>NC_092423.1:32867664-33225918 GCF_036169615.1 Heliangelus exortis
TCATATTCCTTGGCCCCACAAAGCACCCTGCAATGCTGCCCCCTGATAAGGAGTGGGCTGAAGACCCCATGCAACAGGTTATGATGTCCAGAAGGTCAGGAGTGATCCATGCAGAGCTTAGGTACTAGCACATTTCTCCCATCCCTCCAGGAAAGAGAAATTAAAAGGGGAACATCACCCTTTCACCTCTCTGCCCCAAACTCTTTTGTTAAAATAAATGTTGCCATTTGACAAAGAAAAGCACCCTATTAAGGAAAGCTTACAGAACTATTTCAAAGTAGCAATGGCAAAGCATTAAAACTGAAAGTAACAGCATGCTGCCCTCAATTCACATTGTTTGCTGCTCACTTCTGAACCATGGGCCCCTGATAAACACCAGCAGTGTGAGGGGAACCTGGTGGTAATGGGAGGGAGTTTCTGTGAGCAGGGATGGTGGCAAGCTGCTGCATCTGCTGCACTAGCACTGGATGTGGTCATGGACCATCTCAAAAGGTCTGGGAAAACATGCTGAATTGTGGAGTGTGAAACAAAGAAGAGTGAAAAAACATGATGTCCAATTGGGTCATGTCAGCCAGCTTCAGTTGTAAGTACATGTGGTCACCAGTCCACTGACAAGCCAGAGCTCACTTTTTGCCCACAACATGATTTATCCAACAGCTGCAAATAGCAAATCAACATATTCAAAATTAATTTGTTCCTTCATAGACAGAAGGAAGGGAAGCTGTGTTTTTTAAATAATGTATCCCAAGTATTGGCCTCTGCCCTTGCACAATGCAGTGTAAACTCTCTTACAATAGTAACTGCAGCGGTAGTGGATCAAGGGTTGGACTTGATGATCTCTGAGGTCCCTTCCAACCCAGCCAGTTCTATGATTCTATGATAATTTGAGCTGGAGAGGACAATTCAGCTCTATGTCTCTTTTTCATTGTAAACTTATATTGAAATCCTTTCCTTGCATTCCAGGTTTGATATGAATTAGTAAACATTCACGACATTAATCTGAAGGGAGCTTATAGTGATTTGTTATCCGGGATGGTAAAAAACAGTCATGAGGCCATGATTTGATAGTGTTATCTCAACACCTTGTGTAGAAATGCAAGGATGATTTGGTGACATATTATCCTTGACACATGACACATAGAGACCATGCTTCAATCAACATGCCATGCCTCTGGGCAGTGTGGTGTCACAGCCTCTGCAGGGGAATGCCACTGCCTGCAAAGCCACGTTTCTGGCAACTAGTGGTGATGGCAGGGCTATGGAGACTGGGGAGCAAGAAAACAAGTCTGGTATTCAAAAATCAGTGTAACAAGTTTACATGATTACTCTATTATGATGATTCCATTTTTTGCAGACTTGTCTAAGCGAGTCAGAACTTGCTTTTCTGTTAACTATTTACTCTGCATATAAATTCAGGAGTAATAA
This sequence comes from Heliangelus exortis, assembly GCF_036169615.1. Lineage (NCBI taxonomy): Eukaryota > Metazoa > Chordata > Aves > Apodiformes > Trochilidae > Heliangelus > Heliangelus exortis. The sequence goes on from NC_092423.1 coordinate 32,869,090, forward strand.
TCCTCGTAGCGCAGTTGGAACTAAGCAGCCATAAGGCCATCATAATTTGTGTAATTTCATTTTAGTTCTGCCTTAAATCATTCTGTTTAATGAAAGTCTAGTTATCCTGTTTTACTTGAGCATGATGTGCTCATGCAATGTAACTCAAAACATGTTATGGTAATGAGCAAATCCCAAGGAGGTGGTGTTGTGATCAACAAAATCATGCTAGGTATGAAAAAAAGCTGAAGTATTATCATTTATTTAGAAGTGGAGTTGGGATGCATTTTCATAAAAAGTGCTTCAGTCTGGTTTTGCTGCAAGCAGGATCTTCTCTTATCTGTCCATAGGCAAGGAAACAGTGGGTTTCACCACTGCCTCACACTGAGCTTTCTTCCAAGAGGAAGGAGAGATTGACAAACCTTTCTCAGTGGTAAGTGCAGTTGCTTGAAACATGTTGGCTGAGTAGAAAATACTGGTGGAGGTACTTATTCACACAAACAAGATTTTATGCCCAAGCTCCTCTTCAGCCTGTTGAAGAAGATCATGTGTTCTAGTGATGTGCCTTGTGTGATGTGTAAGGGCTGGCTTTTGGCTATACCAATGGTAACAAAGGGTTACAGAAATGCAGAAACTCAAAAATACAAACACAAATATCAGGCCTCCAGCCCACCCACTGGGCATATCTAATTGTCAGGTGAAGGGATGAGAACTGTTGTGATAAATGTCATGTATCTTGTGGGTTGTTAAACAATAATGATGAGAAAAAAAGAAGATGCAGAAAGGAAAAATCTGTGTCTGTCTCTGCTTGGGAAAAAACCAAGCCTTTCATTAAACACATCTTTAAAAAATGTTGCATGGCATTTATAAAAAAGTGTGGTTGGTCCTGAAAGTACTGGGTTTTGATGCATCACTGGCAAATATCAAGTTGCAACCAGGGTTTTCATGCTCAGTGGCGAAGAAGCAAGAATACAGGAAAAGGTTGGGCAGGCAGGAAGGTGCTGCCATGCTTGGCCCACAACAGTCACTGCTGGCAAAAATTATTTTCTGTCCTTGAAGGCAGATGCAGGCTTTGATTCACAGTCCTGGACATTTAATTGCCAAAATTAAAACCATGTATATTTATAATTACTGCTCAAAATACCATTGCCTTTTGGCAGGAATATTAACATAAGTGAGATCAATTGCAATTTAATTTTCCAGGCTGCAAATCGTGGTAACAAAGTTTTGCATGCAATTCCCACCTCTCCTGATGCCTCCATATAAGACAACAAATCTCCTTGATCACACCAGAGGGACTTGCAGGAGCTTAAATCCTCAAGGATTTACAGTATAGGATGGAGACACTGGAGTTTGCAGAAACAGCACTGATCCTGTTTGAAGAGTTAAATTAGGGCTTTGGTCCTACCTCATTATTTACTTCAGTAAGAAAACTTGCACACGTGATATTTTTATACCTTTGTGGATATTTTCACATCACCGTTTGGAAGGAGTCTCTTCTAATATCTCCTCTAATGTCTCTTGCCAACTCAGGGTGGCAAAACCCATCCTGTAGCATGACCTAAGCATCAGCCATAGCTTCATGTGTACCTCACTTAGGTACAGTGTAGTAAATGACAGCACTTTTGTGAACACTGCACTGCTGTGTACCTGATGTGGGAGTTACTGTGGGCTACTGCCAAAATTGGCAGTGTTGTGGGTAGTGAGTGCACACTCTTCAAAGCCTCATGTACTCAGGGAACTTTCAATGGTTTAGCTTAAAACAAGTTTCATACTGGGGATAACTGTACAAGTACTTGGTTTCAGTTTAAACACAATTTATTTTAATGTCATCTCCTGGGGAGAGGTTGTTTTTTCTATTTTTACCAAAATAATTGAAACAAAATGAAGGGGGTGTGCCTATAAGCAATGTGCTAGATGCCCTGGCATGGGTGTCAGGGACCATGATTTGCAGAGATATGTTGTTTTTCATTAAAGCCTGTCTGTCAGTGTGGTTGGAGGCGAGTCCCAAGCACATCATAACATGAAAGTGCAAGGAATTTGTCCTCTAGAGCCAGAGCTTTGGCTGCTGAGAGAGGAAGACCCAGGAACAGAGGAGTTTTTCTTTACGGAGGAGGAGAATTTTCTTTACTGAGGACAATTTCTTTACTGAGAGGGTGATCAAGCGTTGGAATGGGCTGCCCCGGGAAGTGGTGGATTCTCCATCCCTGGAGATATTTAAAAAGAGACTGGATGTGGCACTCAGTGCCATGGTCTGGTAACTGCAGCCGTAGTGGATCAAGGGTTGGACTTGATGATCTCTGAGGTCCCTTCCAACCCAGCCAATTCTATGATTCTATGAGTTCACTTAGCTGCACCTAATTGCTGAGGACCTACAAAAGCTCTTCGTCAGAGACTCTGACTGTCCATCTCCATTTGGTCATCTTAAACTAAATCATCTGATTTTTGTATCTCATCTGCTCATTTTCCTTTTGCATAGCTCTCACCCGTGAAGCTCTGGCTTTGCAATAATGATATAGCTGAGCTGCTCTGTGAAGAATGACTTGAACTTAGAGGGTGTACCCTCTTGTGAAGAAAGACACAAATGTTTTCCTCATGTGTGGTGATATTTTTCCTATGTCCAGTCTTGTCTTAGTTGCATTTTAATCACTTCACACATAAAAAAATAAATTACTAGATTTGCGAAACATCATACAGTGAAGTAAAGCCAAAAGCTCTAAGGACTTCCACCCCAAGCAGAGGTTTGTCCCTTCAAACTTTGAACCTGTGTTAGGGCCAGTGGTTTTGTAACATACATTTTCAAATTCATGTAGTAGCATCTTATGGCTTTGTTAATATATTTACACTCATGCCGTGATATACACAGTAATTGCTTTTCAGTGAGGTCCTAGGTACATGAAAGATTCAAATAAATGTAAGACTTTGGCAAGATTTAAAAAATAAAAGGTGCCTTATTACTTGAAGGAGAGAAAAGACCACAAAACACATATTCTTATTAAGCAAAAGAGAAGGTTTTTAGCTTCTAAATATGCAGACACTATACCAACTATCACAAATGTGTGCTGGTGATGCAGGCAACAACACTTAATTATCAGTTCTACAGGAAAATTAGGTGAGAAAATTACTTGTCTTTTTATATTTACTTTATTTATAAAAGAACCCCAAGATAATGACAATTCTCTCACAACATCATGTTACACATAGGTGGCCTGTCTGTCTTTTTCTTCTCTCTTGGTGATCCAGATTGATAAATTCCTGCAGTGTACACAATTTTATTTGCGTTTCTCTTTTGCAAAATTTTTTTTTTTGTAGTTTTGCAGGAAGCTGTTTTGGTAGAGATGAAGCAGTCTCATTTTTTATAGTGTCCTAGATTTGAAACATTTGAAATATGGGGGCAAGAAAACTCTTGTTCAGTACACTGACCTTCTGTGCAATGTGTGAATCATTGGTTTTGTGTGTTGGGATGTGTATGAGTGAGAGAATACAATTAGAGATGAAGTAATTTGACATATTTTTGTTTACAAAAGTAGCCCTCATGTTTCAGGAAGCTGAACTTGCTTTGTGGAATACCTCCTATCTCCCTTTTGTGTGCAGAACTTGAAATTAACCCTCTTGACCCTGTGTGTGGATTGGCTTATTGTGCACCAGGTACCTCACTTGAGGGGACATCAGTTGAGGGACATCAATTCCACAGGCCTGGTTTGCTACTGCTGAACATTTTGTGTGATGAAATCACAGCCCCATAGAGCATGATAACAACAGGAGATGCTCACCTTTTTAAGGACTGGATCTAAATTTGATCAATTATTTGATTTTGACTGTTCCAACCCTGGAGAAAAATTTCACCCTCTGAAGATGCCTTACTATGTGAATAGTTTTCATGTCCCAGATTAGGCTTTAAATCCTTCCCACCCACTTGCACAGTAAAACAGGAGACTGCTCAGACTCACAGTCCAGTCTGTTTCATCCTGAATGCTTCTCTGTAAATGTCTTCTCTTCCCAGATGGACAGAGGTCAGATGAAAGACACTGAAAGCTTTTGTGCTTGCAAACTTGACTTGCTCCTAGAGGAACTCTGGAGAGAGAGGACTTACTAATTTTTGTTTCAAAAGGTAACTTAAATGGTAATGGAAGAAATGTCTCAATACTACAAGCAGCCAGGGATGGTTCCACAGGTGTTTTGTTTCCCCAGCAGCACAGTCAGCAGAAGGAACACTTCCTTCCCACCTGACTGCTTGTTCCTGCCTTAGAGCAGCACTCTTCATTTATGACCAAGCAGTGCTTTGCCCAGCCATGCAGCCAGAGGCACCCAGGAGTCCATCCCTTTTAAGGGTAATTATTACCTTATTTTTGCTTAGTTATATTTAAGATGCATTGGCTTCTCCAGCCACAAATGGATAGAGAAATGGATGGGCCATATACTAACAGGGAGATGGTGTGGCATAGGGGATGCTGAAGTAGTTACCACCAATGACAGAAATGTTCTTCAAATGCCAACCTCTGTCTTATGCTGGAAGAGAGGATCTGAGAGAGCAGCAACAGCTACTGTGGTGTGTTTCATTTTCCTCACCCTGGGGGATCCCAAGAGACTCTGCTTCATGGAGCAGGAGATAACAAAAGGTAAAGACAAAACATTCTATGAACATCAGGGTAAGGAATAGTAATGCCTGAGCAGGAGCATATTGTTCCCAGGGTGGAGAATAAGGGAAGTTGTTTAGAAAATGTTGGTCCAGCAGTTAGAAGGGACTTGTTAATTTGCCCTGGATTTCCATTAGGTGCCAAACTATGAAGACCATATTTGGTAGATTAAAACTACCAGAAGAGGGAGAAGGCCAAATCTGGCAAACGGAAAATCTCAGTGGGTTTCTTTCTCATCAGCTTTCACTCCAGGTGCTTGGGTAGGCTCACTGGTGGACTCACTTATTCCTTCCACTAATATCTGCTGACCTCCCCAGCAGCATCCTTCCCTGGATGCCTGGCCCACAGTGCCTGGAGCACTTTCCTCTATGTGTGCTCTGCTGCTCACCTGCTCCAGTACCAGTATGGCATGGACTCCCCTTCCTACACTGTTGACCACAGTGGCTCACCCCTGGCTCACAAGACATTTATGAGTGGTCAGAATACATGCCAAGAGGTCAGGGTGGGCAGGGGAGGGAAAAGTGGGGGGATTGGGTCTGTCCCCATTGTGGTGCTGGGGGCAGCCCCCCTTGAGCTGCTTCCTGCAGCTTCCCCCTGCAGCATCCCAACTTGTGGAGATGAGCATGGCCAGGAGAGGAAGGGGCTGGTGGGTGGTGGGCTGCTGGGATGGGACTGGGCTTTTAAAAATTCTTCTGTTAATTTTTATTTTTCCCGATAGTTTGCTGATAAACATGCAAGCAAGGTTCTAGCTGCCTCTTGTAAATGGTACCAGTTCTGGTACTGGTTTGCCTGGCCATTTTTTGTGTTTTCTAGGAGTGCACATGCCATTGGAGCCAAGGAAATCGTGCTCTCCTGGGACTCAGACCTAGCAGTGTCTAATAAAAGGCCTGATAAAGAGAAATTTCTGCAAGATTTGTTTTCCCTGGGGAAATTAGGCATCGTATACCACAGCACACATGGCATATGGCTGCCTATCCATGGAAACACTGAATCCAACTCCTGACTCAGATAAGTGCTGTTAAGTGGTATTTAGTTCTGATAAACAGGGCTTAAGTGCAGATCTAAAGCTGGGCATGTACTTAGCTGAATCAAAGCCATCTGCATATGTGCATAGACAAATGTACAACACTGAGATTTGTATTGTTATCTGAAGCCACTTTTCTCTTGGGCAAGCAAGCACTGGATCAGAAAATGGAAGTGAACCTATTTCTGGAGTGATTCCAATTATCTTTGGTGTATGTCTCTTCACTTTCCAAATATCACGTGTAAATGGGACAAGTTACATATAAATTGATTTGCAAGACCAAGTGCACGATCACATAATGCAATGGGTCTCCTGTCTGCTATCTTCATTCTTGCCATTGTATCACCCTGTTCCAGCAGAAGGAAACAACAGCCAAAAACTTTACAGTGGGCAGTTAAGGAACTGTCAGACAATCAACCAGATTTGTTTTCTTGCCTGATCATTTACAGATTTGTTTATGCTCTAATGCTGAAGTGCTTCTATCTCAGTCTTACTGGCTAGGAAAGAAAGCATTCACACTGCCTGCCACCATCTAAGTGTCTACTTCTATTAATGATAGGTTGTAGCAGAGAATGCTGGAACTACATTTTAACTCTTAAAAACCTAGTGTCCTTGGTGTTGTTAGCTGCCTAATTACTTTGAAAGTTTTCTTGCTCTTGCATTTAAAACAAAACGAAAGAAGAAAATCCAAAATGTTTTTCTAAATAGTGATACTTCAAAACCAGATAGCTGCTGCTGGGTGTCATTGTATGCTTTCAGACACCACCACATTTCTTTTGGAGGTTCATAAATTGGTATGCAAATACTCAACAGCCTTTTTTTTGAGTAATAAACCAATAAACGATTCACTTTAAACAGCAGTGCTCCCAAGTGGGAGAGTTGAAGGTCCAACCTGCTTATCTCTTTTCAAACAGGTGAATCTGTATTACCCTCTGAAAAACTGGACTATAAATCAGTCTCTGTGGCTATTACAGCCTGTGATGCAGGGGGTTATTCATTCTCTTTTCCTTTGGTGCCCACTTGGCCACCAAATTCAAACATAGTCTCTTAAATATTCACGTAGACATGCTGGTCTCAAACATTTGCAATTATTTCCCTTGTTCTCCATTTTGCATTCAATCTAGAAAACTCTGCAGAGCCATCTCAGGGAATCTGGGGGACACAGCAGCAGTGGCAGACAGACAGATGCCTGACCCCATGCAGTTCCCCTGCAGCTGAGTTGACAGCAGGGTCTTTGGATGGTGGAAGGTTTTGCAAGAGGACAAATGATGCATCTGCTGGAACACGTGAGTACAGTGGAGGTGGATGAAGAATGAGAAAGGAAGGCACATAACTAAAACAGAGAGTTAAGGTTTTTCTAAACCTTCTCTAAAAATCAAAAACTTCTCTCAGCATCCAAGGAAGAAGTGTGGCCTGTTGGGCAGAGCAGGAACCAGAATCAGGTAAGGCTTCTGGATATTATTTTTGACTTTGTTACTGTGTGTGGTGATACTTTATATTTGTCCCCATTTCTTATCTTTAACATGAGGGTTGTACTTGCTAAAATAAAAAAAAAAAAAAAAGGTTCTGCAGGAGCTTTGTCTGATAGATGCAGAAACTACTTGAGATGTCTTCTATAACTCATAATAAATTGTAACTACATTTTTTCAGAGTCACACAGGTGAAATAAATATCTGAATTTAAAAAAAAACAAAAACAAAACACAAATGTTAAGCTAGTCTTTTAATAGCTCTAAAAACATGGGAAACTACCTCGGCATTTGCTATTTTTCCCAATAATTTTTCTTGCTAAAATAAAATAAGCAAGATGTATAAGCAGAGAGGGGAGACTGTGCCCCCTCTCTCCTCCCTCACACTTGGAGCCAACAGCTGAGATTCAAATGCAAATGCCAGTACTCTCTAACTCTCCAGGAACTTTTGAGTCTTGGTGTCTTACACCTATGTGACAACTTTAGGCTAAATTAAAAATCAAAGAGATTTCCCCTGGAGCAGATACTGCTTGTTATGAGTGAGGATATCATAATCGGAGCCGCCAGGAGGTTTATGAACTCCACTTGCTGGAGAAGGCTTTGGGACTGCGAAGCACCAGAGTCTGCATTTTCTGTCTGGAGTCACCCCAGCTACTGCCTTCCCTGAGCCAAACATGGAAAACCAACAGAGGTGCTTCAGACTCCATCTAAATGCCAACACACCTCTCATTTCTCTGTGAACTTGGTAGATTGGGTGAGGCTGAAGCTGTTCCTCAGCTCTCACCCCACTGCTGCGGCGGCAGAGGAGAGGTGGAGGTGGGAGGCAGGTTGTGGGTGCAGGTGCCCACTGTGAGGGTGCTGTGCAATCTCCTTGTCACATCTTGTCACATGTGACAGGTCAAGGTCTCAACTGTTGTCTCCCGGTCTGTGCAGTTTAAAGCTTTGTTTCTCCCTGATTTTTCCTCCCACACTGTCCCCTAAGCATGCACACCCATTATAGCCAAGGTGGCAAAAGGGGGGTGGGGTGGGGGTTGGGGGGAAGACCTTTGGTACCTTTATTTTAGCAAATCTAGGATGGGACATTCAAAGACAGTAGCAATGTTACTGGAAACAATGGCGGTAGAGGGGAGGTGGAGGTTAATGGCAGAGGAAAAATTTTCTTTGATCCCTTTATATTTGCTCTTCTCTTTGCCTTTCCTCAGTAACTCAAATGACAGGCAGTCATTTGAACAGTGCATCATAGCTAGGGGTAACACTCAGATTTTTTCATATATGTGAAATTTCAGAAACCACTGTTAAAATCTAAATCACGGCATAGAAAATGTACTGTATCTCAGTTGACTTGATTTAATCACAAAAATTATGTACCTGTAACAGAGAGAGAGAGAGACAAAAGGCTGATACTGTTTGGGGAAGAGCATAGCCATCAAAAGTTGATGGAAAAGGCTGCAACAAGTTTGCTAACTTCTGTAAAGTAGCAGATTTTCAGCTTTACTTCGTACCTGATGCCTTGAAGTTTCTTCATTACTAAGAAAGGTGGTTAAGGAGGAAAAATATTACATGAAGACAATCTTTTCTCCATCTTTCACAAACTCTTAAACTGAGCTGTTTGACAGGGGAGTGGGCATTGAAATGTAAAGAACGGTTTGGTTGGGGTGGAGGGTTTGTTTTGTTATTGTTTGTTGGTTTTTCTTTTTCATTTTACTGGGAGTAAATCTCCAATGAGTGAACAGAACTGGCTATTACCACAATAATGAATTTGCAAAAAAATATGATTTTGTATATGATATTTCACAGTCAGAATTTGTTAAGTTGTATGGGGCTTTCTCTGATTCACAGTCACTGGGAAAACTTTCTGTGGAGCCAAGTCACTATTGACTAGCACCATGCAACAGATGTTTCTTATAACAAATGTCAAGTGCTAGTATTTTGCAGCTGGCATTTACTTTCCCTTGATGCCAAGGACACTACACAAGACAACACACAGAGAATTCACCCTGTGGATGCTGAAAACCAGTAAGTGTAACCAAAATACCCAACTTGTGGTCTTTGGCTCTGGCCCAAGTTAAAGGTTAACACAGATGCACGATTTGAGGCATTCAGAGCTCAGGTAAAAAGAATTCTATATAGTTACACATTGCTGGACCCGTCCAAAGGTCCATCCATCCTCTCTTTGGACATTACCCATCTCCCCAGCACTTTGTCTCAGTGAGTTATCACAATTTTTTGCATTTATCACAGCATTAATTGTCCTTCTGCAAGTGAACAGCAAGGCAGCGAGTTCTTTAGACAATGTGAAATATTTTGCCATGAATATTTTTTCTTGCACTATCAAATCTTGTGCATGTTTCTTTTCCACTTTCTATCAAGCTCTCACTGTTATGACTTCAGCACTTCTGCACTGCTACTCATGAAGTGCCAGCACAAGAAAGCTTCATATACTAACACACATCCCCTTCTATTTCCACGCAGTGGTTTTTGTATTAGCAAACAGTTTTTGCTTTTGTTTACTATTACTGCTAAAATATTTTTTTCAATTGGAGGAGGAGTTGTTTATCTGTTTTGAAGAGAGAAAGCAAGCTTTAGAAATGTTCAGGAGAGCTTACTATCAGTCCACACTGCAAGGTTTATTTTGCAGATCTCACAGGAAAAGGATATTGGTGCTGGGATTGTCCAATTCTGTGAGAACATCATCATTTAAAAGGACATCTTGGATCGGCTGTTAATCCACAGGCTAAAACTTAAGTAAGCAGAGGCTAATGTCTCTTTACTGGTTTCATTAACAACGATTACTTGTCTAAAGATAAGGTATTTCCAGTTAAAAGATATCTCCTTCAACTCCAGATCAGCTGAGAATAGTTCAAATTAGTTTTAGGGTAGGGTCAAAGACCAGAATTTTAGGGTTTTGAAGTTTTTTAACTGAGCAGATCAACATGTATCTGCTGGGGGAGAATCCACATCTAAGTGAAAAGAGGGAGGTTGGGATTTCCATCTGCATGAAAGTGGATTGTTTGGAGTGTTTAAACAAATGACTTAATGAGGTGGCACTGAGGCACACATCTGTCCTTGCTGGGATGTCTGATGTCTCATCCACCGAGGCACCAGCCCATGGTCCATCTTAATGTCACTGGCAGAGACCTGAAACTCGAACAAACAAAACCAAAGCTTTATGTAGCTCTTTATAGGCTCTGGGGTGATTTGTCATGTTACAAATCTGTGCAAACAGGGGAAGAAGCAACATTTAGAAACCAGGTGGAAACGTGCAGGAAAAAGAACAAAGCAAAACTGAAAGCTTCTTTGTGCTACCCTGAGTAGTTTTGGTGCAAGTTTTCTGCCAGGCAGCAATGAGGTCCTCCTGCAGATGATGATGCTGGCAATGCTGGTTGAAGGAGACTGCCTTGGCCAGTCTTTTGAAAATCTCTAGTGGGCAGGACTGCTGGGGAGTGGATTCATTTCAGAGAAGTGTAAATGCTCACTCTGATTTGACTTTTCTTTGTTGCCAAGTGGAGCCAGTTCTCACGGCACTCCTCCATCACCAAGCCATGGCAAGGGTGAAATGATGGCAGGCATTGCACTGCAGCCTTCCCTCAGGACACCCACCCTCACTTGTCAGCAAGGCAGCTCATGGCTGAGGAGAGATTGGATGGACAAAGACTGCAGAGCTCTGTGCTTCAGCTGAACCAAGAAGCTCACACGCTGCCTGAAGGTCTGCAGGAAGGAAATACTGGGACTGTATCTGTAACACTCTTTGCCCTGCAGGGCAAGGAGATTGAACCTTGACTTCACCAGCCTGCTACTCAACCTCCCCACCCTGCTCTGTTGCTGATCCTAGGTCCCAGGGTACACAAATATTTGTACCTCCTGCAACAGATATTTCTGGAAGTGTTTCTTCAAGAGGTGATCTGGAACCCAGGGCAAAGCTCCTACTCACCTGCATAGCTATGGACTCAGTAGAGCAGGGACAAGGACTTATGGCTCTACCACACTAAGCTTGTGCTGGTTCTAGTTTATTGGCTTATGAAGGGCTCAAATTATTGCTAAAGTATCATCCCACTTTTTTGTAGGGTTTTAAGTCCAGAGCTTTGACGGCCCTGAGGGGATCACTTTGTGGATTTATGTGCTCTGTTATTCTGCTGTTTCCCCATTCTATGTGTTAGCAGTGTTCATGGTGTGTATGCTGCTTCATGGGGAGGGGAATAGGCTTTGCCATAACAAAGGCCCCTTGTGATGCCAAGGTCAGGGCTTGCAGGACCATCCTTTTTCTATCTTGCCCAAGCTGATATTGGTAAACTGGAGTCTTTAATGGCCCACCCATAATTTCTGCTGGCCAGCCACTAGTCTCTAAAGTACTACTTGTCTTAAGGGGGTGGGAGGCTGGGGGGAAATCTACTCCTGTTTCATTCACCCTGGTGCAGGGATGGGGAGTTCATGCCTCCATCCTGTCTCTGCTGCTTGAATCCAGCAAATGCAACCACATGAGGACACAGATTCTGAATTTTTTTCAATGGAGCATCTTTGGCTTGCTGAAAGTCTGCTTTAGGTCACTGTCATCTGTCTGTACCCCCTGTCATGAAGAAACCCACTCATCCAACTCCCCCAGGGTGGCTGTCCTTTGTCTGAGTGCATGTGGCCCAGGGGATTAATTTGGGCAGTCAAGGACCTAAAACCCTTATACCCTTTCCTGGCCATGTGTTTTTATGCTGTAAAAACTATAGAAAATGGCACCACAGAAGATTCTTGGCCTGTTGTCTGTTTCTACTTAGAAAAACACTTGTGAAGTTTTTGCCTCCTTTTCCCCCAGCCTTATTAGGCAAAGCCACAGATAAATAATGACAAGCAAAAGGGACAGAATACAGTTATGTGGCCACTTCCTCCCCTCACCACTCTCCTGGTTTCAGGAGCAACCCCAGATTGAATTTACTCCCTGCATGCAAACCCTGGGGGTTGTGCCCCCCGGGGCACTGGAGATCTGATGGCCCATTCCCATGTGCCAAGGGGAACTCAACACTTAGTGTACAGCAAAAAGAAAGGAGCCCTTTTTGTACCCTTAGTTTCAAGTTCAGCTTGGCCATTGTCTGATGCTGTTGAGTGAGAGGCAGGCCCGGGCAGGGAAGCAGCAGCCACTGCTCTAACAAGTGGCTTGTTAGTGAGGAATGTCCTGCGGTAAGAACGGAGCAGCCTTGTCACTTCTCAGCCAATCCTCCGAGGACAATAAGGAAGGAGGACAAAATGAGTGCAGCCCTCCTGGGCCTCCCCTTAAGAGTTTAAAAGCAAAATATTGATTTTGAGTTACCCTGCTTCAACTCAGCTTCACTCTCCTGGTATTTTTATTCCCTTGTAGATTTCTGACTCCATTTGTTTTTTAAAGAAATCGCTGGTGAAATTGTGGTGTGTCCATGTAACATTCCTGCGCCTAAAAATATGGTCAATTGACACCTTGAAGGTTTCCAGGCAACTCTAACCATTTGTGACATCTTTAGCTGCATCTCCAGTATGTTCAAAACAGATGAAGTGAATGAATTGATTTTTAGCTGTATAAAAACCCTTGACAAAAATCTCTTTGTGGCCATCCATTTAGTCTCTTGATGATTTGTAGAGCATTTGCTTATGCCATGAACTTGATCCTTCCCACCTCTCCACTTGTTTTTCAGCTAACTCTGCCGTGGCTTCCCAGCTCCTGAATGCACTGCAGTCGCCTTCCCCAGAGCCAGAACAAGAGCCAGAGTCAAACAATGCTCTACCTACAGCCACCATATCATCAGGTCAGACCTGAAGCACTATATATGCTATAATATACCATCTAAACAGCCCTCGATCGCAGCAAAACATAAAGAAGTGGCTTTATTAGGTGTTTGAAGGTACTGCAACACCCAGCTTGCTCAATAAAATCAGCAGATTTGCATAACCTGATTCAACACCTCAGCAAAGTCAAAATGATTCTTCAACTTGCTTAGGGAGATAATGCATAGAACAACACAGCAAAAACCTTCTCCTTTGTCCTCAGAAAAGAAAACTGAGCATTTGCATGTGATGAAACATGCAGTAGGAATAGATTAAGTGCAGAAATTCAGCTCTTTTAATCAAATAATCTGCAAAACTGTGTGTGGTCCAAAGGAAATTGTTTTGAAGACATATGGTCTTTTCACTGTACCCTATTTTGGCTCAAGTTCTGTTGTATTAACAAACATATAGATAAATTGTTGATGGGCTTGATTGTTTTGTTTTTTTAAAGGTGCCTCCAGGCTTGTCCCCGTACAAAGCACAGTAATCACACACGATAAGCATTCATTTCAGAGCTCAGCATTTGGTGTCTCAGCTCTCCTTGACAAAAATGGAAGACAGAATCAGAAACAGGAGCCTGCTGGATATGCTGCTGGTAGAGCTGGAGTGCTGTTAATAGCACATCCTTCAAGAAGTGTAAGATATTCTTGATTAATGAAAGAAAAACTTTTCTGAATCCAAGAAAAACAGGAAGTGCAGCAGAGTGTGAGCAGGGCAGCAAGGTTTTGCTTTGGCAAAGTATTTGATACATAGAGTTTTATGCCCATGCCTGATGCCCTTGTTTAGCTAAACTGGTAATTGCCTCCTACTAACCTGGCTTGTCTGCAACACAAGTCTTAGGACTTCTTTAGTCACTCCTGCATTGAGCTCAGCCTTTCTGGTTAAGCAAGGGCATTTTCTGAAAGAAAGCATCCAATCTGGTGTAAGAGTGACAAAGAGTCGGGTAAGCTGCTCTGTAAAAAAAAAAAAAAAAAAAAAAAATGAAAGCTACTTCTCCAGAATACCTGTTCACAGAGGAAGTGAGGTGATATTCTCTTCTATCAGCAGGAAGATGTACTTCCACTCATCATTCTCCAGATGCCCAGTCCGATCCTCAGCCCTTGCTGTGATTCAACTCAGTGAACCATTAATATAGAGAAAATGAAGATTTTCATGTGAATGGCCACAGGAAAATCACATAAATGAGACTCCATCAGCAGAGTGACCGAAAGTGAAGGCCCATGTGATCACTGAGACCAACCAACATTTTGAGGCAAAAAGGAGGGCTGTGAACCAAAAGTGGGGAAAGTGAGAATCAGGGGATAGGAAGAACAAAAACAGCTTCAGCTTCTTTGGGACTTGGGGAAAGTTTTGGGGGAAAAAATCTAGTCACATAATGTGTAGATACAGAAAGCATATTTATTTTCAGCCATCAATATGAAAAAAGCTCCTTTCCCAGGTTGCATGGCATCTGTATTGCATGCAGGTAGGTAGGTAAGACCTTAGGGTCTGCATCCTGCAGGTGTGTGGCTGAGGCTGCAACCAAGGGTGGGAGCTGCTGAAGGTTTGCTCTGTTCACAGTGATGCTGTGGTATCCTCCTGCAGTTATGGCTGTCACTGGGTGTAGAGGGGCATGCAGACTGCATGTCGTTGTTGCCCAACATCCCTGCCAGTGAGGAACAGCTGAAGGAGCCTTTCCAGATGCACGGGGAGTGAGAGAAATGGCAGCCATCCATAGATGCAGCATGATTTATTCTGCATTGCAGAGGTGAGACCGGATTCCCACTGTCACGATGGCACTGGCTCAGGCTGGGGAGGACCTGGCACCAGTTCTGGTCAGGGAAAAGCTTGAGCTGAGAGCAAAGAATGACAGTGCAGCATGGAAATGAGGTATGCAGGGCTGCTGCAGGTGGTGATGAGGGAATGGAGAGTCCTTGAAAGCCTGCAGGCTCATCCTTCCACCTGCCCCATCACCACAGCTTTGCCTCTGAGGCTGAGGGGTGCAGCATCATGCCCTGGCTGCTCTCTGGTGCATGTGTGGCTTCCTGTGGAGCTGCTCTGATTTGCACTTCTTGGGAGCCTCCACACCAGCCAGCAGCATGCTTGAAAAGCATCATTTGAGATGTCTTGGATTTTGCAGCGTAGGCTCATTTTAAAAAGCTGTGACCATGTCAGCAGATACAGCCTGTCTCGTTCCCCTGCCCTCCAGCTGAAACTGCAGCACACCCCATGCTGACCACCTAGCACAAGCAGTGGTGTTTCCTCCATCTGCCCGAGTTTCAGGATGGTTCCATGAAGCCCAGCTCTCCCCTGAGCCTCTGGTAGCCTGGCTGGAGGTTGAGCAGTGGTTGAACCCATGTCAGCTTAGTGCTGCGTGGCTGGTTTGGTTTGGGAACAGGTCTCCAAGTCTGGAGGGCTGCTGGGAGGAGGGTGGGGGTGTGGGATTTCCTTTCAGGCTGTGCCAATTGACTTCTGAGGCTTTTCTTTCTCTTAGCCAGCCACTGTGAGCTGAGGCAGATTTGCTGAGCTGCTGCTGCTTCCTGCCCCCTGTGCTGGCACCCGTCAAACAGTGGGGAGAGGAACAGGGCACCCAGGGGATGCTTCCTCCCTCTTCATCTGCACAGGGGAGCCTCCCCAGGGCACCAGTGAGGACGAGGAGGCCAAAGAGCAGCTGGTTCTGTTGATTGGGTTTTGGCAGGACATCTGCTTGGGAATGGTGGAGCAGTTTCCTCTACGACTCATGCCCTGCTGTAGGGAAAGGATGAGCAGGCAAGCTGCAGACAAAAGCAGGGCAGAGAGAAATGGGTTGGTGCTGCCTGCCAACGCTTTTGGGTTTGAGGGCTTCACAGCTGTAGCCTCTCTGCACCTGACTGGACCATGTGTAGGGTGTAGGTGAGGGTGCTGGCTCTCACGAGGAGGATGTCTGCACAGTGGTGCAGCTCAGGCCCTGTGTGATGCTCTCCTTTGAAGTGGGAGTCTCAGGAGCTTTCTTTTTGGGGTTTTGTTTTTCCCTGCAGCTCTGAGGCAGACATGACTTTATACCCAGCCCTGCCCTCTGGCCTGGCAAAGGTTTGGGTAAAGAGGAACTGGAGCAGCTACTGCACTTGCCCATGGGATGGGATGTTCCAGAGACAGGAGGTAAAGCAGCTGGCAAGCAGGAGTGCCCAGCTACACAGGGACTGGCCAAAAATAGTGCAAAGGTAGAGTTAAAAGGCCGTGCCTACGGTAAAAATAAGGACTTGATGAAGCTGCAGAAATGCAGATATCAGCTAATGTGCCCTACCTACAAAGATACCAGTCTCTCCCCAGGCTATGAAGTCTGAACATGAAAAGCAATTGACAACACTGGCTGTGGTTTTCCTAGACAGGCACTAGCATGGTCAGCCACCCAACACATTGCTCTTAAAACACAGTAGTTTCCCAAAAGCCCTTATTCTAAAAAGAAAAACGTTACTCCAAGCATCCAAATTTAAATATACAGAAATCCAGATAGGAGAAGTGTTAATTTGAATTTACACATATGATATCACAGCCTGTAGGGGCTAAGAAGAAGGTAGGAAAATAAAACCTGTACTTTTTTCTTCTAAGTAAATTCTATTATGAAGTTGATTCAGTGTTTCTTTTTTTTAAAGTGCTGTGTTCCAACCTCCTTACTTGTTTCATTTCTGAAAAACTTATTTAGCCATAAGTGGAGTGTTCAGTAAAAGCTGTCCATATTTCAGTGATTAAAAGGATAAATTATTTTGGTGGCCAATCCAGGTAAGGTTCAACCTAAGACTATTTCTGGGCTTGTCCACTGGAATGTAAAATAGTAACTTCTGAATATTATCTATGTTCAACTCCAGAGTGTCAACACCAGTGGCAGAACCCTTCTGACTCAGCTGATGCAAGAAGATCCAGAATAACAACAGGAAAGGGCAGATATGATGTTGCTCAGATTATTTAGCATGGTTTGCAGCATTACCCAGGCTGCACTTTCTGAAGATGTCGAAGGTGAGTAGCTCCCAGCACAGGCATCATCATCCAGTAGAAGTTAAAAGTGCTGGGACAATAAAAAGCTGGTTGTATACCCTGCAGCATTCCAGTGCTGGCTGCAGGAAACCCAGCTGGCCATGGAGCACCATCAGATAAACCAGTACCCAGTAGATCCCTGGATGTGCAGTCCCAAGAGGCTGATGGGGCAAATCGTGAGTACCAGCCACTGTGAGATGTCACTAGGGCCTGTCTCAGCATGCAGCCACCCTGGCTTTCCTTCTGCAGTGGGGACACATGTATGGTGCAGCTCATGGGGCAATGGGACAAAAATCCAAAGTGCTTCTGGGAAGGTGGGAAGTGGGTTTGAGCCTGGATGCTGGGAAGAACTGATTGCTCGAGTAAGGATGCCTACACCACTGACTTGCCCATGCTGAAAATAAAAATGGGAAAGATGTATCTGTGGCACTGGGGCAAGGGATCTCTGGGGCTGCTGAGCCAGTGAGCAATGGAGGCATCAAGAAGGAGCTCTGTGGGGAAATCTTGGGGCTGAAGTTACAGGATGCATTTCAGCCCCAGTGAATCTCTGCCAACTTCATGTGAGTCATGACCAGGATGAGCTGGTCTCATTGCCACTGAGAAATGTGATGGGGGAAGGGGGGAACTTGCCATAATTTTTTTTGTTGTTAGTCACTGGTTTATTTTCCTGTGAATGGTAGTAACAGTTCAGCATACAAAGCTGATGTAATTGTGAAACTTTTTTCAGCTCAAATGCCCCTGTGCATATGCTTTAAAGCAGACCTCCTTACTGGCACTTTGGCTGTACCTAGTACTTTTATATAATCTTTTTCTTTAACTGTTATATATATATATATCTATATATACTACACTAAGGATTGTTTTTTAATACTTCTTGTTACAAACATTACTTTCACCCCTTGTATTTTGTAACGGTTTGCAAGTTCTACAAAGTCAGAATTTTCAAAAGATAGAAGCTATGGCAAGTCAAGTATTCAATCAGGATTTACTAAACATCACTCTGCCTCTCTTTCCTTAGGAGGTTATTCATCTGTCCCTTTCAGGGACAAATTATGGGAGAGGTGGGAATATTTTCTAATTCATAGACCTTTAAATATTTTCTATGGAAACTTGTTTAAAAAAAGAAGGTCAAGTTTACTGGAGCTCTTGTAGTTTTACAGAAGATAACTACATGACTGAATGTACTTTCCATAGTCAGATTTTGAGGATGCCTTAGATATATTGGTTGAAAACTACTGGTGTTTATTAAGATAGACTCTGCAATAAATTAGACTCCCTTGTAGACCTGTCACTAGCTGAATGAATAGGCTGAGGCAAACTTCAGCTGGGTAGCACTGTGTAGAGACCACATCTTCAGAGAGATATAAGTCTCTGGTAGGCTCATAGGTATCTGGAAGGAGAGGATGGGTAATCAGGAGAAAATTTAAAGACAATTCTGACAAAACCTTTGTTCAGAGTACAAGCACACAGTCCAGCTACTGAAGTTTGCAAGGCTGTGGTTTCAGCTGGGCGTGCTTTAGCAATCATATGGGTTTATGGAGTCCCATCAGTCCTCTCCTCTGGGTTCTGGCCCACGTAGCACACAGCACATGACTCCTAGCACAACCACATGGGATACGAGTGTGGATTTTAAGAGCTGATTTAGGTTTCAAGCAGACAAGGTCATCCCACCTTGTGGGATGGCCAGCCTAACTGAAGGGTCACTGGCCCCAGCTGTGAATAGGAGTGATGAAAAGTGCCTGACTCAGAGCAAAATGCTGTGAACCTGCAGCCTAAGATGCTTTATGTTAACCAAGCCATAGCAAATCATCATTCTAGCTCTTGGCCATATCAGATAGTACCAGATTACACTTTGGTGAGAGAGACAGAAAGTGCATCTAGGCTTGATCTGCCTGTTATTATTCTGAACTGGCAATATTTTAACTCTGGGTTTTGTACAAGTGAGTATTGAGGAAGGAAGGCGGAAGGGTTGGTTCGAAGAGGTGTAACTGCTTCTGTCCTGAGATCAAATCTAGAAACTAGTGCTGGCTGCTCTAACCACTTTTATCAGAGCTGGGAGGGCTGACAGTGTTACTGCCCCTGTCCCTGCCAGCTGAGCTGTGGCCAGACCAGCTGCTGAGCTGCCAGGGCTGAGGGTGCAGCACTTTGGAGAAAATCAGCCTGTAGCTCCATACACCTTAAAGTGCCACTGCGGGTCAGGAGCTGCAGCCAGATCAGACAACATGGTTCAACACATCTGGTTTTAAGATTCTTAGTACTGACTCAGAAGTGCTGTGGCCACGGGGGCCTCAGATTGCTGAGTGCTACACCCACATACAGGCTCAGATTTCTCCAAAACACTGTGCTGGGTTGACTCCACATGGGCAGCCCTTACACTGAACTGGGTGCTGCCTACTCACCTGCAGCTGGCTAAACCTCTGTCGGACACGTGGACCAATTTGACAAAAACATGACCTGAACCCAAAGTGGGTCAGACAAGTACCCCCGGGGTGCTCCAGTGGTGCACAGCTATCCCTCTGCTGAGCTCAGAGCCCGAGCCCTGGGTGTCTGAGATGCAGGCAGGCAACAACCTGGCTGACCTGCCCCAGCTCCTCTGCCAGGGAGCATTCAACAAAGTGCTTGTGAAACCAGCAGAGGAAGTTTCTACCCCACAGCACTTTTTTTTTTTTCCCGTAATGCTGCTCGTTGTGCTGATGCAGCTGTTGGTAAGACTGCAGGCTGAACCCCATCACCGAAGCAAGCAGGATTAAAAGCACACTCTTTCAAGAGGGGTAATTTTTAAGCAGAACTACCTCCAAGGCTTGGTTTACAGCACAGTCTTCCAAATATTCATACAGACTGACCTGAGGGGCAAAGACCTGAGCCATAGGGATGGGCAGGCAACCACTGGGGAATAGGAGGCTCCATGATCTGGTTTTCTCAGTAAAGCCAATGCCTGGTGGAACTTTCTCTGCTTCTTGCAATAGCTGTTCTCTGCCTGGCACTCTGCTCCTGGACTCTGGGCCTTTCATTTGATGCAGGACTATGCTCTTGTACATACTTTGTATTCTTCATCTGAGCTACGTGTTCCACGTTGACTCCTTCCTCCCATGGGAGAGAGTTTTATTGGCTTGCAGGCTGCATTCTCTCTGACACAGATTTCTTGCATGCAAATCAAGAAGTTGAGAGGAAGACAAGGTAATGAATATGCTAAGCATGGAAAAGCAGTATATCGTTATGGTTACATTACAGTGCATTTTAAGCAGAAAACAATCACATAAAAACATAGCAGGAGCAAAACTCAGCAGTTCTGCATATGAGAACAAAGGCACATCACTGGAGGATTTAAAGTTTTGCTGAAAATAAGTGCTGATTGGCTAAAAAAATTTTACTGAAAATAAGAGGCTATACTCTGTAAATTGTGGAGGAAAAGGAGAAATAATTTTCTGTATTTTGAACACTTTTGCTTTGTTGTAGGTTCCTCCTTTAATATGCTGAGAAGGCATTGTTATATGTTCAGGTAAGAGGACACAGGAAGGTGAAAATTTCAATATAAAACTGCAGGAAAGGCTGGGAAAAGGTTGTGTTTAATGACTGTGTCAAGTCACTGAACAAAGACATTGTTGCAGGGTTTTATCCACTTGGTCAGCACAAGATTTCCACATTTCTCATCAGCCAGCCTTGAACATCAAAGATGTGAGTGCATCTCTTTAATCATCACTGCATCCCTGGATGATAGTTCAAGTGGCATATTCCTGGTGGATAAACAACTGGTGGTTATTTATCTCAGTATCTTCCCCTATAAATAAGAAGGTAGCTATAATCAGGGGGTCACTTGCTGCCCTGCCCTGCCTGTTCTGTCTGAAGGTTTTCCTGCTTTGCCAGAACACTGGAATGAGAGGAAACATGGCCCATCCACAGCACAACCTTGGTGGTGTGGTGCTCCAAGCATCCCACCTGGGCCACCTTCCTTCTGTAGGCAGAGAAGGAGCCAGGCAAGTAACTGGGACTCTGTGAGATGGGCAGCAGCCTCCTGAGCCCATGCAGCTCAGTGTGTGCATGCAGACAGCCAAGGAACTGGGTTAGGGAAAGCTGCTGAGGTGTGAAGGTGTGAGGAGTTAGGTAAAGGCTGAAGACTGCTTCTGTTCATCTTGAAGCCTAAAGTCTTACACAAGAGCCATTGTGGGAATGATGAATTCCACTTTGCTGATTTGCTGTAGCTGTGGATGTACCACCTTTTCTCCCATCTTTTTCTTGAGGTACCATCTTTTCTCTCAGCCTTTCAGCATTTCTGAAGGCAAAGAAAAGGCTGTTAAAAACCCTACCCCAAAATACAGCTACCATTTTGCTCTTTGTTTGGTTTCAGTAGTAGGGTGGTTCTCATCTATAATACAATATGCTTCACCAAGAAATCAAATGCTGCATTGTCACTTTTCATATGTAGTTTGTATCTTTTTTATAAATACTTTCTAAATACTTTCTAATTCATTAAAATTAATTAATACAATTATTAAACTAAAAAGCCAATGAAATCAGATGGAACTGACAAAATTTAGCAGCCTGGCCCTCTTCCCTGCAGCCTTTCACATAGAATTGTACAAGACACAAACTACTGCTTCCTCTTTTCTCTTTAGTCTTTTCCTCAACCCACTCCTAATAATTCCTGTTTCTGGGAAGCCATTTCTCTTCTTTGGTAACCAAAGTCACTGTTGGTTTTTTTCCTAGGTGATTTTTACCACATCACCAGACTTTAGCAGGAATTTTACTTGACTATGGACCTAAAGGGTTTTGGCCACCCTGTGTAAAAAGAAAGAGAGTCTGTAGGTTTGTGTGTGTGCCTGCCGTGTGTGTTGTAAATGTCCACGTATATGTTTGTATATATAAAAATCTGTGAAAGAGCATAATTCCTTGGCTCTCATCCTAGCCTTTGTGCAATTGGGTGCTGGGATCTGGATATTCAGTGTGCTTAGCAGCACTTTTTAATGAAGAGGTGTTTTCTCCCTTGGAGCTGTCATCCTCTGCCACATCATAGACTCCTTCAGACAGAAAAATAATTGGCCACTTTCTTTGAGCGTGGAATCAGAGAGCCCCAGGGACTGGTGGGAGTGCTCAGCAAACTGGGACAGCAGCTTACAGTGGCACCCACTGGTGTCCCCCTCACCTGGGCTGGTGCAGCAACCCACCCAGGTCCTGCCCTTGGGATCACCACCCAACCCTAAGCACTTGAATGAGGTTTGGTGGATGGTGCCACGAAATGTGACAGGCAGGACCCAAAACCCCAGAAGGAGATAGGTGAAACAAAGTGGACAATTATTTCCAGAGCTGTTCAGCTACCAGATGGAAATGCAGGTTTGCTTTGCAGGCTTAATTTTTTTATTTATTTTTTTTTCCTGAAACCTGTGTAATTGCTTCCTGGTGGGAAGATTTTCTGTGCTTGCAGTAGGTTTTTAATAATTATACTTTAAAGGTGGATTTTTGCAGCTTTTATTCTACTCAGGACCTTCTAACATCTACCTTTCAACAAATACTTCCCAGAACTGTTAGTCTTCAGAAATTAGCAATGCAGTATAAAAAATAAACCTCTTAGGACTTCCCACCTATTACACAGCTTGTAGAAAAGTGGCATAACAAACAGTCAGGGTGTCTACACAACCCTTGAGTCCTGGGTGGACTTCAAGAGCACTTGCCTGGCAGGAGCATTCCAGTCTCCCGTGCCAACCAAATCATAGAATCATAGAACTGGCTGGGTTGGAAGGGACCTCAGAGATCATCAAGTCCAACCCTTGATCCACTACCACTGCAGTTACCAGACCATGGCACTGAGTGCCACATCCAGTCTCTTTTTAAATATCTCCAGGGATGGAGAATCCACCACTTCCCAGGGCAGCCCATTCCAATGCTTGATCACCCTCTCAGTAAAGAAATTCTTTCTAATGTCCAACCTAAACCTCCCCTGGCACAACTTGAGACCTCTTGTGCCCTCTTGTCTTGCTGAGAGTTGCCTGGGAAAAGAGACCAACCCCTACCTGGCTACACCCTCCTTTCAGAGAGTTGTAGAGAGTGGTGAGGTCTCCTCTGAGCCTCCTCTTCTCCAGGCTGAACAGCCCCAGCTCCCTCAGCCCTTCCTCACAGGACTTGTGCTGGATCCCTTCACAGCCTCCTTGCTCTTCTCTGGACCTGCTCCAGCACCTCAATCTCCTTCCTGAGCTGAGAGGCCCAGAACTGGACACAGTACTCAAGGTGTGGCCTCACCAGGGCTGAGTACAGGGGCAGAATCACTTCCTTGGACCTGCTGGCCACACTGTTCCTGATACAGGCCAGGATGCCATTGGCCTTCTTGGCTACCTGGGCACTTTTCTCTAATTTTCTTTCTACACAACCTAACTATATTCCTAAATTCCTCCTGAGTAGTTAGCCCTTTTTTCCATAGTTAGTAGGCCCTCTTCTTAACCCTAATTTCTTTCAAAGTCTCCCTGTCCAGCCAGACCCACCAGCTTGCCTTTGGGCACACTGGGGCAGCCTGCTCAAACACACATACAACAGCTCACCCTTGTCTAGCAAACTAAGTTGCTCTGGGTCTAAGTTGCTGCATGCAAATCACTGCTCAGTGCCCTGGGCACTGTTGTTATGACAGCGTTGACCATGACCCTGCGACATTCCACTCCTTTTCCCAATGACTGGTGACTGGAGCAAGGACAGTCCCTGCCCTGCTCGTTGCCCTCTGGCCTATGTGTAGAAGGCTCCTGCTCTCCTAGATGCCAGAACCAGAGGAAAAGAGTGTCCTTCACCTTGCTGTGACACCTCGGGGGCTGACCCGTGACTCACCCTCACGGGTCATTGAGGAGGAAAGGCTGGACAATCACCTGGAGCAAGAGGCAGGAATTCCTCACAGTGACCAAGGACGGCCATCCAGAAGGTCCCGGGTTGTCCTCTGCAACCAGGCTGGCACCAGGATCGCGGATTTTGGAAAACCCATCACCACCCCACGGGATGGAGTGGCCCAGCCCCCCCGATCTCTATCGTTGTGCTGGAGTCCGAATTTTACCCGTCCAGTGGTTCCGGTTGTCAAACTCTACACCTTAAGCTACGTATGAGGGTAATTGGAAGATGGGATTTTGGCTCGAGTAGGGCTGAATAAGGTGTAAACTAGGCAGAAATGTTGCCACGATAGCATTGTTTGCCAAGGCCTCACCACCCTGTGGACATCAGGGTCTGACTGCTGACACCAGTCCCCTTGCTACTTTCTAATGGGTCATACTAAAGGAGATTGTATTTAAATTTCGGTCAACACCTAAAAGAAAAGATCAGAAGACTTTTTACTCCACATCCTTTTCATATTCATTACTCTCATTCCTTTTTTGCCCTTCAATCCATAGCTGTGGGCAACAGAACAGTAACTGCCTGGAACGTGAAAAAGCAGATAAAGGAAATAATACAGGGAAAAAAAAAAACCAAAACAACCAAACAAAAAAACCCAAAACAAGCAAAAAAACCCGACAGAATATGAATTTGTGAGATGGTTTAAAGTTCTGCTATGATGTTCTGCTATGCTCATTTGTCTGCTTTCATCTGTATAACTCAAACTCTTCAAGCTAAAATTTCCCCTCACTAATGTGATAGGAATCAACAAAATCATCTGTGCTAGAAAAAAAAAGAACAAAAAACCTCAACAATGTTCATGCTTCACTCAGTTAATTGGAAAGAAGTGGTGTAGGACTCCTTTCACATTCTCCCTGTGTCACAGAGAAACACATTATGGTGGCAAAGCCGTGATGGGTTCTGTTGTAAGAGGATGGCTGGGTTTGGGGGTTTGGTTTGGTTTTTTTGTTTTTGGTTTTTTGGGGGGAGTGGAAGTGTAAGTCATTGTCATTATTATTATTATTATTATTATTATTATTATTATTATTATTATTATTATTATTATTATTATTATTATTGCTTCATAATGTCACTTAGTTCTGCTTCAGATGCCCTAAATATCAGCTGCTGAAAATAAATACATTAAAATAAAAATAAAAATTAGACTGACAATTGCTGGTAGCAACGGCAAAAACATCCTGCTTGAAGTGAGGGAGCATCTCACCGGGGTGTCCACAGCCATTTCCTCCTCAGATAATGTTTTTCTAATAGAAGTTGGTTTTGTTTGGTTGTGGGTTTTTTTAAATTTTTTTTTTTCCCTGACCATTTAAGCCGAGCCGGGCTCCAGCTGCAGTCTCCGCGCCTCGGAGAGCGCAAGCTCCGCAGGTGCGGGTACCCTTGAAACTCCCGCTCCTGCCGCCAGGTTCGAAATTCACGTGGCAAAGAAAGTGCCCATTTGCTCCGATTATTTTCTAACAACCCTGCTCGCCTCTCTGCCTTTGGTCTTGCTAGTGCCCTGATGGGTAATTTTGGAGCTATCTGCGTGCATAAACTTGTTTTGAAGGCGCGGGGGTCTGCGAGCTCAGGTACTTAAAATCGTTTAGTGGGAATTAGCAGCTGAATGGGGACCCCTAAGCACCCCGACGCGGGATCTCACGCGGCACAGGGACTTCAAAGCTCCCGGCGCTAATCCGGCGGGATCGCCCGTCCCGCTCTGGCTTTGGGAAGGGGCTGCAGCCCCCGCCCTCGCCACCTGCCCGCCGGACCCCGGCAGGACAGAGGGCCGCTTCCCGCAAAGCCTTAGTCGGGGGGCAGCTGTGGTTTCTGCCGTTCCCCCCCGCGGTTTGAGGGGGGGGGAAGGGAGGGATGTGGGGGAGAGTTACCCCAGTCCCTTCCGCAGGTCGGAAGGATTTGGCAGCGGTGTTTCTAAATTTGTTTAAAGAGGGGGGAAGGAGGCGAGGGGAGGCATTTCTCTTCACCCTCTGCCTGAAGCGTCCTGAAGGGGCAGAGGGTGAGGAGCTGGCTTGGGGCAGTGTCGCGGCCGGGACCGCTCCCCGACACCGATGGCCCCGCTGCCTGCCCCGTCCGTGCGGGTACTGCCACCCCCGCAGCCGAAGAAACGGCGGGGGGTGGGAGTGGAGAGACGCCCGTCCTTTTGCGGGGCAGATTCGGGGCTGGGACCCCCACTCCGTTGGGCTCGCCACCCCGGTCACCTCGCTCGGTCCCTGCCCTTCCTCCCCTCAGCAGACTTGGGCCGGGTGGGACGAAAGATGCTGGCAGCATCCGTCCTGGTAGCAACTGGCTGCGGGTGGAAACCGGGGCGAGGAGTAGCAAACCTGAGCCCTACCCAGGAGAGGAACCCTACAGCTATCTTCTCACCTTCCCCGAGAGTACATATGTCATCCCCATTCTGCTTTCCGCTTATTTTTATAGCGGACTCGCCCATCACGGCAGCTATTTAATATGTGGTTCCCTGCTAGGCCTTGCTGTTTGATTGCTGTCACAAATGATACCAGGTGAAATTCCTCAGCGCTTCTGCAATTACATGGTAGCCCACTGCTGCTGGCTTTTTCAGCCCCTCGAGTTAATTGTTTTCCCACCGTAAGCCTCATCCTGCATGCATGGAGAGCAAACAAAACCCCCAAACCTCCAAAACTCATATTTCTCGGCTATTATGTTATCAGCAGGACATATTTTATGGCTCTGACATCATAAGCCCTGAGCAGCATGAAGTTCTTCGGGGCCCTCACATGATGAAATTGTACTTTCTCAAGTGTTAGAACAAAAAGCAGGACATCTTTTTACAGCATTTGAGCCGCTAATTTTAATTGCTGCAATTTAACCAGCACAGTTGATTCCGGGCTCATTCAACAGTTATTTCTGATACAAAGCAGGTCAAGCAAGCCAAAATTAGCCGTTTAAAATTGTCTGTAATAAATCTGTAAATACAAGTAGGAACAAACTGACCAGATCTGTGGCCATCACATCCATGTCATGGATCCTGTTATGTTCTCACATCCCTACTGCCTGACTGCCAGGCTGGCAATGGACACAGGTTTATAAACGACTAAGTGATCTTGCCTTAAAATCCTGGGAAAGGTGCGAGGCATCCCTCATTAAACCTATCGAAGGTGAAAAGGCAAGCATTTAAGAAGGGCTGTTTGGAGATCCCTATGCATGAATAATACAAAACATGAAATGTTGCTCACGATTATGGTGGTGTTTGTGATCCTAATTTCAGTCTTTCATTTTCCTTAAGTTCTTACAATTTCATTTGGGGCGAGGAAGGTCACCTGGAAGCTAAAACGAATTTAATACTTTTCCCCATCTCCTTTCTCGGAGGTTTCTCAATTTTTTGCCAAAATGTCAAAGGCATCTGCTTTGCAAAGACTTGCACTTTCTCCAACGTGCAGCTGTGGGCTTTTTTTCTTTCTTTATCCAATAGGATACCACAAGCTCAATGACATAATGCTCTTGTGTAGTCTTACCTAGCAGAATTATCCATTGCCAAGACTTCAATCTAAGCACTGAATATGTTTATCCTTGTCATATTTTACCAATTAGATTAAATCTTGACTAGTTCTCACTAACCGTTACATTTCCCTTTGAATTTCAAGTCACAGACCAGTATTTTGGTGTTATTTTTTCTTTGAAGGAGCAGAAAGGAAATGACCACTAAGACTGTTTTGAATACCACTTTCTTTTCAAATACCAAGTTTTTTCTTTCTGTGTCTGATTCCTTGAGCCCTGTCTGTTCTTCCTGTTTTGTTTACCCCAACTAGAAAAAGCTATTATTTACTTTCTCATTTTTATCAGAAATCCTTATTATGGTGCTTATGCACACTTATGTCCACATTTTTAAAATGCATATGTCCTTATGCTGCCTGTTTTTTATAGCTGAAAAACTGGTAGCTGAATGGAAATAATTACCAAATAATAAAATCGCTATTAATATTAATGATAACAGTACTTCAGTTTTGCAGGGTTATATTATTACCTTTATTTCAAGTCTGTGTACACCTTCTTCAACAACAGTTGACTCTCATTTTTATCCCATTTGTAGTTTGAATTTTCATAACCCTGAAGTAGATTTTAAGCTGTGCTTGTATCTGCAGGACTGTGTATGTCTACACATAGAAAATCCCACTTGGTAGCAACTAAAATGGATTGATGGTCTTTGCAGCTATAGCAGAACTTCCTTTCATCAGAAAACAAAGAGAATTTTCAATTAATTTAAGTCTCCTAATGTTCTGACGAAAGAGATGGCTGCAGTCTGTATCTGACAGATGAAATAACCTGAGCATGGCAAGGGTGTAGTTGGTATCTTTATAAAAATAGCCCCTGAAGTTAAGCCACCAGCTGAAATGCTGAGCCTTGTGCAGGCATAGTAATACCTCCTTGATTTTTCTGGTCACTGAATGCATTCAACTGACTTGAAAAGAAAGGTATCAAGATTTTAAAAAGGAAGCCCTCACATATGACTGAAAATTTCTGATTTAGTGATTTTAGAAGTGACACTGAAAGGTGGTGGAAGAGTAAGTGGCAAGTCCCCTGTATGCATTTAACAGCATTGTCCTTCCTCTGCCTCACCAGATATGCTGAATGTAGCTGAAGAAAAGGAGAAGGAAGGAAGGAAGGAAGGAAAGGAGAGGAAAGGAGAGGGAAGGAAGGAAAGGAAAGGAAGGGAAGGGAAGGGAAGGGAAGGGAAGGGAAGGGAAGGGAAGGAAGGAAGGAAGGAAGGAAGGAAGGAAGGAAGGAAGGAAGGAAGGAAGGGAAGGAAGGAAGGGAAGGAAGGAAGGAAGGAAGGAAGGAAGGAAGGAAGGAAGGGAAGGGAAGGGAAGGGAAGGGAAGGGAAGGGAAGGGAAGGGAAGGGAAGGGAAGGGAAGGGAAGGGAAGGGAAGGGAAGGGAAGGGAAGGGAAGGGAAGGGAAGGGAAGGGAAGGGAAGGGAAGGGAAGGGAAGGGAAGGGAAGGGAAGGGAAGGGAAGGGAAGGGAAGGGAAGGGAAGGGAAGGGAAGGGAAGGGAAGGGAAGGGAAGGGAAGGGAAGGGAAGGGAAGGGAAGGGAAGGGAAGGGAAGGGAAGGGAAGGGAAGGGAAGGGAAGGGAAGGGAAGGGAAGGGAAGGGAAGGGAAGGGAAGGGAAGGGAAGGGAAGGGAAGGGAAGGGAAGGGAAGGAAGGAAGGAAGGAAGGAAGGAAGGAAGGAAGGAAGGAAGGAAGGAAGGAAGGAAGGAAGGAAGGAAGGAAACAGAGTGGCTGACTGGGAAAAAAAAATCTGCAAAATCCCAGCAGAAACTTGACATAAAGTTGAAAGTATTGAAGCCCTTTGGCTAGCAAATTGAAGATGACATCCAGAATCTGACAGCCAGTTTTTAATTCAAATCAGGAGAAGGCAGAAGATTACCTCACAAAAAAAACATAATAAAACAAAGCACTCATAAAATTCCTGTCAATTCTGTCATGGTGGCATCAGGACTTCAAGAAAAGGCTAGTGCTGGAGCAGCATGACATGTGGTTCTGATAAATTTTCTGAGGTTTCTGTATAGACTCAGTGGTCAGTGTATCAATTTTTATAAGCATAAAGAACATTACAGCTATGTATGCTGATGTATGTATTTCCATATATACATACATATACATATGTACAATACCATGATAGAAGAGATGGATCCCAACTTCTTTTCCTCTCTGAGGCCCTCCTGCAAAGGGTACTCCAGTGGAACTGTTTCAGTTCCACGAATCCAAACCGTTTGCTGAAGCCGTGACTGTTTTCTGATACACTGACCTGTGGCAAAAAGAGGAAAGGGCTCAATCCCAACCTGAAAGCAAAGGACGAAAATTAGTTCAGTGGCGTCACTCCACAGTAACTTGGGCTGCAGAAAACGAGCTCTTCTTAAACAGTTTTTCTAAAAGTCAGAGACACTCCCTATTTGAATAAACCCCGGGACAATATTTGAATAAAGCCCAACCAAACAAGAGAATCTGCAACTCTTCAAAGACCTACATTTTTTTTCAGTATTCTTTTTGTGGTTCGGGGGTTATTTTAGTGAATTTACGAACCTAACTTGCTCCTTTCTGTTTCAACAGAGACTGCTGTTTCTGCAGCCTTATCTCTAAGATAACATCAAAAGGGTTGCGGGAGCCATTCAGAAATGTCATGTCCCACGAATGACCTGAAACATCCCGCAGCTTCGTACGGAGATGTTCTCCGACCATACCCCCTAGAGACCGAGGACAGGGAGTAAGGATGGAGTAGGCTTGCAGGGGTCCGGGAGCGGGGGCAATCCCCCTACTGCCTCTGGGGGTCGGGGCATACAATGACAAAAACTGGGTTTCAAGAGTTTCGCTGGTGACTGCGATGGTAATTTTAATTTGTGATGTATGTTTAGGGGGCAATTACAGATCTTCTCGTAGGGTACGGAGCGAATGAACGAGCGCACGAGTTCCAGAGGTTTTCCTCAAACCCTCTCAATGTCTTCTTCCCCGACGATGCTCCCCGGGGGGACCGTTCTAGGGGTGAGGGGGGCAGCCTGGCCCCGGCCTCCCCTGTCACCGCCGCCGGGCTCATGTCTCGACGGGAACTGTGAGATGCTAGGCAGGGATCGAAGCCAGGCTACTGCTCTCCCGAGCTCAGCTGAAAATAACCCCGAGTCTGGAAAGAGTTGGACGAATCCTTCGTTAGTTAGGGAGAGCCTCACCCCTGGTATATTTCGAACTAAACTGGAAAACTTTCCTTTTCCAGGACGGTCACAGTTTTCCCGCACCCTCCGCAACTCAGTGGCAGTCCTCCGGGATCCCTCTTGTTGACAGTGCAATCCGCAGGAAACCTGAGCAACATCGAAAGCTTTTCTACCTTTCTATGTTAAATGTCAGGAAGAAAAAAACCAAAACAAGACAAAACCACAGCAGCCTTGAACTACGCGACACCTGTTCTGCGGGGATGTTTTAAATCATGGAACACTTTCTGTCTATAATCTCGTGAAATTAATTGCCCGAAGCCCTGAGTAATAACTCTGTGAAACCTCCTTGCGTCTCTCTGCTTTGGCCCAAGAAAGGCAGAGCCCGGGGGAGCGGGCTGCCGGAGGGAGGGCCGGCTCCACGGGGAGCTGCACCGGAGCGGACCGGCCGCGGGAAGCCATGTGGAGGCTTAGCCTACGCGGCTCCCGGTAGGATGCTCCCCGTTTTGTTTTGTTTTCGAAGCAGGGCTGGCCCAGCCAGGTTCTGCTCCTCTCATCACCCCGCGGTGAATGCCAACACCTTGCCGAGAAGCAGCCCCTGGTAAAAGGCATCAGAGAGCAGCGGCCGGTTTAGCTTCGTGCCGGAGCATCGGGCTTCTCCCACAATTTTTTGTTGTTGTTGTTGTTGTCTTCCTCATTCGAAATCGACGCAATAATTGGGCCAAATCCCGAAAATAAAAGGTAGCTCGGGATGGTGCCGGAGGGTATTGCAGTGCCGGCTGCCATCAGCCTGTCCTCTGCTCCCGACGGTGTGACCGCAGCCGGTTCCCCCGACTGTCGGCGCCGATCAGAGGCAGGGATTGAGTCCCGGTTGGCCTCAGACCCGCCGGTCCCCGTTCCCTGTCCCAGCGGGCTCCGCCACAGTGTGAACCCCAAAACTTGAGCAAGAGCCTCATTCCATCAGGGACCCTGTTCTCCGGGGTTCGGCGACCGCGATCAATTAGTTACTGGCGATTTATTCCAGTTGCCCCGACGCGGCGCGGCCCAGCGGGAGCGGGGGGCAAAAACGGGGGGCGAACCGGGGCTCGGCGGGGCGGGGAGGGCGGCGGAGCTCTGCCGCTTCCCCGCGCCCAGCGGGTCCTTCCGTCAGACAACGAAATCCTCGCCTCTCGGCGGGTATGGTTTAAAATTCAGCCGTGAGAAGGCAG
This sequence comes from Heliangelus exortis, assembly GCF_036169615.1. Taxonomy (NCBI): domain Eukaryota; kingdom Metazoa; phylum Chordata; class Aves; order Apodiformes; family Trochilidae; genus Heliangelus; species Heliangelus exortis. Next base: position 32,900,686 of record NC_092423.1, read on the forward strand.
GTTTTTTGCATCATTCCCTGCGAGCTGGCTGGCGGCAAGCAGAGGGCGAGGGGCTGCGGATTTGTAGCTGCAAATCATTCACGCATTCTCTGCGTGAGAATCTCTCAAATCATTCTCTGCCCGCTCCGCGAAATCACACGGGTGTCTACGCCTTCCCAAGAGTCGTTTCCTCAACATTTGGGGCGAAAGGCTCCGATTTTTGCGCTGAGAAAGCGCCAAATAGCTCTGGCACCCGCCTGAATTTTTAAATCTGCCCTCCCGGTGGGAAGATGATGAAGGGGAACTCGGGTTTCGAGAAGCCGACTGCCCAGTTCTTGACAACTGAAATTGCTGTCCGAGACTGCCGCTATCCACAGAGATGTCCCTGAAAAGGTGAAACATGTCACCCCTATGATAACGATGCTATCGGGGGAGCGGAGAAGGGGCAAGGCTGCTGCTGGGCTCGGCACAAGGCAAACTGTATGAACGGCGAGATGGCCAGCGGGGGAGGTGGTGGGGGTAATGTCACCCGCCCCGTCTCAGCGGCCCGGAGTATCACCGTTCACCCTCACTGTTTTTGTATACCGGGTCTGGGACCGGCTCTCTCCCTCGTTTTCCTTTTCGTTCCCGTTACTCGCTCCCCGACATGGATCCTCTCCTCCATGCTCGAGAGGCTATGCGCCCTGGAAGACGGTGCCACCTCGGCAAAAGGTCTTTTTTTTCGGGAAGGGAACCCAGGCCCTCCACTGCGGCCACCGCGGGGTGATACAGGCCCTCCCCGCACTCCGAGAGGGGCGGGGGCACGGGCACGGGGCGGGATGGAGCCCCTCCGGCAGCCGACTGCGGAAAGGAGGGACAAGGCGGGGGGACACACACTAGAGTCACAGGTGACTTGTTCCAATTAGTAGATGTCTAATTAAATTAGTGTCACACGGCCCAGCCAATGGGCCGGCGGGGGTGGAGGGCGGTGATGAGACAGCCCGGCGCAAGCCCCTCCCCGGCGGTCCGAGGAGCCCGCCGCGCCGGTATAAATCTCCTTGGCGGAGCCTCCGCTGCAGCGCAGTGCTGCGCGGGTCAGGGTGGGCACTGGGTTGTGTCGGCGCGCCGCCGCACCCCCTCCCCCAGCGAGGATGCAACTGGGCGAGCCGCTGCTGGCGGCGGCGGGGGGGCCTCTGCCGGGCACCCCTTTCTACCCTCTGGAAGGCGGCGGGGCTGGGGCCGGGACCGGAGCGAGCGGCGGGGCGGGTGCTGGTGCTGGTGCCGGTTCCCGCGGGCCGCCTCCCCGGCCGGGCTCGCCGCCGCGCCTCGACCTGGACAAGACACCCAAGAAGTTCGGGACCGGCCCCGCCATGCTGGGCGAGGCGGAGGCAGGCGAGCCGCCCTTCGCCGCCCCCAAGCCGGACGGCCGAAAGGCCACCCCCTGCGGGGAGGAGGAGCTGCCCCCGGCCGCTGCCGCCCGCTACTCCATGGACAGCCTGAGCCCCGAGCGCTACTACCTGCAATCCCCCGGGCCCCCCGGGGCCGAGCTGGGGGGGCCCTGCGCCCTTTTCCCCTACGCGCCGGCGGCCCAGCACGGAGCCGTCTACCAGGCACCGGGAGGGCCGCGCTACCCCTACGGCTCGGTGCTGTCGCCCGGTGGCTTCGCGGGCGCCGTCTGCCCTCCCGGCGGCCGGCCGCAGTTCGGCGGCAGCAGCGGGTACCAGTACGGGCAGGCGGCGGCCGGCGGACCCCTCTACGGCCCGTACCCGGCGGCGTCGGGCTCTTGTGGCGGGCTTGGGGGGCTGGGAGTGCCAGCGCCCGGGCCAGGGCTGCGGGCGCAGGTCTTCCTCTGCAACCGACCTCTCTGGCTCAAGTTTCACCGGCACCAGACGGAGATGATCATCACCAAGCAGGGCCGGTAAGCGGGCAGGGAGGAATGGAGGGGTGTGGTGTGGTGGGAGGGTGCCCGGGACCGTTCCGTACTGGGCAGCGCTGCCCTCTCCTCCGGGAAGGGGATGCGTGCCCTACACGTCGGTGGTGCCTCTGGTCCGGCGATGTTATCCCCAAAAAGCGGCTGTTCGATTTTCCCCACAAAGACAGGCGGAAGATAAGGCGGGGGTCGCTTGGGCTCGCCTCCCTGGTCTCCTCGGTGCCGAGACAGACGGGGCACCCCGCGGGCCTCTCCAGCTGCCACGGGAACCCGCGCCCCCTCCCCCGACCCGCTTAACATACGGTGTGTTTTTTCTCCCCTTTCCAGGAGGATGTTTCCGTTCCTGAGCTTTAACATCACCGGTCTCAACCCCACGGCCCACTATAACGTTTTCGTGGAGGTGGTACTGGCGGACCCCAATCACTGGCGTTTTCAGGGGGGCAAGTGGGTGACCTGCGGAAAAGCCGACAATAACATGCAAGGTAGGTGCGAGTTCCCTGGGCTCTCCCCGCTGCTTTACCCAACGGGTCGACTCCTCAAAAAGGGTTCCCGCTTCGCCCCTCTCTGAGCAGGGGGTTCCCCACCTCTTGAGTGCACAGCTACCCTTTTAAGGGCGATTTGCAACTTTCCTTTCTGTCCCCTCGGTGTGTGAGGCTGTGCGGGGGTACATCGGGGTACCCGAGGTGCTCCCCGGGCGTTGCCGGTCTTCCTGCCCTACTGCCTGTGCCCGGCGGCCTCTTTACGAGATAATCTTCCCTAGGCAACAAGGTGTACGTTCACCCCGAGTCGCCCAACACCGGGGCTCACTGGATGAGACAGGAAATTTCTTTCGGGAAACTGAAGCTAACGAACAACAAAGGTGCCAACAGCAACAACGCTCAGGTAATTTGGGGTGGGGGCGACAGAGGCGGGGGGGAAGCAAGCGTGTGGGGGTCTTGGTGACTCGGCCAGGGCTCTGGGTTTTCAGGGCTTTACACCGTTTAATAGACCTGCTAGATCATTGTTCTTGTGACTTGTTCCCTTCTTTGTTTTCTAATAGCCTTTGCAAGGAGAAGCAATGTCAGGAATTGATGTGTGAATTTCATTGGTTTTAGCCATTATAACTATCTCCGGAGTTGCTAAAAATGGGAGTGTAGCTGATAGCTATTTAGTTCCTTAATTTACAGATTTTAGCATACGAGTCATCTAGTGAAATGGCTACAAGCTCTGAATCGTCTCCTTGTTGACAGTTAAAAATTGCTCTGTACCCAAGTCAAAATTGCAATTTACAGAAAGGAAATGTCAGGCTCTAAAATAGATCTTTCAATGTTAGGCGCAGTTTGTCTAAATATTTTTATTTCATGGTTACTTTCAGATGATAGTACTGCAATCTCTACACAAGTACCAGCCCCGACTTCACATTGTGGAAGTGACTGAAGATGGTGTTGAAGATCTGAACGATTCTTCAAAGACCCAAACATTTATTTTCCCCGAAACGCAGTTCATAGCAGTTACAGCATATCAAAACACTGATGTAAGCAAGGACACATAAAATGACATGAACAAAATTGTCTTCCTTTCAGTGTATCATCTTACTATGTTCTGCTTTTGCTTTTAGATTACGCAGCTCAAAATCGACCATAATCCTTTTGCGAAAGGCTTCAGAGACAACTATGACTCGTGAGTACACATTCCTGTTTTCTCTGGCAGTTTTCTTTATCTGTGAGACATGATTCTGGCCTGCAGTACGTGTGGAAGAGTGTTTCTTTAGATGCTACTTCAGTTATTCAGAAGTAGTTTTACTTGTACTGGCAGCTTTGCTAGCTGATGTCTTCCTATTTAAGACATTAAATGTTTGTCTAATAACATTAAATGCTATCTTGAATAGTTACCGTATTTTCTCGATGACCTGTCTTCCAGTGTGCTTCTGAATTCTGGTAGAAAATTGGTACTGGCAAAACCTAGCTGGCCTGCAGAATGGCAGCAGTGTATCAAGTTTTTCCAGAGAGCAGACGGCTTCTTCAGACTGTTGGCAGAACTGTCTAATGCTCAGCCTCTAGCATCAAACAGCTCTTGAAAAGCTAGAGCTGGCTCTGTATGTGTGGCTCCTAGGAGGGTGATGCTGGTCTGGCTGGCAGAGAACAGTGTAAACTTGTAGCAGCAATACTATACATTTTATGCCCTTCTAGGGAAAACAACCTAACTCCTAAACTGGGTAGAAGTTGAATATCCAGTTAAACCTAATTGTGATTCTCACTAAGAAATAGCTCTGTTTCTTCCTATTTTTGTTCTTAGTTTTGTTTTACTACCATACTGGAACTGTAAAGAACAACACTCAGTATTTCTCTTTTACATTGTAGCATGTACACAGCTTCAGAAAATGACAGATTAACTCCATCTCCCACGGATTCTCCTAGATCCCACCAGATCGTCCCTGGTGCCAGATACAGCGTGCAACCTTTCTTCCAAGAACAGTTTGTCAACAACCTGCCCCCGGCCAGGTTTTACAACGGTGAGAGAACAGTCCCCCAGACGAATGGCTTGCTCTCCCCCCAGCAGAGTGAAGAAGTGGCCAGCCCTCCTCAGCGATGGTTTGTTACACCTGTACAGCAGCCCAGTGCCAACAAGCTGGACATGAACTCCTATGAGACAGAGTATTCTCCCAGCACCTTGCTCCCTTACGGCATTAAATCCCTCCCCCTTCAGACATCCCACGCGTTGGGATACTACCCTGACCCGACATTTCCATCCATGGCAGGCTGGGGGAGCAGGGGCTCTTACCAGAGAAAAATGACAACGGGGTTACCTTGGACCTCCAGAACAAGTCCTCCAGGTTTCTCTGAAGACCAGCTTTCCAAGGAGAAGGTGAAAGAAGAAATCGGCTCGTCCTGGATAGAGACTCCACCCTCCATAAAGTCTCTAGATTCAAATGATTCTGGGGTCTACACGGGTGCTTGTAAGAGAAGAAGGCTCTCCCCTAGCACTTCTAGCAATGAAAATTCCCCGACTATGAAATGTGAGGACATTAATGCTGAGGACTATAGCAAAGACACTTCAAAAGGCATGGGCTACTACGCATTCTATACTAGTTCTTAAAGCATCCTTTTATTCCAATTGGCTGTTTTGTTGTTTTGGGTTTTGTTTTTTTTTTTTTTTCAGGGTGGCCTTGGTTTTTTTGCATTACAATTGCCAAAAAGACACTTGCCTTCCACCTTGAATTGTTGTGTGCAATTCTAAAGAAGGTGCCAAAGCTTTTTGACTGTTGCAGGTAATGAAGTAGGGAGAGATCAAACTGAGCTAGAATTCTTCCCCTCTTTTAGAAGGAACCACTTGTGGAAGCTGTAAGCTGGAGCCTAGGTTTTTACAATGTGGCTTATTTATTTGAGACACTAAAGTGTACAGTTAAGCTTGGCTCAGAGGCCTGATCAAATCTATGCACTCCTGAGCAAGGAAATAGCTGGGTAGGATCCCAGATGAATTTTTTTCCCTGCATGCCCCCTCTGATAAAAGGGGGCTGGGTTGCAGGGAGCTGCACAAATGCTATGTTTTGCTTCAGACTGAGCTGGCTTTTTCAACCCTTGTCTGCAGCACAGTTGGTTGAGTCAGATACAGCTCAGCTAAGGCTTTATTTGGCAGAAGATGGCCAAAATAAGGCCTGCTTACAAGGCAGGATTTTGACTTGAAAGTTTTGTTGCTAAAGATGGGGGTTACGGTGACCAAATCTGACTTTTCTTAGTTTAGAACTTGCATTGAAAAAAAACCCTCCATCCCAAAAGCCTAGCCTTTACTGAGGTGGCCAAAAAAAAGTGTACAGTTGTGTTGTGTCTAGGTACACTGTAGAATATTGTGGAATAATATATAAATAGTTGACCTATAGCTCTTCAGTCAAAAGGACCTCCCGTGGTGCTCTGAAGTTCAAAAGGCTTTCTTCGTTTTTGTTCATCAAACTTAGCAAATGGTACATTGCAGAAAATATGAACAGATTTCTGTTATGTGTATGTAAAGTGACTTTCAGCTGCCCTGTACAAACTGGAAGTGATGTAATTTGCCCATTCTTCTTGCCTATAGTTTCAGCCATTTTAAACTAATCGGCCAGAGAGCACTGGCACATGAACTTCTCCCAACAAAACTTGGTTCTATTTTCTTTTTTCTATGTACATAGCAGTAATTTTTAATAAATGTTGTGCCAGGGGTAAAAGTGGGGGTGGGTCTCTGCCTCTTCTTTGCCTCTACGGGGTGTTGCAGTTTGGGGGGAGGGGGAGGGGGAGGGAACACACTCTTAGGGCTCTGAGTAGTCTCTAAAGCTATTCGTCCTTCTTGAAGTTTTTCCTTGTTACTTTACCCCTCACTTTGCTAGCTTTAGGGAGTGGGTTGGGTTTTGGTTTTCAGTTATCGTTTCGTGGTCTGTCACAGTTCTCCTGTGCTTCCCCTCAGCTCTCGGCCCTTGGCTTGCTCCAAAAATACGAAGGTGCCTCTTTTGCCCTACCACCTCCCCCTCTGCGGGAGGTGAGGTGTGAGTTCGGCCTCAGTCTTGGGGAGCGACTTGTGAACTCGGCTCGCTTCCCCTGCCAGTAGCGGGGCTGCCCCCGCCGGCCCCTGCTCGTCCCCCCCCCCCCTCCCTTTTCCCGGAACACGGTAAGAAATTCCCCTGCCCGCTTATCTGGGGAGAAAGCCCCTCCTGGCAGAGCAATTGAATCCCGTCTCCTGCGGCAGCGGGATCTTTCCTGAGGATATGCAGGCAGTAATGGGATTAAACTGTTAGCGATGCCCCGGCTGCAAACAAAATAAACCAGGGCCTCAAGCGGGGACCCGCCCCGGAGGAGGTAACGCGACAGTGGGGCACGGGCAGCAGCCCCCGTGAGGCTCCCCACCTCCCGGGAGGAGAGCGGCTGATTTCTGAGGAAACTTCGATCAGCTCTTCTCTCCTCGCTGAGAGGCTCCGGCTCTGCGCCTTGGAGAGGGAAACAAATCGGTGTCCCAGCAGCTCTCCCCGCTGCAGAGGGAATTGCGTTCCATTTGGGACAGAAGAGGAGTAGCGGTAATTTTCAAGCGACGAAGGAAGGGACAGTTTTCACCCTCTCTCGTCAAAGCCCGTTTCCAGCTGGGGGCTGCTGTGGCATTTTGGCCGCACCTCGCCTGCCCTTCCCGGTCTCCGAAGGCAGATGATCCAGTGCTGAAGAGCACGATTCCGCAGCAGTGTATTATTAACAGCTGTATATTTTTGCACCGCACAAAAACCCCAAAAAACCAAATTTAATCTTGTGAAAAGTCCTCACACTGTTTAATAGAAACATAAGTGCCTGGCTGGCCCCAATTAACACCTTGTGATTATAATGCATTCCTAAAACGGGGTGTCAGACGCCAAATTGTGAATAAAGGTATCTAATTAATCTTCATAGGATGACACTGATAAACAACTCTATATTTAAATAAAGATCAAGGAACTGAATGCTTCTTATTTGTTTACATTAACAGAAGATAAAGTTAACTACCCTTGCACTTTGCTTCGTAATGGGATTTACTGAGGCAAACATGAGGCTCCGGGTGGAAAGCACCGCCTCGCCTCGGAGAGCTTTTTACCGCAGGTTTGGAAGGAGGGGGCGACCCCGAGGATGGGTGCCCCTTCTTCCACAGCCCTGATACTATCGGGGAAGGGGGGTGTGCGCCGGGTAAGGTGGCACCCCTCGCTTCGCATCTTGCGAGCAGAAAACGCTGCAAGAGAAGGGCGCCGGTCAGCCGCCCGTCCTTGCGGTTTCGGTAGCTCTCGCAGGAAAACTGCGTGCCTTCGGAACGGGGATGGAGGGAGAGCAGAGTCCAGACAAAAATTTAAAAATAAATAATAATTAAAAAATTAAAATATGTATTTACAACATTGCGGTGCTGCTCAGTAAGAGGCGAACGGGGAAGCTGCAAAGCACAGTTCTTGGTTAAGAAAAACTCGGGATGCTGTCTGCAGACCGCTCGCTCCTCCTTGGCTCCATCGCCTGCCCTGCCCGCCCCCGGGGGGCTCCAGCTTCTTGTCCCCCCTGCACCGTGCTCGGCCCGCGGCCCCTCCTGAATGCACTATTTGTGTATTCGGGATACACCATTTGAGGCCGTTTCCTGCAAAATAACAATTATCCCCACTGAGCCGAGGGAGCGGTTCGGTGCTCCACGTGAGCAGGAGCATTTTTTTGTTTTTAATAGCGTGAACGCCCGGTCACCCCCTGGGGCAGCAGAGAAGGGCTCGCCTGAGAGATTGAGACCGTTCCTCACAAAAGACTCTGGGGTTTTTTTTGTTTTTTCGTTAAAGAAGACCCGACAGCTCACCCCCTCTACCTCCTGTGCTCTTCGTATCGGCACGTCGGGAACTACCGTCTGATTTATTTTTTTCCCAACGAAACTTCGTCCTTCGCTGCTCTCCTCAAATTCTACCGCCGGTGCTTCGCATCAGGGAGGGAAAACCCAACGATCCCGAAACACTTCTTCTGCCGACGGAGTGTCTCCTGGAGAAAGGGACTCTCCCCAAGGAGAACCGTCCTCCTTCCCTGGGGCGGCGGTCTCGGCGCTCCGGTAGAGGCCCGAGCCACGCGTTTTTCGGTGTGTTTTTTCTTCCAGTAACGTGACGGGGTTTTACTTTCGGTCTGAATTTTTTACACCCAGCTTCCTCGACGCTGCATTTTCACCACCTGCCCTCTTGTTTCCTCCTCTCTCAGGGCTGCGCCGCGCTAAGGGAGGCGGATCTCCTGAGAAGGGGTACTTCTGCAGCCCCCTCAGAGGCCGCCGCTGCCTTTCCCTCAGGGCCGCCGAATTCCGCCCCGCTGCTCTGAGGCGGCCCTGAGGGGAAGGCGCCGGGCAAGGCAGCAATAGGGACCCCGATGGCTCCTAAGGTATCGCTACGCTTCAGAAATGCCCCTTCCCCCCGGACTGCGGCTTAGGGGTACCGGGAGCCGTCAGTGGGAGAACGTGGGGCCCCGGCCCTGCGGAAAAAATGGCGGCGAGGGGGTTGAGGCGAGGGAGATGGGGGCTGCAGGCGTTTCCCTCATGCCCGTCCACCCCATGGAAGTGGGTTTTGCTGCCATCGGCTTTGTTGTTATTACTTATATTAATTATATTTTTAAATTATTTCCACCGCCCCCCATTTTTTGGTGCATACAAGATCATTGCACCAGCCCCTTGAGGTATCCGTGGCTCACGCCTCCCATTCCAAAATCTCCGTAGCCCTGTTCATAGTAATACGAGTATGGCTAATATAAATATTAATCTAATCCCTATTGAAAGGATTTTAGTGCTTGCTGGATATCACAAACATGTAATCCAGGAGAGAATGACATTAGTCTGAAAGCACAGAGTGCAAAATATGATTTGAATAAAATGATAGGGTGGTATCTAATATTTCCTTTAGGGAGTACTATACTCCGAGCTGTCACAACCGATTGTGTAAATAGACAAGACTGAGGGATGTGATCCTAATCATATTGATGAAACATTCATCTGAAAGACCGAGTGCAACCAGAAGGGACTCACTAGGAATACAATTAAATCCTAATCTGGGGAGAAGGAATCCTCTGCAGGCTTTCCCCTAACCTGCTGCCCTCTCTCCCCTTTTCATTTTGGAGTTAAATAAAATGCAGGAGAGGAAGAGGAAATAAAGGAGAGCTGGAGTGCTGGGTGGCGTGCTGGCCTGAAGAATTACATTAACACAGGGAGTGCTGAGTGGAAAGGAGATAAATCTGCAGTCCTGACCCTACAGATAATTAAATACGAAGGTTTAACTTAACTCACAGGGGTAATTACCTGCCTGCAGAGGGTTTTCACCTGTGAGGGATGTTAACTGGGAGCAGGAGATCTATCTCTCTGGAGGAAGAGGCTCTCTCATACCCAGGTTTCAACCACCAGCTTTGGTGCCAGGCTTGTGAAAAAAATTCAGTCTTCTGCTTGTGGTATGCCATTTAGTTTTCATCTGCAGTAGGGGACTGGTTTCTTGCTGTTAGTATTTATTAACAAAGGGGTTTCTTTTCCAATTCCCTTACTAGTTGGTTCACATCTGACCCTCATAGCTGTGGTCTGGGACTGTGTTTCTGTTTTGTAGTGCAAAGAGTGAAATGGCACCAGGCAGTCTGTCTTCCCTACACGTGGTGGTAGTCCAATCATGAGAGAAACACCTAAGTGACTTCTGTAAGGGGACCAACCTGTTTTCACCATTGTCCTTCAAAAGATGGTCTGAGAGGACAGATGGGACAAGGTCCTTGTTGAGGTTCCTGTAGCAATCCTAAAACCAGGCTGACTTCGTTTCATCACCTTTGGGGGAGGGTGTTAAATGGGTTGATTTTCCTAATACATACCACCTTGTCTCTTATACCACTTAAATCCAAGCGGGGAGTACCTGAATTCACATGGTGTTGTCTGAAGCTTGAAAAGCATCCTGTCTTCAACCTGCCACTGTTTTAAATTTGGCTTCCTTTGGGCATCTAAGATCCAAATTTAATCTGATTTTTTTAAAACCTTTTTCAAAATTGGCTAACATCTTATCAACAAATTTATGCAAAGATTAAGGGAAGTTCCTTCTCTCTGGAAAGAACAGCCCCAAAGAAAATGCTCAGTTCTCTTTTAGTGGGGCAAGATATCTGTATATGAGGGAAGGATGTGTGGAGTGGGATATCAGTTGACAAATCTGTAGCAGGAGATCATCTAAATCTATATTATCTTCTGCTGAAGTGAGCTCTGCAAACTAACAGTTTACAGAAGGACTTTTACAACTAGCAGGCACTACTGAAGTGGTTGTAAGGTAAAGTAGTATCAATTTAACAAGTCTGTGAATGGAACTTTATGCTTCTGTTCTTCTGTACTGTGACTGTAGATACTGAAGGCAGAGGAGTTCTGATATGATTGTTCTCTTGTTTTCTGACAGCAGGGTTAGTTTTTGTAGCATAGATAAGGAACTAGCTGCTAAACTTCATGGAACAGTTATAATTCTGTTTGTCCATACAGCAATACAGTCTGTAAATTTCTCGATAGAGTTGCAAATTTCCTTTGAGGAAGAAAACAATCAATTTTTATTTTTAACCTAACCTATTTTCTATAGGAAAATTCTAGACTAGACTAGTCCTAGAATGTTGCCATAGAAATAATAAACATACTTAGCTATCTGTTTTTAGAGTCTTCTGTCTCCCTGCTAAACCAATGGGTAGCAATGCTCTGACTGTTCTTCTGGGGAGAGAAATTCTCAACAAGTAACTGGTTTGTTATGTGTTAGTGCTGCTTGTTCTTAGTGACAGATTCTCAATACTAGAAATGTTACTGCTTTCCTCTCCATGCTTCCTATGCTGAGTAAGAGTATAAGAACATTATATTCCTGCCATAAATAAGGTATGATTTATGCAAGGAGGGCTCTTAGACTGATGTTGCAAAGGACATGTCAATGAAAAGAACTTTCAGGAGCTATTTATATTAGCAGGTAAATTTACCATGTCTCTTACTCCACAGATAACAGACAAGGCCTCACCTGTGTAGCCTCGTCTCTACTGATACATCAAGTAGCTTATTTTCCAGTAGCTTTGTGTTTCATGTCTCAAGATTATTGTTAACCCAAATCTTCTGTTACTTCATCCAGCAAAGGAAGGATTCTACTCTGCTGCCTTTACATTACAACTCCTTAGCAGGATCATTTGAGAGGAAAGATTAAGTGAATTTCTTGGTTTGGGTGGAAATGCCCTTGACCCAGAAGAAAAACTACATCAACATTTGTGACATTTGAATGGGTTTGCTTTTGTTCACTGAAAGAGAAGTGTTCCTAAAGTTTGTGCCAACAGTTATCTGAATAGCAGATAAATCTGCATTGTGAAGTTCCATTTCAAATGTGCAATATACTCTCTACTTGATCTCCTGGAAGTATATGTACATAATAAGCCTCTGGAAATGCCTGCTGTTGGGATAGGATGGTGAGTAAGGTTAGTGGATTGGAAGTGAAGAAAAGGGTTATTTTTCAGCCAGATCAATTATCTACATCAGTTTACGGTACAGCAGCAGAAATGCTTATGCTGACTCTGAGCAGAAAGAAGAAACAGAGCACAATGTAAGAATTAAAAACTTAAATATTCCTGCCAGGTACGGTGGTGACTGCTTTCATCAGTTTAAGCAGCAGTACTTGTGATTTTATGTTTTTTAAACCCTTTTTTCCCCGCAGTAACAACACATGACAGCTAATGCCTGGATGGTGAAGTCAGTGCTGAAAGTCATGGCCAGTTTAAGTTCCCAGCTTTCAAAAGCATTTAAGGAACTTGTTATTAACGCCCTATCTGGAAAGCAGTGAGGGCACTTTCTGACCAGGTAGAGATGCCAGAGTGTTATAATCCCAGTGTTTGGGTAGCTGTTGGCAGTGCAGTGAAATACAGGTTTATGGCACTTCTCATGCCCTACAGCAACTCTCTGTGGACACATGCATGCTCTATAGTTTACCTCATAGTTCCCTGCTTGTGTTTAGTTCTGGTGCTTTCCTGATTTCAGCCACAAGAAGAGAAGGCCATTCCCACAGGTATTAGAAAACACAAGCTCTCTGGTTTTGCTGTGTAATCGTTATGTTGTATAAGGAAATGAACAAACAGCCAAAAAGTATTGGAGTATTTCATGGGAAAGCTAAAATAACCCAAACTCTACAGCCATTCATGGGAATGTGACTGATTTCTGCTAGACTGGATTCTGTGTTTTACTGATAAGTGGCTGAGGTAGTTACCTAAGTCTCCCCCTGCTCTGAGTTGTGCTGAGTCTCTGTAAAGAAACATGTAGAATACAAGATGAGAGGCAATGTGCTTCTGGGTTTTTTTCAACCCACCCAGGGACTTGAGATTAAACAAAAACAAGCCTCACAAAACACAGATCCTTTTGTTTGTTTGGTGGAGTGTTCTCCAAACCAGGGAGAAGGAGAGCAGAAGCAAACAAGGCAACTTTTGTTCCTCCACCCTGTTCACTTCAGTCAGGTTTGATCTGTGTTGTTCTCCATGCTGACATTAATATTGTTGTGCTGAGAAGTGCTAATGGCTGCTTATAATGTTTAAAGGTCACTGATAGAAAGATTTAAAGATTGGCCATAACCACACCTAAAAAAAATCCTGATTGAGATTAAGTGGATTAACTCTGTCTTTTGTCTGACAGCTAAAGCTTTCATTCCTCTCTATTGTAACAGCCACAGAGGTTAATAGCTAGGCCAGCCCATCAGAAGTCTTCTGGTATATCTTTAGTGAAGAGGAAGGGTTGAAGCTATGGGAGGAGGGTTGAGCTGATATAAAGTTCTACTCACTTACTGCTGAGAAAAAAGGAAGTTTTTTATCCCTCCTTGGTCTTTCTGTATTTGGCTTGTGAGTTCACTCCTTGTCTTGTACTAGCTGTCAGTCAATTCATATTACTAATAATTCATCATTACATAATCATCACATGTAATTCATATTACATGTTAACCAGACTGTAGGAAGAGAAGGCAGGATTTGGCTTTGATATAAACTTATGTTGATTTAATTTGTGAAACTGAAATTGCAACTTTATCATTAAAACAGACAACTTCAAATTAAATGGTGTTTCCCCAGGCTGTTGGGATAAACTCTTCATTACTGCCTTTCCATTCCTTCTGAGTGTCCAGAAAGGCCAAGGCTGTTGGAAAAGAATTGTGAAGTCACTCATTGTGTCACAGCTTTAAGAAATTTGAGGTCATGAGTTAGGAAGAAATAACTGAGAACACAGAGATGCAGGTATCACTTGGGGTGTGTGACTTTTCTTGTGCAGGCCGGTGACTTCACCATATAGTTATGATCACCCAAATTTAACTCTGCAATAAATAACATCCCTCTCAGGATAGGTTTCCTGGGGCTAATTTGGAGAGATATGCACTGAGTTAATGCTTCTTGGATCAGGCTCTGGAAAAATGGTTTCTTTGGGTAACGTAAGCTTGCTCAAAGAATCTATAAGAATGGGTTGTATCTGTGTCATTTGCTCAGGGAGATGGGAAGCTGGTGTGTATTTCATTGATTGTGAATTACATTAAGAAAAGAGCTACTCTGATGCCTCTGCTTTGTCCTCCCAGTAAGAAGTAAACATTCAGGGCCAGATAAAAGAAATCTACTCCTGTCTACAACCTTTGTTGATGGGGAAGAGTTGTGTCTCACACAGATATTTTTACTATTTTAGGGACACCTTCCCTACTTCTTCCTCTTCTCATTATAATTTCTGTTTTCTGAGACTTCTAGATCTATAGGCAGGACAAATGATCCTGGAAGTATTTAAAGAAATGTATAGATGAGGCATTTCAGGACATGTTCTAGTGAGCTTGGTGATGGAGACATTGATAAATATATTTTATTTATTTCACTCGGGAGGGGAGGAGATGTTGACAGTTGGACATGGTGATCTTAGAGGTCTTTTCCAACCATGTCAATCCTGTGAAATATACTGGAAAGTGAAGTGACTGGTAAAATATACCTTGCCTCTGAGAAAATGTCTTTTTGATAGGTGGAAGAAAGCTGCAATTGGAGAAAGTTCCAGTCCGGTGTGTGAGCAGCAGGTTGTGCTATGAACAGTAATCTGTGAAGTTAGAAGGTCATTATTAAGGACTGTATGATTGAGACAGGGTACATAATGTGCTGCACAATGTGTTTCTTCACTGTCTTCTTGTAGGACACTGGGAAACTCCAGCCAACAGTAACTGAGGAGAGACAGAGGTGAGCACAGGATTATGTGGTGGCCGTGTTTAAGTGACTTGAAAAAATCTTCGTGTCAGTTCAGAAAGATGCTGAGTGCATTCAAGATCAGAGGGCTGTAATTCTTCAGTCTTAAAAACAACAAGGTGCAATAATGACTTTTTTTCTTGACCCAGCCTTGCAAAATATTGGTTCCACGAGTGATGTGGACAAGATCTGTGGGTCAGCTGGGATGCTGCTGAGGACTGTGGCTGGGTCTGGGTAGGATTACAGATTGTCACTACAGATATGTCAGTAGTTATAGAGGTATTCCACAGCCACAGGTGAGAGTTATATTGGTGGGTTTTTTCTGATGCATGGTCTGAAGATCAGGACAGCTCAGGACAAACAGAAGTTGGGACAGATGTTCTTCCTAAGATGTGGTGAGGGTTTATGATCTGCTCCTGTCAGACTCAACGCTGGAGTCAGGGCCAGAAACTCTGCTAAGCTCCAGGCTGAACACAGAATTTCAAATGAGAACTTTGGTAAGCCAAACAGTTATAAATGGTTGTGAGCTAGAGGCAAAATTATACCTTTTAAAGCTCATTAGAGCCCAAGGAAGAGGTTTTTTTTTGGAGGAAAGGGAAGGAAGATCACTGTTTGCAAGGTAGTGTTTGCAAAGTAGAAATTTGCAAAGCTTCAAAGCTTCTGATGTAACAGGAGACAGACGCTGAGACTAAGGGACCAAACCAACTCCTACTTCTGCCTTCAGTATACTTCCTTCTTGTATTTGATCTCAGGAGTAAGGACCTCTCTGTTCTTCTGTGCTGGCCTTCCACCATGCTTGCTTTACTTCCCATGTGCATGTGTCTGGTGCCTTGAGAAGGCTGCTCTTGAAGATCAGCCTTCTTTCACAGGTTTTCCCTTTAACTTCCATACCAGTCTTCATTGACATTCTATCAAGCAGATCCCTGAACAAGCTGAATTTTGCAGGTCTGAAGTGCCAGCTTGTAATTGTACTACTTGTCTTTTTTCTATTTACTACTTTTCTCATACTTTCAATCTCCACAGTATCATAGCTTCTCTTTACATCCCATACTTTTCTTCACAGGAAGTCCAGAAGACTCATCTATCACCTGCATTGAGAAATTATAACCAGATAAAAAAAGAAAGCTCAATTGCTATGCCCAGCTCCATTGCCCTATCTGTAGATATCAGTATGGCTCTCATCTTCAGTGAGTACCAGTGGGGGCTAGGGATCCTATGATCATAGAATCATAGAATTGGCTGGGTTGGAAGGGACCTCAGAGATCACCAAGTCCAACCCTTGATCCACTACCGCTGCAGTTACCAGACCATGGCACTGAGTGCCATATCCAGTCTCTTTTTAAATATCTCCAGGGATGGAGAATCCACCACCTCCTGGGGCAGCCCATTTCAATGCTTGATCATCTTCTCAGTAAAGAAATTCTTTCTAATGTCCAACCTAAACCTCCCCCGGCACAACTTGAGACCTCTTGTGCCCTCTTGTCTTGCTGAGGGTTGCCTGGGAAAAGAGACGAACCCCCACCTGGCTACACCCTCCTTTCAGGGAGTTGTAGAGAGTGATGAGGTCTCCTCTGAGCCTCCTCTTCTCCAGGCTGAACAGCCCCAGCTCCCCCATCCTTTCCTCATGAAGTTCCAGCCCATGGAGTTTCTTCTGGCTTTTAAATGAAGACTGCTATTTCCCCTTCCTGAGTATTTCTTCAGGTTCCTCTGAGAGAGCTGCAAGTTGGAGCTGCCTTCTTTTCATTCCTTCTTCCCTTCCCTGATTGCCTCCCCCTGTTTCAGCTGTCTGTTCCTTGTTCATCTCTCCTTCATCAAGTAAATTAAAATGCAGTTTTGCCTCTCTCTTTGCACTAGTTACCTTGTAGCATAAGAGCTGGATACTCTAGCAGCTCTTGTGTATGTTGCTCTCCTGAGCCTTCAGAGAGGGCCTGGATGAGGAGCTGAGCCTTAGCACTGAACCACTCCAAGTAACCATGCTGTGATATTTGTTTTCCAGAGACAGGGGTGGATGCAATTTATCCTCACGTTGTTTGGCAGTTGGGTCTTGCATGGGTGCCCTCTAGCCTGGAGGGCTGCTATTCCCAAGGATGCTCTTGCAGCCATGGTTGACTGGAGGGGGGACCTGGCTCTGTCTGCTTGAGAGCAGCCTGCACAAGGATGCAGGGTGAATTGACAGGTTTGAAGCAGATGGGATGCTTCAGTGGCAGAAAAAGGAAGGCCTGACTCTGGTGGGTGTATAAAGGAAAAAGCAGACTTGGAGGCCTGCATTATTGAGCACTGGGAGCAAAAAAAGGGACAGGAAGCCACAGAGTAAGGGTCTGAGGAAGGTCAGCTGCAGAGTAGTGTGAAGGTGTGGTACCTATCAAACAAAGCCTGATGAAAGAACCTTACCTTTCAAGACTTTAATGAAGAACTTGGGTCAAACAAAATGATTTAATGTAAGCTTGGAGTTTTACAGCACGTGTTTCTATCACCTTTTAAAACCTGATGTCAAGTGCCCTAAACCCAGACTTATCATCGTATGGAACTATGGCTATAAACACCGTGTTTCCATTTTCATGGAAAAGTGTTTGAAATCACCAGGAAGTTAGGCTGAAATCTCAGTCACAGAATTGTTGGACTCACCATGTGTGTTCGATATGGTAGGAACTTTCAATGCTATGATTATTTTTAACAAGCTAAATGCACCTCCAATTTATATTTTGCTGCTGCATGGAAAACTGATAGAATGCTGTAAAGTTTGTAAGTTATTACAGCTTCATAATCAGTGTAGTGTGCTATGGTATCAGGAAACTAATAGCAACATATTCTTGAACCAATACTTAAACTGGCTGAAAAAAGTTGAAGTAAAAATAAAAGGTGCTAGTGTGATAAGTGTGTGTAAGTATTCCCATCCTGAAAATACTGTTGAAGTTTCTACAGAAATGCAGTAGTGTCCAGCAGCAGTTGCTCCAAAATCCTGTGTGTAATAAGAAATAAGGGCAGGAGTTCTACTTTCTTTTAAGCTGAAACATTCTGGTATCACATCTGAGTAGAATCACCTTGTTTATAGTATTAAATGGATGGAATTTGGAGGGAAAGCTTTTCACTCTGTGTTTTTTCCCAAAGGGCCTGAAATGTTACCCATCAAATGGTTTCGAATGTTTTGTACCAGGGTAGATTTTTGTGACAGAGTCTGATTTTATGACCTCAGCCTACAGCTGTGAGAGCATATCTAGCTTGCTGCCTTATGACAGTACTCATGAGCAAACAGTGTCTTCACTACTTTTTATTAAGAGCAGTATTGTATGTGAGAGCAAAACTTGCACTGAAGTGGATCAGTAGGAGCTGGCTCAGTGGTTCCCATGTCTCCTTCCTGCTGTGCTGTCCATGTGATATTCTGACACTTTTCCATGTTTCCATTCCTAATGAGCAGTGTCTTGTTCAGGTCTAGTACAGGTCTCAATGTTTGTTGCCTTTTCTGTGGATCAGACAAAAATCAGTGCTGAATTCTGAAGGTGGCTCATGCTTTTCTCAAAGATGGTTCTGTGTAGGTCAGGTATCTTCTCTGCCAGAGCTTCTGATGAAGATATTTGATGTAAATCCCTAATAACAGAGGGTCTGCAGAGGACTTTGGGTACAGAATGTTGAAAAGAACTGACCGCAGCAAAAATCAAGCGGTCAGCACTTCCCAGGGGCAGGCCCATGAGCTGTTGCTTTTAAATGCCAAATTAGACATTTTCTTACGTTTCCACAGAACACAGCCCACTACTGCAGCATGAAGCCCAGCACAGTCATGTCAGGAGGAATTATGAAGGAGCTGCATGTGGATTACCTTTGCTAATGTAGGATCTTGGTCCCTCTTACTTGTGTAAGTCTGCTTCGAACTTAACTTTCTTTCAGTGCTTGAGCTGAAAGCTTCCTGACCCCTTTAGAGCCGCTTCACCTGGACAGAGTGTTTCCCACTGCTGAACGTGTTCTAGCTGCTTCATAATAAATTCTACTCTGTAACACATTGGTGATAATCTCAAAATTGTGTAGCTGTTCCTAACTTGTAAGAATTACCATGTCACTCGACTCAGAACATCTCTGTGAGGAAGCTCTCCCCAGGTGTGGAGGAAGGTTTCAGGTCTTATGGGATATATCTGATTTTTGTAAGCATGCAGGCTCAGTTTCCAGCTTCAATGCTACAACTCAAACAGGGTTTACAGACCTGTTTTCTGGGCTTATGACTCCTGCACTTCTGATTGCAGACGTTACACTTAAAACACTCCACTTGATGTAGTAATGGTCATGGACCACCTACACACTCCTAAACATGTGGAAGGTGTCTTATACGTGAAGCATAACATAACATGCAGTCTTTCAGATGCAATCTGGAAAAGGGAAATAAAGGAGTGTGGGTAGAAGAAAGATGCAGATCCTCTGGAGATACAAGTAGGAAACCTTTTCCTATAAAATTGGATGCTTGCTGGAATCAGAGACTTCCCAAAGTCAGGGTCCTATCTTCTGTCTAGGTAAAAGAGACACTGTCACAAAGGACTAGACATGGTGATCTGCACACAGAGTAGTACTTACCAGTGTAAGGAGTCTCAGGGAGTGTTATTTGTTCATGCATCCCCATTGAAGCTAATATGAGTAGAATATGTTGAATTTGGCTCCAGGTAAGGAACATAAAATTGTAGAACTTTAAAATGCTTCTGAAGAGAGAGATACGGTCCAGTTCTGTACTGGCTCTGAGAGTTTATTGGTTTCCAGAGATTTTGTTTGGCAGGGTTGTGTTTGTTTGGTTGGTTGGTTTGGGTTTTGTTTGTTTGTTTGTTTGTTTTTCAGGTGTGTTGGATGTTTGGTGGAAGAATAAAAGAATAACATGATTACTTTTCTTATGAATCTATTAAGAAAAGAATTAGCCTCGAAGAGGGGGAAAAGGATCTTCTCCCTTTTGTGTTTTCTAAGAAGCTGCCTTATTCCTCCATGAAATTGAGCTTTCATGTGTTATATTATATAGTAGCCCCCCAAAAAGATGTATATCTTTTGCCTGGAGTGAGCAACTCCTGAGATTTCTGAAGTCAGCCTAGTACATTAACACCTTAGATTTAGGTAGTGCACGGCTACAAGCAAATGTCTTTGGATGATAGAAGCAGATCAGACACTGCTTTTGTATGTCACAAGGGATTATTCTATTTTAGTGCTATGCCTTTTGGCTTTACAAATGCACCTGTAGTGCTCCTACAGTGGTTAGTGCAAAGAATCTTGGTAGAATTAATTTACAATAGTTGTTATTTTTCTGTAAATAGCAAATGTTAGAACTGGCTATACTAAAGAGTTTTTCAAACCTTTTATGTATTGTTTGTGGCAGCAATCCATAGATAGGGAAGGCTGCTTCTTCAGCTTGCTCTGAGCTTAGGAGCATATTGTTCCATTCAAAAAAAAGCTATTTTTGTGGAAGCAGGTAATTAAGGCTATGTCTGGGCGTAAGCATGATAAATTCTAAGGAATTTAAAGGTGTATCAACAAACACAGATTTCAGCTCTAACTTTGTAAATCTAAAAACCTCTTATCTGATTTCATGTCATCTGCTGGTTTTTTTTAATTATAAGCACTCATTGTGTTTACATGGCACTGTTATCATGTAGTAGCAAGCTATTAATCATTAGCTTGTATTTTGGGAACAGGGATATTAGGCTAACAAATACTGTGGCAAATATTGTGAACCTTTGGAAGAGATGGGGGCAGAGCCTAATGTTTGTAGTAACAAGTAGCTTTTAATTTTCCTAGTATCACCTACAGAAAGGATCTTAAAAATATTTTTTCCCCAATTTTGACCGCTTTATGGTTGTTCTGGGATTTTTGTCTGTTTGCTTTTCACAAAGTGTAAAGATGTTAACATGTGTCCTGATATTAGATGATGTGTGCTAAACACTCACTGTGCTTATAGTAGTCCAAATCTACTTTGCAATAACTGAAGACAAAAATGTAAAAGGAAAAAGAAAAAAAGAGGAAAGAGAGGCTGAAAGAAGATTAGGTGGCTTTGAATGATCTTGCTGTTAAAGAAAAGCAAGTTCAGCATATTAATATATTAGATGTTCAGAGACCTGGAAAATTTTAATAAATATCAGCTACTGAAGTCATAGGTTTTTAGCTGCCTCCCAGGTCTGTAATGGTATTGGGTTCCTCTGTCATAGGAATACAGTGGTTATTTGGCATCAATCTAGAAGTCCATTTTGAGTAGTGTGTTGTCACTAGAGCAGCTAATAGCAGAGTATAAGAATCAGATATGTTACAGATGGATAGTTCTCCCGAGAGCTCCCAGCAATCAGATTTAAGGATTTCCTGAGGTATTTCTGGACTGTTGTGATTAACACTTTCTTGATGTGGTTAAATCCTTAAAGCAAACCCGAGTCCTTATAGGAATCCCTCAATTTCTGAAGTCCAATGTTGCAATGGTTTTGTTGCAGATTTCCCCAATGAAAATCTCAACCCATGTTGTTAAGATTTATTCTTTTCAAAGCACTTCTATTAATCTCCAGTGCCAAATGAAAACCATACCAAAAGTGCAATTGGTATTTGCTTATTCTCTTATTATTTGGTTTACCAGGAATGGCCCCTGTGGGCTGATTAAAAAAATATTTTTCATCTTCTAATTTTTCCCATCCAAAACTTCCTGTTGGTAGATAGGCTTCATGTCTACCCAGTGTTTGAGTCAAACTAGAACATAAATATAATTGTATGTAACAGACTTCCCTTAATTTATTTCTAGAACTGCAGACCTCAGGTACTTTGGGATGAAAGTATTTATCTTATTTTTTTGCTATTTTTTATTATTATACAGGTATTTGAATATAGTAAGTGGTAATTTGGGTAACCCCAAAAGATATCTTGTATTTGTGGTAGCCTGATATTTTGGAGTATATATGGCTTATTATCACTGAAATTGTGAGATTTCTGAATTCTCTGATCCTGAAGACAGGCCGTTTTATTTGGAAGCATAAACACACTTGAAGATTTATGAGTGGACAGACACACTAGTAAGTAATTTTTCAAAAGTTTACGATAGTTTCCCTGGCTTCAATTCCCTAGACATGCAGATAAATCTCTACCTGCCGAATTTAATTCCAGATTTGGAAATGGGATAAACTCTCTCAGATAGATATTACAACAGAGCAAGCCACCAGTGCAACACATCAGCACAAACTGCTCTGTTTGCTGCCAGCCTGGATGAGAAGACAAGGGCTCTTAACTCGGGGGAAGAGCTGTTTAAAGCCTGTTTTGTGCAGATCCCCGGCTTGCTGGGCTGAGACACTTTGCTCTGAAGTGTGTGGGGCTACAGTGCCCTCTTGTGCGACTGAGCGCTGCTATACAGCTGCAAAAGGTTTCTCCAGAACCCCTGGCTGCCAGAGAAGGAAGGAAAACCTAAGACAAAATCCCTTTCCTGTTGTGGCCTCCTGCAGCTGTGTTTTAGTCACCAGCGATTTGTTTGGTTCTGTGGCACGATGCAATTATAAACACAGCTTTGGGGCTTTTCCAGCTTAAAATGTGCTTTGTACTCTACTAGCATTTTGGCATCAGCTGGAAAATGGATGCTTGTTATTTCTGCTGTGATGATGCCCACAGGACTCCTGTTATGGGCAGAAACTCTGCACTGTGATAGGTGCTGCTTTCACACTTTGAGGCAGGGTCCTTGCTGTGCTGTGGAGCTTTAATTGTGTAAGAAAAATAAGTAACCAAACCCATCTATTCTTTGGCAGGAATGAAGGCAGAAGTTTCCTCCTCCTGCCACTCCAAACTTGTCAGATGCACTTCATCTGCCTCTGAAAGCAGAGAGATTGAATTAATAAGCCTTGATTGGCAAAAAAAAGAAGAAAACTTCAAGAGAAAAAAGGGCACAGTGATCAGAAATAAGTGAGCAGGACAGACCCAGGAGGGTTTTGACACATTATCTTTTGAAAATGGCAAAGCAAAAATCTGCTGTGACCACAGTGTTTCAGAATTACTGTAAACCAAGAAAAATACCCGCCAATGCAAATAAATTTAACCATGACATAGAAAATTCAAGGAATTTGCCCCACTCATTTGATCAAATGTCTTTTGATAATTCTAAAATTATAGCGACCCTTTTGAGGGTATAATTCATGACAAAGTTGTAGGAAGTATAAGTGACAACTAAGCAAGAAAATTGTCATTGTATTACCAAGACTTAATGTGTGTAAGCAAGAATGTCATTATATTAAAAAAAGAAAAATCAAAACCTAGCTCCTCCATACAAGCTATCAAACTGTATAGACCTAGAAAAAGAAAGGCTTGACATAGCTGAAGTCCATGGCTAGAAGAAACATGCAGTATCTCTGCAGTCAATGAAAAAGCAGACTGTTTATTTGGTTTGAGGAATTTTTACCTACAGTTCTTTTTTCTGATTAGTATGTAGATTCAGAAACCCTTTTTTGTCTCATTTTAAACATTCTGAACCTTTGCTCTTGATGTAATAAGCTATGAGAATGCCACTCTAACTTTACTTGATTAACAGTCCACAGAGCAATGGATGTAGAGAGAGAAAAAAATGAGGGGAGAGCTGGTAAAGTCAAATGCAAACTGAACTGGGCTGCACTGAAAGGAGAAGAGAAATGGAGAAAGAGGGGAAGGATGGTATCCTGAGTATCTTGAGTAGAAAACAGGTGCAGTGTGCCAGAGGACCTGTATGAAAGTAAGTGGGAGCAGAATTAACTACTAAAATGCTGTCATCCTGTGCCTTTCTTTCAGTCCTGTTGGGATGTCCCATCACATTCTCCAGTCTGTTCTTACTGCTTCTTCTTGGTCCTTACTGGGCACTGCAAACACCATCACCAACCCTTAAGCTAGAGCAATGTGTAGTGGTGAAAACACCATGTCTGCTCACTTACTGAAGTAGGCAATTCTCATAAGTTAGGACCCTGTGGCAGAAAGGAAATGAATGTGCCATGAAACTAGTTCATTCACTGCTTTACTTTGGTTTAAAAGATAGGCCAAATAACTTGTTTACTTTGTTTAAGTAGCCAAATTTTGTTTTTGTTTACTAGCCAAATAAAAGATTTTAACCCAGTTAATAATTACCTTAAATAACAAAATTTCCCTTTAGTGTTTTTTCATTCAAGGATCCTATTAATTAAATGCCAGTGTTGCTCAGCAACATGAAAATATAAAAATGTATGTTATATTCCATACTGACAGAATTGTATTCCTTACACCTTAAGTACACTGATAATATAAATGCAAGATTCTGGGTAAAGCCTCTGCCTGCTAAGGGTTATCCTCAAGATCAGGCTGGCTTATTTGTACAGCAAAAAGGTACAAGGGTTGATTTAGCCTCTGATTTTCCTGGGGTAGTTCTTACACTGCAACACTTTCTTCCAGAGTACATGACCAGGAGGTTCAGTTCTGTTACAAATGCATATACATGTTTTCTGCAGATGAATGAGAAGCTTCCACGTATTTCCCCGCTGTGGTGCTTTCTTACCCAAATGTGGGGTTGTAAACGTATTCATAAAGATTTTTCAGAGATTTCCTAATTTTTGAGGTATGTGCCATTTGGCGGGTGAAGTTTCGTATGTCTGAGGAGTTTTCAGATTTCAGATACAGGATCATCAGTGCTTACATGGACACGTTGGTTCTTGGCTGCTGTTGAAGTCAGATCATAGTTGAGTGCAGCAGCTGAAAGCCTTTGCTGCTCTGCCAGGATGTCCATTTTGCTCTGCATGATGGACACTGTCTCCAGATGGAATAGGAAGGAGCATAGCAGGATCCAGGAACTCCTGTCCCATACAGAAGAAGAACCCAGAGAAACTCTTGGTCCCAGCAGGGCAATGTCTCCATATTTCTACCTTGCTGCCAGGGATGCCATAGCCTAAGCTGTTGCTCTGAGCACCTTGCAGTGCTGTGAGGGTGCAACTCAAAGAGCTGCCCAGCTCCAGAGGAGCCCAGCACTAGCAGGGGGTGAGTGAACACCTTTGCCTATGAAGAAGGGTCATAAAGCATGGCTGAATAATGTCACAGCTGCAGGTACTGCTCAGAGAGAACTGTCAGTCCCAGAAAGTTGTAGAGTGAATATACGTGGCCTGTGCAGCTGTGGTGGTGGCTGAATAAATGTTTGGTCACTCTAGAGCCATTAATATTTCAAGTCCCAAGTTTCCTGTTGGAGTAAATGTTCAAGTACCACATTTTTACAGGAAGGTTGTTTCCAAACATGGTTGAACACAGTTTTGCAGGTTCTGAGACACGTGCAGTTATTGTGGCTAAAATATGTCAAACAACTTTGTATTTTTGCAGGAGCAGCTGGGTATGACTACTTACTGGCATAAAGTCCACAAAAAAGCAGAGACTATAATGTATGTGGACCTGGGGTTCATCTATTGGCACAACTGTTTTTTCAGCCTTGTATTAAGGGCCCAGGTAGGACAAACTGTGATACCCAGGAGTAATCAACCAGAAGATTTAAGAAGGAGCCAGAGGTTAGCTTTTATGTTGAGAGTGGGTGGTTGCTGGAAGTAGGGTTTTTTTTTTTTTCAGTGAGTGCATGATGCCTACAAACCATATATTTACAAAATGCTCAACATCTGCAGCTTTGCTTGATTTCAGTAGGTCAGGGAGCAAACACTGGTTGCTCTCATTTATTTGGACTAGGAGGTCCTTTATTTGTAAGGAGACTGAGTTGGAACGAAGTTATTCTATTTAGATGAAAAATGGTTTCATAACAGGCTGAAGGGTCTATTTAATATGAATTGATCTTTGTATGAATTGATCTTTGTTTATGCAAACACAGGATGAATGCTGGAGCTGTTCACACAGGTTTTTGGTTTTTCCTAAGGCAAAAAATATTTGAGAATAAGCAGAAGTGGGACAAGACAACAATGGTAGATGTGACATTCACAGTCTATGGAGGGTGAAAATATAAGAGGAAGATGAATATTCCCAGAGGTGTGATGCATATGTGCAGCTATTAACGAATTTCATGAGGAAAGGAAGGCACAGATATTTTTACCATGTCACTGCTTCCTGCAAACTCTCAACAGTACTACCATTTGCCTTCTTGCATAGACTTAGGTCCATCCAGGATCAGTGATGTTCTGCTGGTAAATGAGTTATTTGGACATTGTTCTTTAGCACTGAATAAAATAGATTACTCAGAGTTTGAAAAAATAGTTCACAGTCATGCAAAGGAAGAGAATGGGTAATCTAAAGAAGCACTGTTTGTGTTCAAAAAATATCAAAGGTGTCTCATTCAGATTACATTGGGATTCTCTTTTGTATTTACCATTTTCATGTTCTTCCAGTAGAGGGCAGGTTGGTGTCACCAAACCAGTTTGCTCATTTAGTGAGGTTCTGACGTGAAGTTTACTCAGTTCTAGTTAGGGCAAAAAACAAAACAAAACAAAAAAACCCACCCCTCTTATTCTGTGGTAATTTTCCTTGAAAATTACATCAAAGGATTTTCGTTCGTTTGGTATGGATTGGTTTGGTTTGTCTTTTAGACCAAAAGAAAAAAATAGATGCAGTCCTAATGACAACTTTGAAGCTTCCCAAAAATCTAGCACATGAATACATTCCTCTTTTTTTTCTAAAACTGCTGTGAAATTGCTATTGGTTCATTTCTCCCAGTGCATTTCTTTCCCATTTCTGTCCTATTGGCATGTCTAAGATATTTTCAGCATCAGCCTCATAAGAATACAACCAAGTGATGCACTTACTCTTGCAGAGACATGAAAAGGTGGTCTGTTACAGTTAGGTAGCATTAAATGCTGTTTTGCCAGCAACACACAATATAATTAAAGCCTGGAGGCTAAAAATGGTAAAAAATTTATAATCCTGGCATGCAAAATGCTGAGGAAAAAGTCAGGTGGTTACATCATGGTAACAAGCCCCAGCAGGGTTAACCACATGCCCAAGTTTGTGTAATTCTTCTCAATGCCATTTCGTTTTCAAAGTGACATGTTGTGGCAGTGCCAGAACAAGACGTTCTGAAGCTAAAGAGGCAAATGCTTTTCTAATTTGTGTGTCATCCCCAGGAATCCTTTCTGCTGCAACTACTTCACCTCGTGTTGCTTATGTGTGAATCAACAGGACAGTTTGAACTCATCGGTGGATGCGCCAGCCTTGGCTTCTGCTTCCTTAGTGTCTCTTTACTGCTTATTTTGTTTTCCATGTGGGTCTGAGCAATAGCTTTCACTGTTTTTTCAGGTGATGTTTTGTACTCCCCAACACTGTGGTGAAAGTACTTTGCAGGCAGTTATACCCATTAGCCAGCATCACAGTTTGCTTTGCTATCTGCTACACGAATGCATACTAATGCTCTTAAAAATATTGTATTGCTTTTCATACACTTTGTTTTAGATTTATGTAATTCTAACAAGTGTGGAATAACACAAGTACTGTTCCCATCATTATAATATAATATTTTGACAATCACTGTGAAATATTACAAGTGTAGTCTGCTGCCAACAAGCTGCACACTGCTGTGTTAGGAGCTTTTATTTGACAGCGTTTTCCAGGTTAGTGCCTCTTCTCCACCTTCAAACTGGTTTTGTAGTTTCACATTGTCTGTTCATAAGGGGATGGCAGCATTTTCCTTTGCATTTGGAAATCAGCTCTCACTCTCCCAGTCATTATTAAGTTTACTGTCTGGATGATTCAGTAGTATCTCAGGAGAGAGTGAACTTCATCAAGGCAGAAAGCACAGCCCTCAGTTAACTGGTGAAATGTTAATGAGGGCTCTTAACAGCCTCCAGCATGTCACTGGCGTGGCCAGTATTGAACCCAGGTCTCCAGAGGTGGAAGACTAGAAAAACTGGCCCTGGGGACAGATACCTTTCCTAACTCCCATCACATTTCAAATAGTTACTAGGGCAGAATAATGTTTCATGACCTTTGGGTTGTCCCATTACTGCAACATAATCTTAGCTGTGCAAGCTTTGCAAAGGTCACTGTAAAAATAAAAATATTTCCTGCTGTGATCCATACCCTCAAACACAAAGGAAAATAAGATCTTAATAAATGTATTGACATTTGCACTATAGGGCACAGTGCAAAGATCATGAACCATTATTCTGCACTAGTAATAATGTCACCATTTTATTCTTGCCCAGTGATTACTGTATGACATTTGTGTTCACAGGGAGATTCCTGTGAATATCAGTAACTTGAAATGCATTGCCTCAAGGTTCCGTTGTTCTCCCATTGAAGTCAATGGAAGATTTGCCATTTGCTTACCAGTGATTGGGAATAGGACTGAGCCAGCATTTCTCATGATCAAAACTGAGATGGTTTGAAACTGGGTTTGGTGGAGGGTATTTTCCTGCTAGGAAGTATTTTTCATTGGACACCTGATGAAACGTGTTTCTTAAAAGATTACAAATTATCTTTTTTTTACATATATATATCCATGAGAATTACCACAACCATATTTATAAAAGACAGATTATACAATGAGCCTTTTTTTGAAAGAAGTAAGTCATAATACTCCTCAGTACTTGTACAACAATTTGTCTCTTGGGAGACAGATGTTACCTAATATTTCTTCACTACATTCTTATGTGATAGGTAAATAACTGTTTCTTTTCTTTCTCAAGAAGAGAAATAGATTAATTCAGAATTTTCTGACTGAGATGACCGGAATGATCTGAATGAATGAATCTATGGAATCCTTACAAATAATAATAATAAAAACCTAAGCTTCACAGGTGTGGAAGTTCCTGATCTTGTCTGATAGATTCTGGTTCTTATGCTACTTATTCACAAATACCCTGGAGCAGATTTTTTTGAAGATAAAGTATGTCAGCCTTGATCAATCTCTATGAGATTATGACTGAGCTTCTGGAAGGAGGAGGTGGAGGACTTGTATGCAGCTGTAATCCATGTTGGCATTGGCCCCTGTCTAGAAACACACCTTAGCAATCAATACATTTAGTGTGCCTCTGATAATATTTACAAATCTGAAAAGAACTCCACCCCTCCTTGTTTGTTAAGGAGAAGCCTGACTGGAGGAAAGGAAGCATTTCAGAGCTTGGGCAGGGGTAGGATCACTTTATTCATTGTTTTGGATAAGAGCGTGCCTGCCTCTAGTCTGGCTCCACTGTGGGGGAGATAAATGTTTCCTTCCCCAGCCTCAGCCTGAGTCTGTATCAGAGCAAAATAAGCCACCAGTTCTGAGGGAAGTGCATCAGATTGTTATTTCATAAGAACTTGTGGTGACTAAAATTGTCCCCAGCTGCAGGGGATGGTTCATGTTTACAGTTTGAGGAAAAAGGCAGCATTGTATCATCCACTGCACAGCCTCCTCACGCATCCTCCAATGTGTGCTGCAGCCAGGCTTCTGATGGGGGGGAGGTTCCTGGTGCAGTGGGTTGTGCAGATAAAAGAGAGGCCTGTGTTTATCAGGTACTTTGTACCTGATCATGAGTACTGGGACTTAACATGAGTACTGGGACTTTGCTGAACATGGGAACTCAGGAGGTGGGATCTGGTGGCGAAAGAGCTGTAGCTCTCTCTGACTCTATGATTCACTGGGCTCAGCTCAGCTGTCAAGCCAGCCTCTGCCTCTGTCTCCAACATGAAATTTACTCTGCTTTCAGGCAAATGTGAAGTGTGAATCACTCATGTGAGCTGTCACATCCAGGGTATGAGACTGAGCAAATTCAACACTACAGGGCTGATGTTCAAGTGGTGCTTCAGAGAGCAGGGGAAGAGGCAAAGGCCTCTTCTCAAAGAGTTAGCACTGAACAGCACAATCTGATCCTGTGCTTATTTTCCTGCAGCTTGTCCCAGCCAGGAGAGCAGACAGGCTTGCATAGCCTGTAAGTAGCTGAGTACAATTTTTCCTGTGGGTGGTAGTATTTAGAAAGTTGTCCCGCCTTGCTTCTTTCAGATTGCTATCACTCTCCCCTGATGGGATTAGGATCCTGACTTCACAGGCTTTGCTTGATCCAGCTGGCTTTCATAGGGATGAGGTGGGTAGTGGTGAGAAAACAGGATGGGTAATGGCTTTGTAGCTGTGCAGTAATCTTTGCTTGGGGGAGAGGAGTGAGGGTGAGACATGGGGATAGAATAAAAAGTTCTAATTCTCATCCATGGCAGGAATTTCTTTAAACATTTTGAAGGAAATGATCAGGGATCAGACATCAGTTATGCTTTTCTGGCTCATTGCCATGTTTTTAGATAGCATATCCCTCTAGTCTCCTCCTGCTTCTAGCACTGCTGTCCCAGTTTATTTCTGGAGCAAGTTATCAAAAGAATTTGCCTCTTTAAAAATGTAGTTCAAGAATTAATGCTGTAAAATATGAAGTTTTGTAATGTACTGAATTCACAGAGAAAATTAACTCTCCTTTTAAAAAATAAAAAGCAACATCACTCAAGCTATTTCAAATCTGGAGGTGCTCTCATGGGCCTTCTACCTCTTTAAGAAGAGTTTGCCATTCTTTCCCAGATGATCTTGTCACAGAATGTTTACAGAGGTGGATGAAGTACAGTTTGATCTTATAATGAATTGTTAACTGATTTGCTTTTCTCCGTAGCTTTGGAAGAAGGAAGAATCAAGGAGGAGGAATGTTCTGAACATCAGTGGAATCCACAAGAGCAGGAATAAATGGAAGAGTGGTCTGTGAGGTACCAAGTTGTATGTTTTCTTTTTCATTTTGTTGCTAACTTTGTTACTAGCACACCGTTTGGGAGTACTGAGGGACAGGCAGCTGCCCCTTTCCAAGTTTGTTTTATGAGGTAGAGCCTGAAGCTGAAAGGCTGGTGTAACTTTGCAGTATCCTCACAAAAGTTGTTGTGAAGACTGAGTCTGCCACAGATACTTCTGAAAGCTTGACTTAGCATGTCTTCAGCAGCAGCCACAAATACTTCTAGTTCTGGGTACAGAGTTTTAAGAATCAGCTTAGTCAGCAAGTGAAACACGGACTTCTCACTTGATAGCCTTTAATTAGACATACATATATATATAAGTGCATAGATTATCTACTACCACCTACTGCAAATGTCTCACTGAAATTAATGAGGTTATTCAAACAGTAAACTATGAGTAATAATGAATAATATTAATACTCAGCATGACTAATAGTGGTAGGAGGGAGAGCCTTAATGACTTAGACAAGGAGGGTCTGCTGTGAGCCAGCATCTGATTTGCATGAACACTCTTCAGAGTGGTGAGGCTGTTTCTCCCTCCTTACCAATCGTTAAGTTGTAGCCCCCATTTTATCATAGACTTCTTGATCTCTCTCTTTATGCCTTTTCTCACATCCTTACATGTGTGGCAGAAAATGAGTCATGCCCAGGCAGTTGGTCTTCTGACCCCTTTCTGTTTAGTCTTAGCGTAGTCGACGTCTTTGCAGTACTTGTTATTTAGAGATCGTGTTTCAAAAAGCCTGTGACAAAGCTCCTCACAAGAGGCTTTTTTTTTTTTTTTTTTTTTTTTTTTTCATTTAACGTGGGAGAGAGAGAGCATGGGATGAGGAACTGGTTAAGCAATATGAAAAAAGCAGAATGAGATCATATTTCAAAACAGTTAACGGTTCTGGTGCAGTGCCTCTGAGTCCATCCGAGGCCAAGCTGCACTGTTACATATTGGCACGTGTGAGGGATCTGGAAGAGTGGAAAACCAGATGTAAAATCAACAGAGAGAGAAAAAACATTCATGAAAGCTTTTAGAAGAATAAAACATGAAATTGTTTTTGCTGATATGGGGTGCTAAATGGCCAGCTCTCCATAGGTGTTACTGAATTTTTAAAGCCACTAAACCAAACTGGTGTTTGTGTGTTACTGTAGAGTGATATAAAATAAAATAAAATAAAATAAAATAAAATAAAATAAAATAAAATAAAATAAAATAAAATAAAATAAAATAAAATAAAATCCACCGCCATTCTATTCCTCCTTACTGTAATTAAAAGTTTTTGGGGAAAGACCTGAGAAAATAAATTGGGTTGGGAGGGAGAATGTAGATATTAACATTCCTTCTCAAATACAAAGCAGTCTGAATGCCTCCAGAATGAATACTGAAGGGGTGAATCTTTTTTGTTGGCCCCAAAGTTCAAACCAGTTCCTTTCTAGTTTTTATATCCAGCTCTTGCCACTGCTTTCCCATCTGTGTCTACTTCTCTCCTGAGAGATTACTCAGGAGTTTCATGCTGCTGATACAAAGATCTGTGAAATGTTAACAATGTAGAGAGAGCCTTGTTCAGGCTGGGTTAAGGAAAATGAGGTCAAGAAGTCTGGGAAAGAGGCAAGGCTATATAATTCCAGTGTTTGTCCTGATGTATAATTTAGATTCTGATGTGCCACGTAATTATAACAAGCACCATGAATAGAATAATAAGTTAAACCAAAAAGGTTTGTCAGATCATGGACATTGAAAACCAGGTCATTTCAGGCTGTCCTAACTGAAAATGTTGTCTCAGGGATTTATGATGTGGGTCTGGACCAGAGTAGTATTTAATAGTCTAGTCTATTAAGTGTCTGCTGTTGGTTAAGGAAAAATACATGGGTCAAGGTGTGAAAGGATTAGTTCCATCAGAGAATGTCTTCCAGATGCCAATAATGTATAATTAAAGCTCAGAACAGAGAAGTCTCATTGTTCTGGCCACATCAAAACCTACAGTCAACCTTCCCTCAGCAGTAATTTTGCAATGTGAATAAATGTTCACCAGAGACTTACTTGAAGTCACTCATTCCATTTTAATTCTACTTTTATATGTTACCTAACTCCAAGTTTTCAGATGCTGTAGGCTAGTGTAAAATAACCTCTCTGTTGTCTATCCTAAAGGAGAATATTACCATAAATGTTCTTGAGAAGCTGGATCATAACCAGTATCTAAGGGATCTAAGGGATGTAATTTTAAAATAGAATCATAGAATTGCTCAGGCTGGAAGAGACCTTCAAGATCATCGAGTCCAACCTTGTCCTAACCCTATTACCTATTTCTGATGACCCACCACTAAACCATGTCCCCAGGCACCACATCCAGACAATTTCAAGGCACATTTAGGGATGGAGACTCAACCATAATTCTTGCTTGTACTCTTCTCAGTAGAATATTGGCCTAAAGATGATCAGATGCAGTCTGTTTAGATGCAGTTGTCTGGTGATGGCAATATTGCCCATATTATGCTAGAAGGTAAGAGTTTCAAGGTGATGTGAATCCTGGGGTTCAGTTAGTTACTGCAGCATGCTTTTTGCATGAATTTGACCAATACAACCACTCCTTTTCTGTCTGATGGATTAGATTAATAGGCTCCCATTATGTGTTCTTTATAGAAGAAGACTCAGCAGGCTGCTTGTTATGTGAGGCAGTGAAGGTCAGACAAAGGGGCATTACAAAACTGATGAATCATTTAGATTGATGGAACTTTTATTCTTAAATGCAAGATTATTCTTTTATGCAAGATTGGAAACCTCTTTTCTAAGAGCTAACAGAAGGCATGCCAGGATAACAAGAATGTTCTTGTTGATTTATCTGCAAATGGTATCGGGTCTCTGGTGTTGATTTTATGTTACATAAATAAGTGACTTCTCATAAAGGCAGCAGTTCTATCAAGTGTTTGCAAATGCAAACAAGATCAACAGCTTTCAATAATGTGTCAAAACTGAATCCAGATCTTTGGAATATAAACTTTGTGTAGGTTGTGCATTTTTATGTGTCACAGAGATTAACCAGGAAGACTCTAATCTTACCATTGGTCTGGTGAATAAATACTAAATGCATTGTGACTTTGAAGAGGACTGTAGTTTCTTTGTGGCAAGTTGCAGTTTGGTGTTTCTTCTGGAATCAGTTCTCTGAGTTTTAAATCAAAGCCTCAAAGTGAGCAAAGCCCCTGTGTGTGTTTGTTTATATATCATCTGCATGTCAGTCATCAGAAAACTAAGTTATCTTTTAAAAAATGTTTAAACATTTGAATAAGTTATTGGGAGAGTTGTTTATTTTTTTAAGTTGTTCTGTTTATCTTGTTTTATCTTGATAAACTGTTGAAATGTACTCAGGAATCTCCATTGCAAAAGAATAATATGCAATTAACTTTTACATTTGACAGCTGTTAAACTGCATCCTTTCCCCTTGCAAAGGAGATTCTTCTGTGTGGATCAGATTTTTTTGATACCTCCTAATTTAGCTCTTTGTTGTGTACTCTAAATAAAGCAGAAGAGAGCAATACTGCAAACAGAAAAGATTCTTGATACCTTTGAAATTACTCATCCACTGTGTTGGAAATTGTGAAGAAAACTGTTATAGTGTATCCTTCTTCATCTATTATTTTGAAAGAAACAAGCTGCCATCAGCTAGTTGGAATCACCACTGGTAGGAGTTTGACTTAGAAAGGAGACAGACAAGAAGAGGAAAAAATCCACACAAAGGGGGTAGGAAGAAAAGAGGGTGCATAGAAGGTAGAATTTTTTGTTTTCCTTTTTGCAAGTATATTATTTAAAAATGGGCTTTGTTTTTCAGGAGGGAAATACTGCTTAGTGAAGTCATTACGAGTGAACTGTTTTGTCAAGTTATGTTGTAAGGGCCCGATGGTGTTTTTCAGATCTGCTCTCATTTTATGTTGGTTGCTGATTCTTATGCCAGTGTTTTGATGATGATTTAATTGTGAACAGACAATGTTCTGTCTCCTAACAGTCTACAAAGCTCTATGTGATAGCTAAGACCTTCTGGTTGCTCTCTAGGAGCCTCTAGTGCCGTTCATAAAAGAGTGCTCATCTGATCCTGAGGTATTCAGCTTCATTTTTTACTTTGTCAATAGATTTAAATGAATGTTTTGCAGCTTTACTATTCTGTAATTCCAGTAGTCCACACAAGCATGTAGATAAATACATTTTGGAGAAAGGACCATGTTTATTCAGAACTGTTTTCTCATCATTCTAGTACTTGCACAACATTAACTATTATGCAGCTCTCTTGCACTGACTGTCATCACATTCTCCAAACTAGAAAGAAAAACAAATCATTGCAGATAGGTTTGCATGGTTGATGGCAAAGAGGCTGGAATGTACAAAATAACTCAAGACTATTGTACAGTGTTTGCTGACTACCAGGTGTTTGCTGACAATGACAGATTGGTTCAGGCAAAAACATCTTCCAGGATTAAAGCTAGACAAGACCTAGAAATTAATACAAATATTATTATTGTTTGTCTGTTGTGGTTTTAAAAAAAATTTTTTTTTCCCACTTTTTTCTTGCTGCCTATTTCTCTGTATTCTCTTATCAGTTTCTTGCTGGAAACAGAAGTGGCAGTACCAAAATAATCTGTCAAGATGTAATATTTCACACATGAATTATTCACCCCAACCAGTTAACAGCATTTGTCCCCACCTGGGACATGGTTATGCTGAGGTGGCTCTGTGTACTTGAGAGGGTTGATGTGAGGGTAGTTACTTAATCACCACTGCAAGTGAGAGAGAAGTCTTCAAAATATGGCTTAATAAACTTAGGCTTATGTATTTCTTGGAAGTAGGGAAGGAAGGAGTAAAGCTTAGAGTTCAGGGATTAGATGTTTTAAATCTTTGCCTGAGAATTGTTGTTAAACAAATTACTTACCAAGTTACTTTACTTTGGGAACGGGGATGGGCTAAGTAGCTCCTGTTTTCAGTCTCTTACTATGTTGGTTCCTTTTCCACCCTCCCAATTATGTCCCTACAAGTTGTGCTGCTACAGGTATGCGTGGGGCAGAGTAATGAGCAGGATCAGAAGACTGAGCTGTCTGAAAAATAAGCTGGCTGTAAATAGTTCTGTGTAGCTTGGGTCAGGTGATGGTGTGGTTGACTGGTTCAATTGTAGCACTGGTAAGGAGTGGTGTAGCATCAGGTATGAGCAGCCAAGGGCCTCTTGGAAGTAATGTAAACAGCTGCTGACACTGTGAAGAAAGAGGCTTGTGTGTGTTTGCTACACAGCTACCTAAATGATGACTGTCTTGTCTCCTCAGCTCTCATTTCGCTTCACAGGAGGAGGGAGGCCTGGAAGCACCTTAAATTTGCAGCTACTTGTTAGAGGCTAAGGTATTACATGAGAGTTTGCTTTTGTACTGTTCTTATCTCTGAACATTTAGAGCAGGAATGGCTGCATTTAACTTGTAAGTAAATGGGCATGTGCTGAGGTAAATACATGCATTATTGGTGGTAACTGAACAGCAGATCTCTAGCAGAGACAGTCTGCTCTTAAGATATTTTCTGTGGTCTTTTTAAGGTAAAATCTTTCTAGACATTGTGACTAAGAGAAATGCAAACAATCATTAACTGTGGCTTGAGAGAAATACCCATCTGGACTCTTAAGAATCCCTTCATCCTTTCCATTTTGATTTTAAGTTGAACTTTAAGCTTCCAGAACACTTTCTTCACTAAGATCAGACTATTCTCCATATTCTTCTTTTTCTTTCTCTCTCCCATAACTCCAGAAAGAAAAAAACCCTAATTATTGGCCTTTCTTTCTTACCTAACTTTTTCCTCTTCCCCTCTTGCAGTTCAAGAATGGGGAAAGTTTGAATGGGGAATTGTATGAACCTGGATTTGTTTTTGCTTTATGGAAACTTTCTTTGTGATGCTAGGAAACTATATAAGGAGATTACTTGCAATGGCACAGAGCTGGATTGATAAATCCACTTGTATATGTAATTTAATTACAAACACATTAATTTACATCTGATTTTGTTTAACTTTTTGTCAATCTAGATATGCATTAAATCTATAAAAATATTGAAGAACTACTTCATAGTGGTGAAAAATTGACTGAAATTTGGCTTTGCGGAATGAAAGACAATGTTTTGGTGATCCTTTATATAATGCTCTTTGCTTACTGTAAAATTGACAAAATATGAAAAAACCACACCCATCTGAAAATAAGCAACTTCAATTAATACTATGAGGAAAGACACAAATCTTAGGTGATGCCTGAGACATACCTATAGCTTTGAAGCAGTGGCGTTGAACTTTCTAGATGGATCACTGTTCTAGAATACTGGCTTTCTGGTGACAGTCATCAGACTGCTTGCTCGTTTTGGTTTTTGCTGGTGGAAACATGCTGTCCAGAATCATTAACTGCACTACAAGTATATTTGTAGTAATTATGCCTCTTCAGGCCAGATGAGCAATTACCTTTTTATTGTGGCATTAAAATGTTTTTGAAATCTCTGTACCAAAGTTATTAGCAAAAGCAAAGGAGGAGATCACAGAGGGGTAGTTTTTTTTTCTTATTCCATTAAAGAAATAGCTGGATTTGCTATAGCAAGTCAGAGAAGATTGATGTTTCATTTGGATTTTCTTGAGTGATTAATGCCTATTATCTCCTTCAGAGTTTGATACTTACTAAACTGATTTTAATACCTTGAAATATGCTGGAATCACCTCAAATTCTTGCAAAATTGGTTCTCATGAATAGGGTGGTGCATACTGCAGGCTGGAACATGCAGTAGGTGATAGCACTAGGGAATGGGCCTGCAGAGAAAACAAAAACAGCTTTGAAATCTATTGTACATTTAAAGCATAGCATGATTTTGGAGCTACCAGCTTCCAGATAGAGTGATGCTTTGTCTTTTTTACTGTATGCTTTGCATCTTTCTTGGACAGAAACACTGTCTCAGCCAATGATCTTGTCTGTACTTCAGTACAGGCTCGTGCAACATGTGCAGAGGGAGAAAGTTCCCAAAACCTATTCAGATACATAGCTTCTTGTGAAACTAATGGAATGAGATGCCTACATGGGTCGGAATTCATTGTGTGTACATGGCCTGATTTTATCCTGTGTCAAGATTTGTGATACTGTAGACATCTTACAACTCCAAATACATGTTGTGTTAAAGGTTGTTTTATGCCAATATTAACATGTTTGGTTGTTATTTTATTCTCCTTCTGTTAATATTGCACTCCTCCTTTCCCTGTCCCACCTGCCACATTTCTCAACCTGTGTTACTTGCCCAGCATCTATTCTCCAAGGAGACCAAGTTCAACATCTTACCTATCATCAATTCCATATGACTTTTTTTTTTTTTTTTCCTAGAGAAGTTCCAGAACAGAGTTTCTGTGTCCTGAGTGAGAGAAAGGGGTTTACATTTTACCAGAGGAATCATTCCCTAAGAGATTGGAGGTGCATCAGCATTAACTTTGCCTTATGACTCTGTACTGGGGACAATTGCCAGCTCTCTACTTCTCTCCAAGGTCTTGAGGTTAGTGGTAGAAAAATCCTAAGCTTGAGGCACAGAAAAAGCCATTCTCTGTCACACTGGGGAATGGATTGTAGAGCTGTGCTGAATCTGAATCTGAGTGCCAGGCTCTGCAAGTAGTTACTTACACTTGCAGAGCCAGGCTCTGCAAGGATTAGAATCCTTCCTGATCATTCTTTGCAGCAGGGAAATTTCATAGAACAACAGGGGCTTTGCTGCAGGTGTCTGCCAGAGTCTTCTTTCATGACTTGGCACGAGCAGCTCAAAAATATTAATTTAGCAGGAAAGTGAGAGTAGGCACTGCTGGGAAAAGTCAAGTGTTGTGGGCAGGGTGTCCAGACAGTGCTGTGCAATCTCTTCTTGCCCTAGGGGCTACAGGCTTGGGTTTCATTCTTTTCCCCATTCCTTTCCAGCCCCAGCAGATTTCCAATATATGCTTAGTAAC
Organism: Heliangelus exortis; assembly: GCF_036169615.1. Taxonomy (NCBI): domain Eukaryota; kingdom Metazoa; phylum Chordata; class Aves; order Apodiformes; family Trochilidae; genus Heliangelus; species Heliangelus exortis. The sequence goes on from NC_092423.1 coordinate 32,938,835, forward strand.
CTGGAGAACTGCAATGAACTTTTTTTTCCTCATGGCACAGGAAGGCAAAACTTGCAGGGTAGGCTGCCCAGCTCTGGAAATGAAACGAATGATATGATTGTCATGGCTGCTCCTTGTCCAAAGAGGGTGAAGATTTTTAACAACTGTCTGTATGAATGTGGTGACCTTGAGTCCTGTGGTCTTTGTGAGGAATCTGAGAGCCAAGTAAGGTTCAAGCAACTTGAGGAATATGTCTCTGCAGATTCTGGCATGTCTCGGCCTTTCTTCTTGTGCCAAGCTGAGACTCCAATCATCTACATGATGCTCCCAGCACAAATTCACCCTTTTAACCTCTTAACACACCTTGTATATGTGCGTGCACATCCTCACGCTCTAAGGTGAAAGGGAGCCAGGGATGGCAAGCACTTTTGGAGAGGATAAGTAGGTACAAGTTGGATGAATCTCCAGGGCTGGTAGGTCTGTAGTTCAAGCAGGCAAATTGAGTAACTGGAGAAGGAGGAATGCTTTAATGCTCTATGAGCAGCCGATGCAGGAAACTTCCTATAATCTGCAGAAGAGAAGGTAAAATCAGCTAACAAAACTTTGTCTTTGGCAAGTTTCTAAGTCTGTAACCAAGTAGCTGTATTTATGGGCCTTGGCTTTATTTCTGAGAGAGGAGAAATGGGGAAAAAAAGACCCAACAACAAAAAAAAAACTTTGGAAAGCTCTGAAAAATCTTAATTTTATTCTGATGTTAACTTTGTGTTGTTGTCAGCAAATTTTTAGCTCTCGTTAGTTGCTTTTTATTTTGGTTTTTTTTTCTTTTTCTCCTCTCCTTCTCTACTCTGCTGTTTCTTCCATTGAAAACTCAAGCCTTGCTGAGGCCTCTTGAAAGGTTTATGGTTAGAATAAGCCATACTCATGCATTTCTGTCCAGTGGTCTCTTGTTGAGAGTCTGATGCATGTGGGTACAACAAAACATAAAATCTGCTACTGAATGTCTAAACTTGTGGCACATGAGCATGCTTTGTGAGAGCTCCACACCTTTAATCACCAGGTGAATGAGGCATCTCCTCATATAATACATAAAGAGAGTTCTTTGAATTTGTTACATATCCACTGCATCAGGGCTAAACCCTAGGGTTTCTTGTCCCTCTTCCCACAGCCTACCCTGGCTCACATTTCTTATTCTTGCTGTTACTAGGCAGCTATTCACAGCAAGTTTAACACTTAAAAGATTGTTTCACATAAAGGTGGTGGGTTTTGTCTTTTTATCTGCGTTACTCTGATCACAAGAATACTATTGGCAGTGCAGAAATACCACAGAAACATGCTCTACCTGTCATTTTCTGCTCTTTCAGCCATACATTTTGTGTCTGTGTTTGTGACAAATAAAATAAAGGACATCATCTTGGTTTGAGTGTGTCTGTGTAGGGAGGGCTGTTGTAGCAGTGCTTATATCCCAGCAGTGTGTTCCCAGAGTGCTCTAAGTTCAGCTCGTTTTACAGTCCGAAGTCTTCTCTAGCTAAAAGGCAAGTCAAGAGTTTCTAGCAGAGCACAGAGGAGTATTGCACTGACAGCCATAGTCTTCTGCTGAATGTTAACCAAGTGACTTAGTTACAGCTTAAAGAAGTTGGCCGGGTGTTTGGAATTGGCAAAATCCATGTTGTTTCACTACTAAAAGTAGTGAAGTTCTGTTGCAGAAGTCTGTCTAGTGCTGGCTGAGATAATTACTATCCCATAAGTAGCAAAGGAAATGTAACAGGGTTGGGCACAAATGATTTTTTAAAAACCCACTATAGAATTGGATAATTTCCTTAGAAAATGCCACTCTTATCTTTTGGCTTTAGGAGTTCTATAGAATGGGCTGTACAATGAAAAGCTTCCTAAAGACTTCCACAAAGAGGGAATTAGCCAAGTCCTATTCATAGAACCATATGCCTGAGCTGAAAGGGTATCAAGAGTCCATTCTGCAGTGAGTTCTCCCACAGCAGCCAGGAGTTGCTAAGCCTTTCCAAGGCAACAATGCTTTCAGGCTTTGTGCACCTCCTATCCCCATAAATGACCCTATAGTTTGGGTACTTAGAAGAAAGTGTTTCAAATAGCCCATTTTCCTGAGCTACCAGAGTGATAACAGTTTCCCTGACAACTTGGCTATAGTAATTTCTCCTGCTTTTTTTTCTATGCCCATTTCCCAAGAACTGGTAATTTCAGTTAATTCCCTCCTGGTAGTATGGGAGTGAGATATTATGCTTGTTTTCCTGTGATGAATTCTGCATGAATGGTTTTGCCCTGCATGCAGGATGCAGGGAAGGGAAATTTAGAAAAAGCTTATCAAAGGAAGAAGGGAAATAAAAGGGGAGGAATGGTGAGTTAAAAAAAGCTTTTAAAGGATGGAAAACAATGAAAAGGATATAATTTGCTTGCTATGAATAACTAAATTTTTCAATTATTTACCTTATTTACAACTGTATGAGTTATGATAGAAACCACTGCTTGAATTATGTATTGAATTGACAGTCTTGTAGCAGGGAAAATATTGGTGTCTGTAGCTTATAGGCCAAGAAGCTCTCAATCTGTAGTGGAGCCCACATTTCGGAAGGGCTGATGTAAAGTGGATTCTCCAGTTTCAGAGGAATGGATCATCTTTTCTGTTTTATTTATCCATAGTGCCAACTCTGAGGGTAGCTTAGAGAGCATCAGGTTAACTTCAGAATGTCTTTATCTCAGCTTAGTGCCATCTGGTGTTGGGGTGTATGGCAACTGTACTCTCCCAGTTGTTGCCTACAGGCTCTATAAGGAGCATTAGGGTGTGAGAATATTTTGCAGTGCTGGAAACTGGAGACACGTGTAGACACTCTGTGTCATGACATTGTCCCAGTAAAGCATCCCAGCTTTGCCTTGCCATAGGCTGGTGTTTCTCATTCTCAGAACATATCAAGATGTTTTTTCATCAATTCTACTAGCTGTCGGGCATTTAAAAATACTACAGATAGAATCATAGAATCATAGAATTGGCGGGGTTGGAAGGGAGCTCAGAGATCATCAAGTCCAACCCTTGACCCACCGCTGTGGTTGCTGGACTATGGCACTAAGTGCCACATCCAGTCTCTTTTTAAATATCTCCAGGGACGGAGAGTCCACCACTTCCCAGGGCAGCCCATTCCGATGTCTGATCACCCTCTCAGTAAAGAAATTCTTTCTAATATCCAACCTAAACCTCCCTCGGCACAACTTAAGACCATGCCCTCTTGTCTTGTTGACAGTTGTCTGGAAAAAGAGACCAACCCCCACTTGGCTACACCCTCCTTTCAGGGAGTTGTAGAGAGTGATGAGGTCTCCTCTGAGCCTCCTCTTCTCCAGGCTGAACACCCCCAGCTCCCTCAGCCTCTCTTCATAGGGTCTGTGCTCAAGTCCTTTCACCAGCCTGGTTGCCCTCCTTTGGACCTGCTCTAGGACCTCGATATCCTTCCTGAACTGAGGGGCCCGGAACTGGACACAGGACTCGAGGTGTGGCCTCACCAGCGCTAAGTACAGGGGCAGAATCACTTCCTTGGACCTGCTGGCCACGCTGTTCCTGATACAGGCCAGGATGCCATTGGCCTTCTTGGCCACCTGGGCACACTGCTGGCTCATGTTCAGCTTCCTGTCAATCCAGACTCCCAGGTCCCTTTCTGCCTGGCTGCTCTCAGCCACTCTGTGCCCAGCCTGGAGCTCCCCATGGGGTTGTTGTGGCCAAAGTGCAGGACCCGGCACTTGGCCGTGTTGAACCTCATCCCATTGGAATCAGCCCAACTCTCCAGTCTGTCCAGGTCCCTCTGCAGAGCCCTCCTGCCTTCCAGCTGATCCACACTCCCCCCCAGCTTAGTGTCGTCTGCGAATTTGCTGATGGTGGACTCAATCCCTTCATCTAAATCTTCAAAGAAGATATGAAACAGATCCCTGGGGGATGCCTGGGGGACACCACTGGTGAACGGCCGCCAACTGGATGCAGCACCGTTCAGCACCACTCTCTGGGCCTGGCCCTCCAGCCAGTTCCTGACCCAGCACAGAGTGCCCCTGTCCAAGCTGTGGGCTGACAGCTTTTTCAGGAGAATGCTGTGGGGGACGGTGTCAAAGGCCTTGCTGAAGTCCAGGTAGACCACATCCACAGCCCTCCCCTCATCCACCAGGTGGGTCACCCGATCATGAAAGGAGATCAGGTTGGTCAGACAGGACCTGCCCTTTCTAAACCCCTACTGGCTGGGTCTGATCCCCTGCCCATCCTGCAGGTGCTGTGTGATTGCACTGAGGATGATCTGTTCCATAACCCTGCCAGGCACTGAGGTCAGGCTGACAGGCCTGGAGTTTCCTGGGTCCTCCTTCCGGCCCTTTTTGTGGATTGGCGTGACATTCGCCAGCTTCCAATCATCTGTGATGTCCCCAATGAGCCAGGACTGTTGGTAGATAATAGAGAGAGGCTTGGTGAGCTCTTCTGCCAGCTCTCTCATCACCCTTGGGTGGATCCCATCTGGTCCCATAGACTTGTGGGGATCCAAGCAGCTCAGTAGGTCACTGACTGTTTCCTTCTGGATTACAGGGGGGCTGTTTAGATTCTTGTCTCCTTCTGTAAGCTCCAGAAGCCATCTGTCCTCAGGATAACCTGTCTTTCTGTTGAAAACTGAGGTAAAGAAGGTGTTAAATACCTCAGCCTTTTCTTCGTCTTTGACAACTATATTCCCACCTGTGGGATCACATTAAAATGTAGGATCACATAAAAAATGCTGTCAGTGCAGGGTACACGAAAACACTGAATTATGACTTCAGTGGTCTTCAAAGAACTGTGATTTCAGAAAACCTCTATATTTAACCACAGGACCCTGGTTTTGCTGAAAAGACACATTAGGATCTTAGTTTTCAAAATCACTTAATGAGCAGTGTTGCTCCATCAGATGTTGCTCCGGAGTCCAAGATGAAAGATTCTGCAAAGCGATTGTCCCCCTTAATCCTGAGTTCCCGAGAACCCTCCCCATTGCGCTTGCTCCATGTCACAAAGCTCTGCACCCAAGACTTCAGCACCGAGGAGAAATTTCAGGCAAATTATGCCCAGTTCATCATGGCTTGCTCCATCACACAAACCTTGTCTGCTTTAAGGTGACATAGAGAGAGTACAAAACTGTGTAAGAAGAGGATGGGAAGGGACCTGATCTCCGCATTCTTACTCGAGAGAAAACCCCTCCTCTCTGGGAATCGAAGTATTCCCACGGTTTTAGCCAGCAGAGGGAGATGTTACACATACGTAAATCACATACACCCTCTCAAAAAGGGGGGCACCAAGCCCAGCCCTGCACACATAAATGGAGGGGTTCCTGTATCCCTCCTACATGTCATGATTGTTTTACTATATTTTCCAAAGCTGTTTTCTCCTAAAAGAAGCTGAAAACTTGTGAGAAATTCTATAAAATGCAATAAAAATTAAGTACATCTAAGCATACACTGAAAGAAAGCAGTTTATTCCTTTATCTAAGCAGTAATTGCTCAGGCACAATGGATGTCAGTGTTTACCATTTGCAGTGGCACATGAATGTTATCAGGTGCCTGTTATATGACCTTTAAGAGCTGTTCTGGTAGCACTGGAATTAGTAGTATAAAGTAATGATCAATATTGGTAGCAGTGAGCTGCAGGGGCTGTATGGAACAGCTACTAAGTGTTGTAATATTAGTGCCATATGATAATGTCAGAGTTAGGTTTCTGCTAGTCTGCTTCCCTGCACATAGAAAAGCAAAGGCTTTACTACAGTTTATTATGTTTTTAAAACTGTAGATAAATGTCATGAACCATTGCAAAAGGGAAATGGGAAGTGAGAGAACAGTGGAAAAACATTGTAGTCTTAGAAGTTCTTGTTTTTTTCATAGTAGGATCGAGCTGAGGCAACATGGAAGGGGAATTGACATGGAAGGTGGCTGTTTTCCTCACAGATGTCTGTGTGTATGGGGACACAAGGATGTTACTCACTGTGGAAGAAGGAGCTGCTCTCCATCAGGACACTTCTTGGAAAATCTTGTCTTTTTCCTTGTCTTGAGCAACAGGGTTCCAGGGCAGAGGGATGAGTTGGGTATTTGAAAATACATTCACGGCAACACCTCTCTCTCTCTCTCTTTATGCTAAACAAGATTTACTGGGAAGTGGGTGGACAGGGTTGCTTCAGTGCACGTTACCTGTATTAGTTAACTTTTTGCCACAAAATGAACTTGACAGGTTGGGAGTCCATCAAACCACCGTGGGAACTGCTATGTTCACTTTAAACATGGCTGATGAATTAAAATCCCTTTGCTTTGTTTATAGCAAGAATAGATTATTTTTATATTAACAGACTGTAGACCCAAATATCTTTTATCTCTTTTACTGCTACTCATAGAGATTCTTTGGGATCATACTTTGAAATATAGGCATTATTCCATTCCATATGTATTTTTGAGTTTTTTGTATCCTATAGTTCCATTCTTGGGCAGCATCTCATAACCATTTTATGCAAAGGATAAAAAAAATTGCAAAAGGTCAGATACTGCCTCAGGGTTTGCTTCAACAATGCCCTCCTATTGATGTGCCTGAATAAGGGTTGCAGGATATGACCTTGGTATCTTCTACTTTAAATGCCTGTATAAAGTGTATGAAGTGTTCTTTGGGTATAATTTCTTTCCTCCTTGCTATTTTAGAGGTTTTGTTTTTGTTCTTTAGATTACTTCGGATGCTGACTTAGTACTGTAACATTCTCGTGTCAGGAAATGTCTGTATATGGAAATCTTGCAGCTAGACTTAGTAATTCCCACACAGACTGTCAGTTCTATGCAATGACTATGTATACTCTGTTCTCATGTTGGCAAGAGAATTCAATTGTGCTCCTACAATGGGATAGGATTTAAAGATTTTAGTTGCTTTTGTTCCTTGTGGAAATGATGGCTTCTGGCCATTCGAGTGGAGAGTGGCATGGCCTTTTGCACAGGACTTTTACCCATGTTAGGGAATTGGTCAAACTTGATTTTAAACAAAAGTTTCAACCTGATACAAAAGAGGCTCTAGAGCCTGATCTTTTCCCTCCCTTCCCATCAGCATCTTAAACTCTAATGTAGACTTGCAGAAGCTAAAGGACTTGGTGAACACTGAGCAGAATGTCAACACAGACAGACAAATTGAATTGTTTTCTGACTATCTGCCTGCCTGCCTGGCAGACAATGACCAAATATCCATGCAAGCCAACCTCTTAATATCATGACAGCACAGTTCCCATGGGGATTATTGCTTTGAATATTTATTATAAAACTCCAGGTCAGTAGGAGGTGAAGGTACTTGGGGCAATTGGAGCATTGACCTCTCCATGAGGATGCCAGCAATGTTTCAAAAATTTTTTACTGCTTTTATTATATTTGATGGCTAGGTGTATTTGCTTATTAGATCCTTAGAACAGTGACCACATCTGTTCTTAGGACCAATGTAAAACTTGTTCTAATCTATAAATAATATATCTGAAAGACATCTGAAATCAGCAGAGGAGAGATTTTCTTTGTTTAGTGCTTAAGTCCTAAGATAACTGCACTCAGTATCTGGAAGGACATAATTGTGTTAAATTGCAGAGTTACCTGATTTAAAACAAAACAAACCAATCTATAGTGTACTCTGATCACCTTGCCTGTGTTTTCACCTTTTATCTTTCTTTGTTAGGGGTACTGCTTACACAGATCCAGTTTTAGATATATTTCGTGTACTGGCCTTAACAGTGGCATCTAGACACAGGCAAACTATTCTACATAATCTCAGAAGATACATGCATTGAGGAGATAGTGTTTTCTTCCCCTGAATTGTATTGTTTGGACGCTTGGCAACTAATGGGGCCAAGCTAATGGGGATACAAATTAGCGAGATAACAGCCCAAATATATAGCATAAGTTCACAAACAAAACAACACTCTCAACCTCAATACTTTTTGAACTTTATGCAGTTTGCATAGGCCCACCTCTCAAGCCTCTCAAGGTCCGTTTGGGTGGCATCCCTTCCCTTCAACCTGTCGATTGCACCACACAACTTGGTGTGTTGGCAAACTTGCTGTGGGTGTACTCAGTCCCACTGACCAGGCTGCCAACAAAGATGTTAAAAAGTGCTGGTCCCAGTCCAGACCCCAGAGGAACACCTCTTGTCACTGATCACCACTTGTACATCAAGCCTTTGACCGCAGCATTTTGAGTGCAACCATCCAGCAAATTCCTTATCCACTGAGTTGTTCATCCATCAGGTCCATGTCTTTCCCATGTTGATGTCTTTCCACTTTACAGACAAGGATGTCATGAAGGACAGTGTCAAATACTTTTCTCAACTCCACTTAGATGGCATCAGTTGCTCTTCTCTTATTCATCAGTGCTCATCACAGAAGGCTGCCAAATTTTTCAGGCATGATTTTTCCTTAGTAAACCATGCTGGTTTTCATTAGTCACCTCCTTATTTTCCATGTGCCCTAGCATAGTTTCCAGGAAGACCTGCTCCATGACCATGCCAGACACAGAGATGAGACTGATTAGCCTATAGTTCCCCTGGTCTTTTTTTTATTATTATTTCTCTTTTTAAAAATGGGGGTCATGTTTCCCCTTTTTGAGTCAGTGGGAACTTCAATGGACTGCCACAATTTGATGGATACTGGCTTGAATGTTAAGGAGCTTTTTTGTGTTCCTCTTCCCACCAGGGCTTTATCCAGTGTATGTTCCTCTTCCCTTCAGGGCTTTATCCAGTGGTACTCTAGCAAGCAGGTCTCTGAAGAGGTCAAACTCTGCTGTCCTGAAGTCCAGGGTAGTGAGCTTGCTGTGCACTCCACCATTTCACTGTCACTGCAGCCAAGGATGTCCTCAACCTTCACATTTGTTACCAGCCCCTCCTTGTTAGTGAGAGTAAGGGCCAATATAGCACCTCTTCTTGCTGGCTCCTCCATCACTTGGAGAATTAAGTTATTATCAACGTATTCCTGGAACCTCCTTATAGCTTAGGTCTTGCTGTGTTGCTTCTCCGACTGGTACTGGAGTGACTGAAGAATCACATGAGAACCAGAGCTTGTGAATATGGGGCTACTGCTATCTGTCTACAAAGAGCCTCGTCTGTTCAGCCTTCCTGGCTGGGTGGCCTGTAGTGGATTCCCACCATAATGTCCCCTGTCCCTGCTCTCCCTTTAATCCTGACCCATGAGCCTTCAGTCAGCTCTTCATCCAACCTGAGGAGGAGCTCCATGCACTGCAGCTGACCACTGATGTGGAGGGCAACTCTCCCTTCTTTTCTCCCCTTCTCATCCTTCCTAAAGAGCCTGTATCCTTTCATTCCAACACTCCAGTCAGAGTAGTCATCCTGCCGTGTTTCTGTGATGCCAATATAAGATCATAGAGCTGAAGGTACACATGTCTTGAACTCCTTTTGTTTATTCCCCATGCCATGTGCATTTGCATAGAGACTTCTAAGTTTGACCCCTGATAAAACTGACTAACTGGTCGGAGTGGTCGGAATTCCTTTGAGGTATTTCTCTGGTGCTTCCTTGTTGGTCTTTATTACTTGAGGAGCCCCTGGCTTAAAGTGTGTTGCAGTGTATTCAGTCCATCTCTGAGCAACAGGCTGAGAGGCCTTGCTAGTACCCATCCTTCCAACATCCCTCCTGATGTATCATGTCACAGCTTGTCCCAGAGAAGCTTGATATTATCCCTCTTCTCCTTGAAATCTAGTTTAGAGGTCTGCCAACAAGCCCTGCAAGAACCTGAGCAAAGACCCTCTTCCACCTTTGGGAAAGGTGAATCCCATCCAAAGCCAGCAAGCCTGGTGCCATGTAGATCATCCTGTTATAAAAAACCCCAAACCTGTGGTGGTGACATCAGCCATAGAGCCATGTGTTAATAAATGGGGTGCACCTGTTTCTTTTAATGTTTCTGCCCGCAAGTGGAAGGAGGGAGGAAGAACTACCCTGTGCCCCAGCTTCCCTCACCAACCATCCCAAGGCCCTGAAGTCTCTTTTGATTGCTCTTGGACTGCGTGTTGTGGCTTCATTGCCACCCACATGGAAGCTCAGTAATGGGTAATAAGTCTGAGGGCTGTAGCAGGCTAGGAGGTTCCCTAACGATGTCCTTAACCTGGGCCCCAAGGAGGCAGATGATTTCACTAAGAGGACAGGCCATACCCAGCCTACCTAAGGGCTTCCCTCCACCTACCCCTTGGCCCAGGACCCCATTACAGCCCAGCCTGGGGCTGCTGATCCCTGTCCCAGTGGTGCTGCAGTGGGGCTGGTCAGTCCCCAGCTCCCCACAGCCCTTCCCTGCCCAGCCAGGGGACTTGTGGCACCTTGACAGAAGTCACAGGAGCTGATAGATTTTCAGGTCTGCTTCAGAGTGATAATTCCTCTTCTCTGGCAGTGGTCAGTATGGGCTGCTGCAGGGGAAAGCACAGCATGCCTTTAATTAGTACGTGTGAGATAATCTATTCCTCAAAGTAGCCTCCTCCTTGTTGCAATGCAATCTCTAAACACTAAGCCTAGGAGCCTGTAGTTAGTTGTCCTTCCCCTATGAAAAGGTGATTACTGTAATTCTGCTTTATAAGCCTGTAAACCCTGGTAAAGTCTTGTGTATTTTGTTGTTTCACTGACACTGACTGTTGGGTTTGGCCAAAATTCTTATATTCTATATAACAACTTTCTTATCAACTCTGAATTTATTATCTTGCCTTTTACGTTAACGTTTTCTAGGTTCTTTAGATATGAGGTAAAGGAAGCTTCCACTTTGAACATTATTTTATTTTTACTTATTTTTTTAAACAAACTAACATTTTATGTGCTTGTATCACCTTGCCCCATTCACCTTTTCTCTAAAATCCATTCTCACAAAGAAGCCAAGATCCTGCCTAAATCAGGTCTGGGAAATGAGGCAACAAGCTGTGAAAGGCAGGTGCCCAGTTCCTCTGTGGCAGTGGAATGACATGCTGAAATATCTCATATGAAGCCGAGCACTGAGCAAGCCCTTTAAATGCCTTTTAGTTCTTTCAATCAGGCATAATACTCAATGCCCCTGATCCTGTGTGGCAGCTGGAAGCCTGTGGGCTCCATCAGTCTATGTGGCACTGTCATCTGGGACTTCTTGATACAGGGTGGCTGCTTTGCTTCAGCTCAGCTGGTTGACAGCTGTTTTTTGAGCTGCAGTAACTACCAGTGTCATGCACCTGTCCAAATTTCAAATTTCATTATGTTGGCTTAGACCTGTGACAGATTTTAGCAGTGTAATGCCTAGTCCTTATTTTCTTAATTAAGCATGCCCCTAGGGTTACCATTTCTCAGCATTTGTTTTAGTGCATTTAAAACCAGTGAGCTTGACTTTTCTTTCCAAGATGTCCTGGTTTGAACAGTTGCTCTGTCAGTGGACCTTACCCGGGAGGGGGAATTGTGAACAGGAAATAAGACCTGTGGGTTGAAGTGAAAACAGGTTTAATGTAATAACAATAATAATAAACTAATATTAACCCCAGTGCTAATGTAAGATACAAACTTATACTCAGCTCCAGGCAGTAGGCATGAGCTGTGTGCTTCTGCCAGGGAAGCACCAGCAAGAACATAACTATTGCAGAAAGCAGGGGAGGAGGCCTCAGGCACAGGGTGACTGACAAGATGGACAGGGTCCTCTCCTCTCAGGAAGGCAGCCATGGTAGAAGCTCCCAGAGATCCTTGCCAACTTCCCACTTTACAGTGAGGGTGGCATTTATGGTAAGGGATACCCAGGTTGGCCAGATTGGGTCAGCTGCCATGGGCTTCACCTCTCCTAGCCCAGTGGGCCTGCATGGTTCAAAACTGCACATGACCTTGGTCACTAGAGAAACCTGTACACCAGAGCATCTTATCTCTTTTGTTCTCCCAGAATTGTACTCTGCAGTCTCTCAAAACGACAGTTTCTCTAAGCAGAAAAATGATTTTAGAATTCCATCCCAGAAAAGCAGGACACATGCACGTTGTGGAGTCATGAACACACTGTCAAAGGATGTGGGAGATGCCAAAATGCTAGTCTCCCAGGTGCTAGCAAAGGGAGCTTGAGGGCACAGATGGTGACAATTCTTCAGGTAAGAGCTGGGCCTGGCAAAGGTAAAAGTCCTTCCTGGTGCTTTCATGCATGCAGTTACACAAAATCAATAATAATGCCTTCTACTGAATTGCTCTGGTTCCCATCTATGACTGTATGCAAAAGTAAACAAGAATTACACACCTTCCTATTCTTTCAGCTGGAGCTATTCTTCTGGTATCTTTGATGTTAACTATTTTTTCTGATCTTTAGATTGATCTTTGTTTTCCAGCTTCTCTTTTCAGTCCTTTGTGCTTGTTGTTTTGTTGGGTTTTTCTTTCATTTTTTTCCCTTTTTTTACTTCTGTCTCCTTGGGCATTCTAAGAGCTTGAGATTAGCCTTTGAGGGGATTGTTATCTGGGCAAGGCAAACCTTTTGTGTCCAGGAATAACATTTCAGCTGTATGAAACTATTGTGGTTGAAACCATAGAACTAGCAGGTGACATTGCAGTGAAGTAACCACACAGATATTCTACACCCATACTAAATACCAGGAAATAAATGTAAACGAGTTACCTTCCTTGCAAGGTTAACTCATATTCTTGCTTATGTGACACATCTGCCATGCACTGATGGACTAGAGAGACTTTTCAGCAGCTCCAAGACTTTGGACTGCCTGTTGTGATCATTCTGGGGTTCCTGTATATTACTCTAAGCTACCTTGGCAATGCAGTCCCTGCCATTTTGTACATGGTGTCCAGTTCAGAGCTGTTACCTCAAGGGTGTTTCACATCTAGGAAATCCCTGGAGCTGCCTCTGTTTACCAAAGCAGCTGTTCTCAGGGTAACAAGCCACTGCCACTATAAACTCTGCTGTGTTGGGTAGCCACTGCCTCCACCTCCTCCTTCCTGTACTGAGCGTTGTGTTGATCTCAGCAACTGAAACAAGTCCTCTGTCTGAGTTGCACTGAGCTGCCTTGACACTGATTGAAAAGAAATCAGATGTGTGCCAGGCTGGAAAGGGTTCATTTCAGTGAACTTGTGGTCTACGACCACCCCCATTTGTGCTCAGGCAAGTTCTTCAGCCATAGTTTTCAGGCAAATTCAGCTCTGTGCAGCTGCATCAAGAATCCCAGGACGTAACCCCCTTCCCTGCTGCTGGATAGGGTGTGGATGTGGCTGCTTTCTCTTGCCTGAGGCCAACTGGAGTGATCTGTGGAGTGAAAACAAGGGAACCACTTTTATATCCTTATCTCTGCTCTTAGGGAAAGACCAACTTCTGCCTCAGTATTATTCCAGAGCTTCTAGCTGTCTGTTAGCTTAAATAGGCCCCTCAGTATCTTCTCTCTGAAAAGCTCCTACCCATTAAATAGAAGTCCGAATTGCTGAAGTATGTTCTCTGTTCCTAAGAAGCTTGTGATACAAATAGGTCTGCTGTCATATGACAGTATAATCTTACTAAACAGTGCACTGACAGGATATAATAACGATGTGTACATGTCTATTCACAAAAAGACTCTTCTTACTGTCTTTTTTTATTGAGGAAGAAGGGTAGTCAAAATTAAACCCACTTTTAAATTCAGAATAATCCTGACTATTTATTGATCATTCCTTCTAAAAAAATATTTTTGCTTTTTAAACAACTTGGAAATAAAATACAAACAGTAAGGACTTTCTAGCATTATTTTCATCAGAGTAAAAATCCTGAAACATTTCAAAGGCATCAGGATTTACTTCTGGCAAGGTCACTGGTGAAAAATAATACACCAGCTCTGTGGTAACTAACATCTCTAAATTTCTTTTGGTAGAAAACACAGAAGGCAATGAGAACCAGCTAACCTAATGACAGCTTGTTCAGACACAGGTTCTGTTGCTCTGGAGGAGGTGCTACCCAGTTTACTGTGCTGTTAAGGTTGAGAATAATTGCCTACTGTGGCCACAGCCCATGACAGCAAAGCTGTGTTTCGGCCTGTACAGTTTATCCTGGCCTACCTCAGCAAAGCAACCTCTTCAGACTGACGTCTGAACAGGGTATGGCAGTGCCAGGAGGGATTAATTGTAATTACACCACACATTGTCTTAGATTGTTCCTCCTCTGCTGTGCTGCTGCCTTGCAGTTGGTTCTGCATCGGTGCCCTGGTGCTTTCAAAGGAGGAGAAGGTGGCAGTGTCCCAGCTGAAACACTGCTGCTGGCATCTCAGCCCTGCCCTTTGAGTCCTGCTGGCCTTGCTGTGCAGGGGGGATAGTGAATAATAGTGAATAATAGTGGGTAAGAGCATTTTGGCTCGTGCTTCACGCTCTGCCATGCTGGGCTGCTGGGCCAGAGTACTGAGAGCTGTATATACCACTTCCCTTTATACTGAGTAGAAGTCTTAGACTAAAAGTAGTTGTTGGTGTTATTTTCCCATGCCAAAGTCAAAGGTATTCTGCTGTAAAGCACTTTTTTTTGGTGGGACTATTTCAGTTTCAGTCATTCCATAATGATAAAACCTTTAGGCTGACCCTACAGAGACTGGTATGAGAATGTAGTTTTTGGAAGAAGCAAACTCCAGAGAGGAAAATGTAAGAAATAACACATGGTGTTTAGAACACTTCCCTGTCAGTTGTTTTAATTGATGAATTAAGTCTTAGGATTTGAATTTCAGCCCAAATTTACAGCCTGAACTCTATGATTTCTGAACAGATTTTTAAATTTTTTCCCACCTTCTTTTGAAAACTTGTTGTGTAATAGGCAGTGTATGAGGTATTTAAAAGGAAATCTAGGCTACCAGAATGCAGAGTGTAAAGTCTCTAAGTATCAGGCTTGAAGGCTCTGGTTGGATATTGATATTATGAATCACAGATGAAAATTCAGCCAAAGAATTTGAATAATGTGCTCATAATCACACAGCATATTTGTAACAGTCAGTGATAAAAACCACGTCTCTTAAGTGTCCATCCTGTGCTTTGACCATGGTATCATCCCTTCTCTATTCCAGTGATTAAATCATAAAACATTACAGCATACAGAATCCAGGCTTATTTTAAATCCTCTGTAGATGATTTCTTGTTTAGTGTGTGGTTTAGGTACCTTTTAGGATCCAATGAATTGCATTATTCCCTAAGAAAGCATTTAAAACCATTAAGCAAACCTAATCAGATCTGAATATCTTTTAACAGAGACAGAGAAGAGAAAAGGCATTGCAGCATGGGAACTGGCCCTTCAAAGACTGTGGACATATGTATTCTCTTGGCTGGGAGTTTGGAAAATACCAGTGTGGTGAGGGTGAGGACAGTCTGTAAAAGCCTGTGTGATTTTATTCTTGGCTTGTGTGTTTTCACTGTCAATGAAAACACAGCATGTGATTCTGTTTCTTTGAACTGACTGAAAAGGCCACAGGTGCCAAATTTCAGTGTGCTTTTTATTGCCACCTTAGATTCAGAAGCACTGTGGATGTTGTGTAGGTGCTAGGGTAGGAACAGCAGTGCCTTGGACACAGGGGAGCTCCACCCTATCTGCTTGCCAGGAAGACTTGACAGTGGAAGTCAACAGCAAAGAAAGTTCCAGGAATGGACAAATGGATCTGTGCAGATCTGCTGGACTGAAACTTCTCTGTAGCACAGGAAACATCTGGTTTCATCCTCTTTTTTCTTATGCCCTCTTCTAAACCCCAAATCCATGAGTGCTTATGCACTTTACTGCTGTAAATAATTCCATTCACCTCAACAGGGTTATTCATAGTCAATCTGAGCGTGTGTGTTCACTGTTTGCAGGATCAGACTCTGCAAAGCAGCTGCTGTGCTGTTCAGGGCTGGTAATTCTTTCCCTTAGGCCCTGGTGTCCTTGTATGGAATTATTTCATTTTATACAGACTTTGCTTCATTTTCCACGTGTCAGCCCTCAGTATATGTGCTATGTGTACATAACAGTTCTGAATACTCTTGCCTTAGGTATAGCATGAAAAGAAAGCAACTTAAAAGTTAATGCAAATTTAAATTCACTTCTTGTCCAGTGTGTTGTCCTTTGGTAAAAAATCTAGAATACTTAAGTGATGAAAACAACAATCATAATTTTTGACAAAGAATGTTTGGTTTATACTTATATAAGCCTGCTTGGTTTATATTTGACTTTTCTCTTTTCTTTCCTTCTAACTGATTTGTGACAAATAAACTGCTGGAAATCACAGCAAAGGTTTGGAGTGTGCAAACAGTGAAAAGAGGGACACCCCCCACCCCACCCCAAAGAACTTGCTGTCAAGCAGCAGGTTGTGACAGCCTGGGAGGAAGCACACTGTTGTCTGTATTTGCCCAAGAGGAACTGAATGAAAACAAAACATGGATGAGGAGAAGCTTTAGGAAGTGTCATATTAGGGGATTAAAGATGGTGCTTTGCATAAGGGTTAGATATGAAGAAAACTGCAGTCATAGAAAATAGGTCTGGAGAGGGCCCAGAGCAGTTACTCACTGCTGTCTGAATTGCTTTCAGTTATAGTCTTCCAGCTCACTTGACATTATTTACAGATGTACTAAGTCTCTACTATCTTCCAAATCACAAATGTGTTTATCGACTAACAAGGGCCCTAGAACAGTGTTCTGCATACCCCAGGTTGATTTACTTTCCAGTTGGACAATTTCTCACTAATAACTCGTCATTCTGAATATACTTTTTTCCATGCTGTTTTGCATCTGTCTTTGGATGGTGGTGTGGCCTCTCTCTGAAACTGTTACGTGATACAGTATCAAAGTCTTAACAAAGCAACAATTGCTCCTATCTCCACTGGGATTTAGGCTTGCGCTTGCCTTAAAGGAAATTAACTTGGACTGAAAAAACTTGTTACTGGCAAATCCTTGGTGCTGCATCCTTATCTTTGAGGTGCTTACATAAGATTTGTTCTGGTGTCTTTCCAAGAACTGAAGTGTTAGCCTAAGTGCTCTGCCATTTCTAATGTCCTCCTTTGTCTCTCTTTTTACAGATAAGCACTATGTTCACCCTTTGCTGTTTATCAGAAGCCTCATCCTTTCTCCACGAGTTCTCATAGATTATTGCTAATGGCTCTGAAATAGCTTCAGGCAGTTCCTAAAAATATTCTGGTGCAAAATTCACCTTCACCAGTTAAGTCAAACCCCTAGTCTGTTCTCTTTCTTTTCTTGCTTGAATTATGTCTGCTTTGTTGCTTATGTTGCCTAATCCCAAATGATTAAAAGTGTGTGCTAAACAGATTAGTGGCCTATAATGTCATTGCAAAGGGCTTATGTTGTTGCAGAGTATAGGTAGTAAGGCAATAACATGCTAAACTAGTAGAGACACCAAGAAATCGTGGGACACCTTAGAAGCCAGAAAAAGTAGAGAGTACTGAGTGATAGTGGGAGAGTTCGGAGGCGGGAAATGCCATAAAAGAAGCGTGTTGCCAAGGCTTTTCTGAAAGTGGAACAGATCTAAAGTCCTGAAGACCACAGAATGGAAGATTACAGCGTCTGTAGTAGTTTAACATTTGTGTGTCTGAAAGAAAGCAATGGTGTCTTAAAGAGTTTATTAGCTTTGGAAAAAAAGTGGAGGTTTAAGTGTAATTTGGACGGAAGGATCCATGAAGAAGGCTGTGTCACTAGTGCCTGTTATGGGGCCATTCATTAGTAACAGACTGGCTCCCACCTGTGCTTTAGATGATGCAAGGGTTAGCTCTGACCAGCTCAGATATTTTGAAAGCAGTTAATATCTGACTAAGATGACATTTTAATATATTTTTGTTGAAATGTACTGGTTATTACTCTGAGAGAAAACAGGAAGAGGCAAATATAAAAAGGAATGATACGTGACAGGGTATAACAATGTATTGAATTGTTCTTGTTCTATTCTCCATCCCCTGTTTTTCATGGAGAGAAGCATAAAGGTCTGTGTTATAGTTCTTTATTAATATTCTTACCTGAGTTGGAACCATCGAGAGGCAGGGTTTTGAAGGATCAGGTCTCCAACACAACTTATTTTTGAACATTTGGCTTTGTTACAGATTCTGCTTAGTTATATGATGCCTCATTTACTCCTTTTTTCTCTTTGTCAAGATCAAGTTAAAAAGTAGTGTCTTTCTCTTCTTTGTTCTTTGCATTTCTAAAGAGGTTTCATTGCAGCTTAATTAAAATGCTTGTATCTAACCCATTAACAAGAATATTTAGCCTGTTTTCTGTGGTCGGTTCTTGTGAAGAGAGCTTGGAAAGCTAACACCCTGCAACAAAAACATATCAAGGCATCACAACCTGGTTTCAGCTAACTTGGATTATTTACAGTGCTAGCTTTCTAATGGTTAATTACAGTGCATGATCTTGTTACCAAGGATGATGAAACTGATTCATCTGCCTGCTAAACAAAGACCTTTGGTTTTGTTTTGTTTTTTTCCACTTGCTTTGTTCCAGCATTGCTTTATACTGTCAGTGTGTAATTTGTTCTGATTTATTGCATTATTAATAGCCCATGCAGACTGCGTTGTAGTGGTCATTTTTAACCCTGGGCATCTAAGTATTCCACACTGAACCTTTTATCAAAGGACTCAAAGTACATCACAAATACTAAGCAATTTGCAAAGCAGATACATCTTAATTTTTACTATTGAAAAGAAGTTACTGGGCTTTTTGATCAGAATGGTAAAGTTAATTAATGACTAGACTAAGTTTCTTTTCTGTGCACACTTCCTGAACAGATGTATTTTTCCATTCTAACCGTGGTGGCTTATCAGTTGTTGGTATGGAGAGAGTATATGGGTGAACTATCTAATCATAACCTAAACACCAGATACTGGAAAAATTGAAGAAGGTGTTTGTGAAAAGGGAGGGCTAATAATTCTCTACTTCTTCATTTTGCTACTGATTGAACTATTTTGACTATGGCTGTTGTGAGCAGGTGAAAGGGTAGTTTGATTAGAGGAATAGCATATTTTTCTTATGTATTATAGAAGAAACTTATAGTATCCAGGTGGTTGCTGAAGTCAAGTCTGCTGAGTTGCAGAATTTGTTGAGAAGTTCTGTGCATTTACAAATTATTTATTTTCATAGCACAGTAGAACAGTACATTTCACTGGTAAATGACATTAATTTATTTACCAGTGAGGAGACAAAATGCTTGTATGTATATGGGGTAATTGTAATGATTTTTGAAATCCACTACAATTAAGTAAATTTTTGAAAGACAGAGTTCTCCAGACACTCAATAAAATTGTGCCATCCATTGCTGTGGCACCCTCCTGCTGGTAACTTGAGGAAACATTTAAGATCTACAACACAAGACTGCAAAGATGTCAATCCTCAGTCTAGGAAAGGGAAATCAGAAAAAAGAATCACATCACCACCAAATACAGACAAGGCATCTTCAAAATTGAATTAATGAATCCACATGTTACCTGTGCATGGCACTTGATGTTTAGCAACAAGTGATGTTTAGGATGGATTAGCAAAGCTTTATTCAACAGCTGAGGTACTTAGCACTCACAGAGCAATTCTGCAGTCTTCAGGTAAAAAGGGAAAAGAATGTTCAATCACTGTGTCAAGAATCACATAGATACTGCTGATCCTGTCTTGTGGCAGGGGAGAGTTCCTTCCAGATGAGGTTCCTTCTGGACCTGTATTGTGTGATTTCCTCTAAGTGGGGCCCAACAAACCAGAATCCCTTTAGAAAATTAAAAAAGCAAGGGCTTGTTGAAGTGCAGCAGCACACTCTGCCTTGAGTAAGGCCTATATGTTCAGGGAATCTCCACTGAGGTGGTTAAGCCTTTTCTGATTTTATTTGGTCTCAGGAATACACACCATGATCTAGGATCATGTCTGTGACTGAGGAAATAGGCATCCTATGAGAATCTTCTTGAAACCTGGGAAAGAAAAGAAAAAGAAAAGCCCCACAGCAAACCAACCAACAAAAAAACAACCAAGCAACCAAAAAACCACAACAAAATCTTAATCACTGTTTCCTAGATCAGTATAGGACTCCTGTTGAAATCTGTTGGGAAACTGAAGCTACTTTAAGGGAGGAACTAATAGAATTACCTTCTATGTGCCAGTGTTGTGAAAAGTGCTGCCCGTATTCTTCAGCATATTCTTCATTTTGGTACCTGGATTCTGCTCATGTAGAGTCTTCTTCCACTGAGCCTCCTCTAGCTTCCTCCTCAACTAGCAAGTCTCTTTCAGGCAGAAAAAATGCCATTTGGGCTGCATGATGCCCAAACTTGTTTCCTGAGGCCTGAGCTCACCATTTGAGTAGTTTTGTTTGTGAAATCCCTAAGACAGCCTCGTATGCCCATTCTCTGTGTTTGGCTCCAGCAGACAGAGGTGTGGAACCTGAAGGCAACTGAAGTAACACTGAAGTAAAACCATCCATGTATGGTAGGTGTCTTACCTTTTTATATTTTGTTATGAAGAATCCTGACATTTATACTAGAAAATGGATAAGGATATTTTCTGGTGATCAGTGATGATCTGCTTCATTTAGAGAGTATTTTCTAAAATCAGTTGGTGACTTTGTAGAGAAAGATGCTCTATCTTCTTCCTATGGTCTATCTTGTATGTAAGACTAATCTGTGAAGCTTTCAGGAAGGGTGAAAATTAAATGAAGAGCAGGTGATATACAGAGCTTAATATGCAAGACACTATTTGACCAGCTATAATGAGAAGTCTAATAATTCTTGTAATCTCTTGTACCCTGTAAATTCATTAGAAGAGGACACAAGATAAAACCAGAGAATCATTTAGGTTATAAAAGAACCTTAAGATCACCAAGCCCAACTGTAAACCTAACCTTGTCAACTACACCCACTAAACAGTGTCCCTGAGTGCCACATCTACACATCTTTTAAATAACTCCAAGGACTGGGACTCAAGACCACCATTTACTGGCCATTTTGTGCAGTGTTATTCTCTGAAAAGAAACATACCTGGGGACTGGCAGTGGCACAACCCAGCTGAGTAACTGTGGCTTCCTGCTGTGTGCTCTAACAGGCAGTGGGAAATGCTGCCAGTGCCTCAGCTCAGCAGGTAGCAAGTTGCATTCACTTAGGGAAGTCCCAGGTATTTTCAATCAGCTCCAGTGCCACCCTGTAAGGAGCCTCTTGCATTATGAATTAAAACTTGCAAGTTCTTTAGAATTGCCCGGGTTTTTTTGAAGTGTAAGTCATGTAGCTATTTGCTACAGGAAATTTTAGGACGTAGATTGCAGAGGGCAGAGTGAATAATCCAAATATGGTCCTGGGACTTTGTAAGGATACGTTCCTGACAGGGTATGCTCTCCAAATATATGTTCAGTGACTCAGGCTGAATCACCTGATATTCAGTGAAGCTTGGGTTTGGAGCCTCAAAGATACACAGCTGCCCAAATTCTTCAGATTAGGAATTAGGCACCTTAAAAGATATAGGGATAAAATACTACTGTACTTACTAGTACTGACTAGTAGTACTAGTAGTACTACTGTACTGACAAGTACTGCCAAGTAATTTTCTGAGCAGCTCTGTGTGGCTGATAGGCAGGCAGATGGAAGTTCACTAGGGGGCTAGAATATGAGTGGATGTATTTGCTGCCTGTATTTGAAAGAGCTGTTCCTAGAGCTGCTCTAAGTGGAGCAAGTTTTTACCTGCTCTTAGTTATTTTGAAGTATCACTGGACTCAACTCTTTTGGTTTTTTCCTTAGTTAGTTTTATTTTCCTGTGGGATCATAAATACATGACATGGTGGAAGTATAATAACTCTGCAGCTTTTGCACTAAACACAGATGGCTGCAGAGGGATTCTGCTTAACCTATACCAACCTGAGGCAGCTCTGCTGTGCCAACAATGACACTCTGTCCCGGGATTTTAATACAGATTTGCCTCATTTTTCTTTCCTCAAGGCAAGAAGGAACTTGAAGTGGGATGTGAAAACATTGTGGCAGTAGCTGTGTGCTCTCTGGAGAGACGAAGGGTATTTTTAAGGCTTATCAAATAAGCTTAAAGGGAAAAGCCAAATAAATCTTTCTGCAAGTAGGACTAACTGTGAGAAAACTTTGCTGAACGTGGCTCCCAGTCCTGATTTTGTTCATTTGTGCTTATATAAATAGGAAATATCTGCACTGGAGTAATTGTAGCTGCGCTGAATTAAGCAATTACAGAATTTATATCAAATGGCCCCCAAAGCTGTTTGTGCTGCTGTAAGCAGTTACAATTCATAACAGTAAATGAGCTAATATGTGTATGGGGCATTTTTTTTTTTTTGATAGTGTGAGATAGAGACTGTCAACCTAATTCTCATGAATGGAATTTTCTGCAGCAACCGAAAAAAACCCTCATTTCCTCTTAGTGGAACTTAAGAAACTGAGAGATATGGGAAATACACTTGTAGCTATAAAAAAATTTTCCTTTGTTGGTATCTGGGTGATACTCTTGTGATCTTTTTACAGTGCTCAGTTAAGGCAGAAAGATTACACTCTTTCAAGTCATTTCCATCAACTAAAATTGGCCTGATGTTAAGAGGCCCTGTTAGTGCAAAACTAGCCTTTTCTCTTTCTGGTCCAAGGAGCAGAAACAATGTTTTATTTGGATTGCCCTATCTCTGGGGAAATAATAACTTGCACATACACCCTTTGAACTAGTTAGGGATTTGATGCAACACTTCAGTAAACTAACAGTGTTCCACACAAAGCATTAACTTTACTGTATCCAACATTAGAGAGGATGTGTTCGATCAGGGAGTTTTCCTTAGGCAACAGCAAACCACAGAGCCAAACAAAATCACAGCAAGAATCGAAACATTTTATGGAAAGCCATCAGTCTTTTTTTCTCCCTCGCATCCTCTCTCCCTTTCTCTGATTAATAGATGTTATCCATTTATTATTGTAGTGAGTCTTCAGTCACCTTTCGTTCAGCTGCAAACAGCATCACAACATTGCCAAATACACATTTCTAGAAAAAAGCTATTGCTCTAAGTCCAAGCCCCACTACTCATTTGTCTTTGTCTCTCATTAAACCAGTATAATGTGTGGCCAGTACTGGTTGTACAAGAGTGTTAAGTTCATAAAAAGTGTGGTAGTTACTTACACTTACAAGATCCAAAATGTATACTTATCATACCCAACACAACACTTAGCATATAATGATACCATATAAATCATACATTTATGTGGAGGAGGTGTATTTTTCCAGGTACACTGATATCTACTGGCTAAATTGGAAAATATTTAAACTTGACTGACAGTTTACAGGAAAAGAAACACAGTGTAAATGCTTTAATGGGCATAGAAATAAAGAAAGAGAAGGCCATGGTCAAATTTATTTTTCACAAATAATATCCTTTGCAAGAATAGCAGAAAGATAAAACCTGGCTTTTTGATAAGGAGTTATTACATTACTTCTATTTCTACAAAGCTGTTTCAAGAAGCAAACATTGTACACACAACCTTCAATAAATAGAAAGTTGGTTTCAACCTAGCAGCAGTGGTTCGTGTGACACAAACTTGGGCTGTCAGCATGAAGCCCTGTACTTTGGCACAACATCACAAAACAGTGAATGCAAATCAATCTCTGCAAGCAGAAGCAAAGATAGAGGCTACAGTGCTTCAGTTCATTCCAAACAAACTCAGGACAGCTGTTTGATTTCTTTATGCCTGTCACCAGTCTTGGACAGCAAGATTAAAGCCTGGTCTAACACTCAAACCCAGAGCAGCTAATGGCCTTTAGCTGCCTGGCTGTTATATTTGTGCTTGGGGTCTTTGTGGTACATCATTATGGGAGACCACAAACATAAAATGAACAAGGTCCTGTGAAAAGCATCCTACCAGGGTCCAAAGTATTTTTCTGTAGGACTCTTTTACTGTGCTTCAGGTCCTACGGATGCTGTGCTTAAGGTCAAGTTTTCATGTTTTTCATTGCAATATTAATTTTCTGTTCCATACATTTAGTAAGATTTAAAATACGTCTGCCATTTCTTCTCAACTTTGTCATCATGCCACCTTCCATTAAAATGTAAGTGATGCAGTTTTATGTTTCTTTTAGCACTATATTTATCAGAGGAACAGTTAAGGAGATGGACAGTGCTTTTGGGACTGTGTGTGATGTGAGTACATGCTGCTGGGAAGTAGTCCAGGTGTCCATCAAGAATGATCAGGAGCAGCAGCAAAATTGAAGGCTTGGAAGAGATGTTTCTCTGATGCAAGAAAAATGTATTTGTGACCACACTCTGGAATCTTGAAATCCCACAAAACTCTTGATGAGAGAGTCATTGCTTTTTCTATGACTATGTAAGGGAGAGGGGACATTGCCCAGGGGGAAATATGCCCTTAATTTGAAGCTAACCATTCTAGATTTTGTTGCAAAGATAAGAAGGGTTTCTGAAATAATGATTTTCCTGGTGGGCCAGCCCAGCCCTGCCTTCCTTGGCTGCAGGTGACCTCACTTGAGAGCAGAATGAAGAGGGAGCACTTTGCTGAGGTAGGATAGATGTCAAGGGTTTGTTTTTCTCAACGCTGAAGGAGCACAGAAGCACATCTTTAAAAGTGCAGATTTTTTAAAAAAGCTTCAAGCAGGCATTCTTTCCTCAGAGAAATGTGCTTAAGTTGATGCCATTATAGTGTGAGTCAGAACTGGGAAGGCTCTGGTCTCACAGCCTTCCTTGGCTCACAGACCCATGCCCTGGATAGGAGCAAGGATGGATTTCTTTGCTACCTAAACAGGTACAGGATGTTGAGTTTAGTAGCTTGTACATTATCTTACTATATTTTGCACATGTATGGATTATGTAACGAGGCAGTGGGTGGAAGGGTGAGGATGTCAAAATATTTATCAGTAATTCCTAAACAGCCTTTATAGCTGCAAGAACTCATTCAGTACTGTAAAACTGGGTGAGGCTTAAAAAAGATAACTTAATCCATGTCAAATAGGATTCTAATATGCTGATGTTTGTGCACTAGCTCAAATATTTGTCTGTGTATGTATGGTGGCAAAATGCTAACTTCTGACTTGTGACATTTTGCTTTATTTGAGATTGTATCTTGATTCAAAAAGAAAAAAAGAAGTTTAGCAGTAACAAACCAGAAGATATTTCATTAATAAAAATAACAACTTTAAAAAGCTAGCAACTCTTATGTGTTCATCTGCCCTAAGATATGTATATTAAAAAAAAAGAAAAAAGAAAAAAAGAAAAGAGAATACTTTCCAGATATTGTCTTCCTCTGTTTCAGTCAGCTTGGTTAAGTACCATACAGCCAGATAAGATGGCAAGCTATGAGCACCAAGCTACCCATGGACTCATAGGTTTTGCAAGTGCCTGGAAAATTTTATTTTGCATTCTGCAAGCTGTGTGAACGCCATCCAGTGAGCACCTTCTCAAAATCTGTTGATTGAGAAACATATTTGGGTGTGAGCCCTTGGAAAGCTCCGGTACCAAGTGCCTGTCAGCTGCACTCTGGGAGCTGGCTGCACATGTGGTCTCTGCTTGCTGCAGCTGTGAGGTGAAAGGTGTTGGTCCAAACTGGTGACCTGGGTGCAGGGGGATGCCTGTAGCTGCATTCTGCACATGGCCAACAGGCTGTCACACTGTGCAGGGTCAGACTCATTTCCTGTGCACTGCTGTCCTCCTCCTGTGCTTCTCTGTCGTGTGTTGTAATTCTTGGTCCTCTCCTTGCCAATACCTCTGGAATAAGTTGGTCTTCAATAGTTGAATTATTTATTCTCTAGCTACCTGTATACATCCCACACTTGGAAAATGAGAGGGAGTAGAGACTGCAGACATCTGGAGTGAGATGTGAGCCTTAGACTCTTGACCTGTGTTCTCTTGCTTTTACTATGTCTTTGTCAAAGTCTAGGTTTAACCTGATTAAGGACAGAGTTATTTCTGTTGTACATGAGGTCTGTTTCCCCTTATCAGTGTATATTTGTCATCAGGGACAGTCCCTCAAATCCATTCTCAATGGTCACTTGCCAGCACTTCTCTTAGTGGGTCTTACTAAGCATAAGTGACATCATTGCCAAGTTTGTCAAAGACCTTCCTATTCTGGAAGAGAGTGGCCTGGATTGTGTGTTTTCCTCACTTCTCATTCAGGCTCTTGATGTGCCTTTTCCTACCATGTTCCTCAGCAGAGCCTACTTTTACCTTCCATGCTGCAGCAGCCATACGAATGTGGTCTGCAGTGGGATCTGAGAAGCAATACAAACCTACAGGTTTTAGGGATGCAAGAACCCTTTCCCAGGGAGCAATACAATTTTGAGCTGGAGATTTTACACTGCAAGGTGGCCTAGGAAATCAGCTTTGCAGAAAAGAGTGACAGCTCTGGTGTCTGGATTGCTGGGCGGTGGGCAGTCAGCAAATGACTGAAGTAGATAGTACTTCAAAAACAAAGATAGTTGCTGTGGGATAGTTTCTGGAACATTGCTTTTACCAGTCATGTAGCACATGTGCTGGCAATCTACTGTGCAAGCATGTCCAAAGACTACTTAGTTTCTGCTGCCTCATTTCAGTAAAAAAGTCCAGATTTTGTTACCAGGAATAATGTTTGGGCCTGTTAACAAAGGTATCTGGGGCTGCCAAGGATTTATAGTATGTAGCTTGCTTGAGGAATATAATAAGGATAGAAGGAATGGTCTTTGATTTGTCCCTACGTTATCACTTGAAAAAAATTGCTGGTGATATTGAGTCACTTCCTTTTCATCCAGTGAGTTTGTTGTCCTTAAGGAATCTCTGCTTTTGAAATAGCATGGGAGGCAGTGAGGGACCTTCTGTCAGCAGCACAGAGGTGACACTCAGGGCTTTTTCATCAAAGATGGAAAGTGTGGACTTTGCTAAACCAGGCTAGAAGTGGGCTCAGGGTTAGAATGTGTATCTGAAGAAAGAGCAGAAGAGCCACTGTCAGTGGTGTTTAAACAGAATGATAGGAAAAAACAATCCTTCCTCTCTTTCACAAGAAGTTCTGCTGGTTTGGGTCACTCTGCTGCTCCTGAAGACAGGCCTGCAGCTGGAGTGGCTGGACTGGAGTGGCTTTTCATCACAGAACCCTATTTCTCTCTGCTGAGCCTCAGAGTAATCCATGTTTCCCTCCTTCAGATTAAACTGTAGAAGGGCAGGCACAGTGAGCATGGATAATGGCTAGCTTGTTTTGTAGTGTCAAGCCCAGCAGTAACTCAAGTGTTCCTTACCTCACAACTTTTTTTGGGGCTATGTATTAGTTATAGTAATGTCAATAGCAGCTGGTACCACCACTGGAAGTATTGCTGCTGATACACATATCACATCGTCTGGGAATGACTGTTCTGCAGAATCTAGGAAATGTCATTTTTATTGCTTTGTCCCTCCAGCTGAATTTTTTTTCTGTATTTGTAAAGAATCCAGCACAGACATAGCCAGTACCTCAGAGAATACACACACATAAACAATTCTTGCAAGTGGGTAGGGTAAGTGAAAAGGAAGAATATTTTGGGTAAGTAAACAAGAAGAATATTTTTTATCCGTGTTTATAGGAAGGTGTCACTGCAGGTCAGCAATTTAATCCATGTTAAGTGCAGGGGGATTGGAAGAGGAAGAATAAGATAGCTCACTGGATGCTTAAGGAGACTACAGGTAACTGTGAGAGGCTGTAAGAGGAAAGCTCGAGGCTCTGGTCTGAAAACCTGCTCAAGGGGGCAGAAGAGTCTGATGTGATGGGCAAAGTGGAGATGAGACCACAAGTACAGTATTGCAGCAACTGCAGCTGAACCACTGGGGGCTAAGTTAAAAAAGTTAAAACCTTTTATTTAGGATTGATTTTCAGCAAGCTCACATCCTTGAACAACTGTAGAAGCAGCAGCGCTAGCACAAGAGAGCTAAATGGCAGCGTGTAGAGGGGGAGCAAGACTGCAGCAGCCCAGATTCAGATTAAATTATAGAGCTATGGCACAACACGCCAGCCTTCTGACCTGAAAAAAAATAGGTGCAAGGGAAGGAGTCTCACGAGTTATGAGCTGATGTTCTTACTGCCATGAGATCTGCAAACAGCTAATATAAACTCAGTCTCAGGGACTAGGTGTGAACAGAGTGTTTCAGTGGTAGAAATAAATTGTGAGACATAATCCCTTGTATGGAACATGCAAAACTTGAAACCTGGGAGTAGCAATAATCAATAGGATTGTAACTTCTCTTAGGCTTAGATTTCTTAGAGGACAGTGATGTACTAAAACACTTGAGGTATTTGGGGTGTAGCCTCTCACAGGGGAAAATTCTTTCCCTCTGCAGCCAGCGGGAATGTATGGGAGCCAGAAATGTCTGATTACTGTTGCTCCTGCTCTGAGATGTAATGGAACTGATCACCTCTGTCACAAAGCTGTCTTCTTTTGATGGAACTCTTTTTATCCACTCCAGGTCTTCTCCAAAAATACTACTGCCAAAAAAATTCTATTTTAACCTAGAACTGAGGAGAGGGAAAGCCAGATGTGAGTTTGAAAGCCAATTATTCTGGCTCTAGAAGGAATTGTTTTCTAAATAACGTAAGTTCTTGCAATCTGTTCCTACTGGTGCCTGAGTTCTTTGGGGAGATATTCTGAACTCCAGTCTTCAGCAAAGTAAGCTTTCCTGCAGCCAAGTATTAGAGTTAACCTCCAAGCTTTATTTTTATCTGCAGTTTTCTTGGCAAATTGTGAAGCTTATGTTTGGCATTTTATTTCCCTCTCCAATCTTCTATCTTTGGTTTGTATTACACTTTGCAGAGCTTAGAGTTTATACAGGGTTTTGGGTGGGTGATATAAATTCTAGTAAGTTTCCATACAACCTAATTTAGAAGCTTAAACAAAGAAAGCCATATCCTGCATTGGAAGATTTGTGCACAGCTTTGCTGAACTGATGTTAGTGTTGAATTAACAACTATTTTCAGTAACATTTTGTTTTTCTTTCAAATGAAACTGTAATGGAGAAGAAGGTAGAGAGTAAATTTCTCACTAAAATGCAATACAACAGTAACACATTTGAGAATAACATTTGAGAATATGAAACTAAAGGCCAAATCAGAGGCCCTAACATTGTCATTGTGTTTTGCATTTTATTTGAGAAATCAAATCCTAGAAACTTTGTTTTTACAGACAATTTTGGTACGCTAGATTTCTGGAATGTGTTTCTCTGCAGCTATCATAGTAATTTTACATTGCACAGAGCAAAAAGTGGGTGGTATAATGACTTCAAGACTGTATGTTCTCAGTTAGGGAACAAAAAATATTCTACAACCACTAATTGTACTAAGAACTGAATGTGTAAACCCTACTTCTGTATCTGATAGTGTAAATGAATGCTTTACTCACAGCTTAAGCAGGACTGATTGAAAATTAAATTGCCAAAAGTGCTCCAAACCACACTACACAGATAAAAAGAGTTGCCTCTGTATGTTTTTACTTTGACAGAACAATATGAATAAAACCTTAAGACAAATGCTGATGGGGAGATAAGGTGTAATGCTAAATAATTGACAGTGCCTCTTGCCTTCAAAGCTCAGCAGAATGGTGGCAATTTTAAAGGGGTAAATCTCATGTGAGTTTGTTAAACAGACATCTAGTACTGGAGTAGATCCAGAAATTGGGAAGGAATAAAATAATAGTATTTCTTGGCTAGAAATGGCACCTGCCATAAAAGGCAAAGGAGAGTCATAAAATGAAAGCAACTGTCTGAGAGCTTGTCTATTTGGACTCTTTCTCACCAGGGTGATGAGCCCCAGCAGGCTGTCATGAGAATGTGCCAGTTTGGTTCAGTTCAGAATGGCCTCATGTCTGGTCAACCTTTTTTTCCATCTCTCCCTGTACACTTTTGAGATGATATAATGGTATTGCTTAGGCTGTACATGGACTGCTTGACAGGGATGCAGTCAAGCCAGGGTAACCCAAATTATTTACACAAGCTGCAAATCTTTAGTAAAAGAGACTCCTGCTCTGAGTATATCATGTCCAGGAAAGAATGAAACAGCAGAGACTGTATATATCTTTTTCTACATCCAGGCCAAGTTGTCCCTCTGCTAGAAATACTTAATATGGGTCTTTATATTCAAATAGCATTGGAGTACTAGAACTAAAAATATGGGGGGAAAAATAGAAAAAAGAAAGTACTTTGTAAGGTCAAATAAAACATAAACA
This sequence comes from Heliangelus exortis, assembly GCF_036169615.1. NCBI lineage: Eukaryota > Metazoa > Chordata > Aves > Apodiformes > Trochilidae > Heliangelus > Heliangelus exortis. The sequence goes on from NC_092423.1 coordinate 32,968,906, forward strand.
GGCTGCAGGAGAGTTAAGTGCTGTAAATGGGATACTGAAAGTGGGTGTGTGTCAATCATAAGTGCAAATTTGCTTTTAAATCACAGGTAAAAATCATCAAAGTCAACATTCTAAAACCAGCTTAGCCTAGAATGTTTTTTGGCAATACCACTGTTGTCATATGATATTTTGTACTTGTGGCAACATTATTCCTTTGGTCCTTTGGTTCCTTTGAAAGTTCCATTGTCCTGGAGGTGGTGATAACGTTTGCTTCAAAAATCCTCTTATATCCATAGATGAAATCCTTAGGCCAGGACAGAGAACATTATTTTGTTAAAAGAAGAAAGTAACTGAAAATTTGTATCAAAACTAGAGGTGAATAGAAATTCTGTGCAATAATTTAGCAGATGCAAGATCTGCCAAAGTAAGCAAGAGTTTTGTAACTGGGAGATGACCTAAAATGAGAGTAAACTCATTTTAAGAGAGCAATTTTCTTTTTTTTTTTCCAGGTTTGACTGTTTGAAGTTTAAATTGTTACCTGTGCACTGAGTAAAGAATTTTCTTAAATTTTAGAGTAACAGTTAACTGCTGTCACCCATTTGGCACATGTGGCAATCTAGTAATTAAGATAGACATGCAATTACAGGCATAAGGCTTTTTAGATTAGATAGCCTGGTTAAAAAGATGGAAGAAATTTTTTGTGTCTTGCAAATCTCTCCCAAATAATCCATTTCCCTATTCTGTTTCCACATCTTTGGTCTTTCCTTTTTATTTATTTAAACGTATTTTCTCTAGCTTTGATTCAACTATAAGTCTTTAAAAGAGGAAATTTAACAAACTGATCTACATTTGATGATAGCAAGTGGGGAGGAAAAGTCAGTAAATAGTAATAAATAAAGAGCAATAAATGGCAATTACAATCTATTTCACAAATGATCCAATATCTGATTTTACTAAAGTAACTTTGGATTAATTCCCAAGCAAATGTTGTGTATGTAACTTTCTGCTACAGTAGAGCTGCATGAGCACAAAGAGAAAAGTTTTGTCTTTCAATAAATCTGACTTTTGTCAAACAGGAATTTGAGACTGAGCAATTGTGGTGCTCCTTTAAAATAGACAATAGTAAAGAAGAAGCATCATGAAAAGTATGAAGAGCACTTTAGTGGCACAACGATAATATGGTCTATGCCATGTACTTGTAAAGTTGTACAGAACAACTTTTTGCAATAAGAAGTAAATGAGAGAAAAAACTCATAGTACAAGGGAATTTTGAAGGCCTCTGCGGAAGCTGAATGTGTCAGTACAACCAGGTAGTTTCTGAAGATGGGGAGATAGGATAAAACTTTAAATTTGCAAATTCAGAGGAAGAAATTCCAAGCAGCTCTTTAACTTTTATGTCTGAATTTTCATATGGATAGATGCCAACTTGCCTTCTCATCTCTTCCCAACTAATAATGAATACATAAAAAAGAAGTGACACTTTTGAAATAAAATAATCGCACTTTACTAATACTGAAAATCTATGTAGTCTGGCTATAGGCATTTTAATCCTTTGCTAGACAAATATAAGTATATTAGCAAATCTTTGCTGAATTTATGTACATTTTTTTCCCCTGTTTGGCCTGCAACTTGACAGGCAAAATGTTTTGCAATAGCTATTGAATTAAGGTGAAGTCTGTAATTCAGCTCTTAAACTCTTAAATGCAGCTTCTCCATAATTGGAAATTCAGTGCCTAGATGTCTGTCAGGGACACAGCTATTTGTATCTTGCCAAAAACAACTTGGTGGTTCACAATCACAAGGGAAAACTTGGCTTCCCAGCTGGCTGATGGGATGTAATCTGACTCCTACTCCATTGCCAGAGTGCTGCAGAAACATGTGTTCCGTTTGTTGACGGAACAATTGTCCTGGTTAGCATTTACTTACAGTTTGGTACTTTCATAAATATTATAAGAACCTATGTCATATAGCACAGAAAGCACAGGTAGCAGTTTCCATTTTCACTGTGATGGCCTGGGGACATCACTCCTAAGCACACTGCCAGCTCACTCACTAAATCCTCTTAGACTGGAGTATGGGCAATTTAGGAACTGACACAGCTCATGCTGTACCTTGTTTTACTTAGCTGGACATTCACATTTCTGGCTGCTTGCTTCTTGCTCTGACCCTCATAGCTTATTTGCCCCAAATTGCCTGATGGGTGGAATTTGTGCCATGGTGATTGCCAGACTGGAAATAGAGGAAGTCGTCAGAATAGGAAGCACATGTGTGGATGAGTTCTGAATGACAAGAACAAGAGTGCACTTTGACAGTGGCTCAGGAAAATATTCAACTGATCTGATTTTTTCTAGACTCCTTTGTGGACATCCCAGCTCTTAGAACAATCTGATGAATGCTTCTTCATGGAGAAAACGATACAAGAATAGATCAGATTACAAGGACCTGGAAAGTATGTTTGTTTTGCATTATCTAGTGGTGATTTGCCTTTGCTAAGAAAAATATCCAGAGGGACAGTAATCTCTGGATTTGTGGTGTAATCGCTTTATCTGCTGAACAATGCAGCTAAATTTGCCAATGATTCTTTTTCCTTTCAAGTTGAGAATTTTAACGTGGTGTGTTGTTATGGTATTTATTCTTTATAAGTCTTGGATAGGAGACTTGAACTTTCTAGCAGTTGCATTTACACAAGGAACTTCAACAAGAGTCCCCTCATGAGGAGGTTAGAACGTCAGTAATTCCTAATCTGATTTGCATTAGGGAATACATACAGCTCATTAGCAGCACTGTCGTCTTAAAGTTAATTACAAGATAACAAAATGTGGGACATGAATTTGACTTGTAAATAAATGTTCCTTATACCTGTGCTCCTCTGTCAGTGCCAGAAAACCAGAGATAGTGGGGATGATGATCTATGCAGTAAGTATTTCTCTTTAAGTGAGGGAGGAAGCAAAGTAGGCCACCCACTTCCTCCCCCGAAATATCACAAAGCTGTACCTAGTGGGATGTGTAACCTCATTTGCATCAGTCATGTCCTTCATCAACAAAAACATTTTTCACTATCCTTGCTATGCTCTATGAGAAGAACCATTCAAATCTGCTCTCTTTCAGGAAGCCAGAAGTGAAAGAGTTGCCTCCCTGTCTTATTGGTATGTTCCTGCCAAGTCAAATCTTGCTTAATTCCCCTTTTAAAGTAAAGCTTTCCCAACTCATGTGGAGGAAGAAATATATAGGATTATGCTTGAACATAAGAGGTGGAAAAGGCAATGTTTGATAGATTTTATAATATTCAGTGAAACATTTAAGTTGCAATCTGTAATTAGAGATTATTTTATTATCATTTGATTTATTACAACGATTTAATTAAATATTAAAGGACTATGACTTTGTTTCTATTTCTGTAACTAACTACCCTAAGTACCTTACTTCCCAAGACCTGAAACTTTTCAAATATAGAAAAGTACTTGGACTTAGTCATGCTTTTTGGCTATGCTGTTGGTCAGAAAGCAAAGACCAAAAGACTGAATTGAAAACTTGGTGTGTAGCAAAAATAACTAATTTGGAGAGGCAGCAATTGCATAAATATAGTGTCTGGTTTTGTTATTATTTTTTTAGACCAGTTACATAGCTTCATAAACAAAAATTAAGCTACTGATAGTGCACTGAGTAAAGAGCAGTTCTCCTGATAAAAAGTTAAAAAAACATCAACCCACTTTTATGTTTATTCAAAGAAATACTACATTAATGCAGATGATATTTCAGCTGTTTTTAAAGGCCTACTCACCAGATCCTTGGTGAAGAACTTGTGGTATGGCATTGTGAAATAGAAATGCCAACTCTGAAGGCATTTTGTATATAGATAATTGGCATGTAGTTAATTGGGCGTTTTGGAACTGAGTCCAGAGGGTGTCCAAACTCATTTAGAAGTTGGCTTTTCATCACAACAGGTATGATTAAAGTCCCTGGGGTGATGGAAGAGAAATTGTGTGGGAAGAATATGATCATCTAAAGAGCCTTATGGGAAAAGAGATTTGGTGTCCCGTGTTGCACAATTCACCTCTTCTACCTAGAACCCAGGATATATGAATATCTTTGGTGTTTATTTGCTGTCTTCCTTCTGTGCGTGTGAAAAATTTTTACAGAAGTTGACTAACCCTCCTTGGCTGAGGAACAGGTTAAAGGTTAAACTCGGGACTTTAGGCTAAGTAGTGCCATTATAAAGGGTGCTGATTACTTAGATGATGTCAGGGCCTGCATGGGTGAGGTTAAAATATTACACTGAGAACCTATATAGATAACAAGGAACATGTGCATCTCTGAAATGTGTGAGACCACAGGGCTGGAAAGAACTTCTTAGAAGCTTCTCTTGGAAGAGTCCTCTCCTACTGGAGGCATTTAAATGCTAATATCCTTAATGGCTACTTCAAGGTCGATCTTAAACTAAGTAGTTTCTTGCTTTCTTAAGGCTGCTCCAAACTTGCCTTAGAAAAATTCCCTAGACCTTCATTCTTTTGCTAACAAGAAACTTTTCCCAGCCTAAATAGTGATGGTTTTGTCTTTTAAGTTAAACAACCATTCCTTTCTTTGTCCTGGGGCAAATGTAAATGTCATGACTACCACAGAGATAAACAACGTTAAGCTGGAATGTCAGGAAGGTCTTTTCTTGTAGTAAGCCCACCATGGTGATGCCGAGTTGGTGCTGTGATACAGCGAGCATTGGATGAAGTCCATATGATGAAGAAGAACATATGAGGAAGTCTGAGGATGTATTCCACTGCTTTTTTATACAGGAGGCTGAAATTTCTTACACATGAGATATTGCACAGAGGCTGGATGGGAAATGAAATACAAAATCTCTGTTTAAAATCGCTGCATGTGTTTTCACATGTATGGAAATCTAACTGAAAATTTTATTTGAAGTCTGATGCTGTTGTTGCTCATCAAATTCCTTATTTGAATTACTGTATTCAGACAAGGTAGGTATCATGTATGAGTAAAGCTGGTATTAAAGAGGGATAATTAGCAATAGATGGACACTCAAGTGAGACGTTTGGTTATTACAGACTTTTCATACTATCTGGTCATGCCTTCTAAAATGGGCAGGTTCTATACACTGCAGCTAGTGAAACTCTTCCTTTTGTCAGAGTATTGTAATGTACCAGAAAGCAGTTAAGCAGTAGATTCTTTTTTTTTTTTTCTTTTTTTTTTTTTCCACCCACATTTCTCTAGACTAAAAACTCTTTTTGGACTATGTAACAGCTCAAACACATGACTGTTTTAAAATGTGTATGTTTCTTTCTGTTTATGTGGAAAAAAAAAATACCATAAAGACAATTGATCTTCCAAAAGACAGGAGAAATGAGGAGAGAAAATGAAGTGGAATTGATTTTATTTCCTAAGTAACCTGTCTTGACTTGCTATATCCCTTTGAAATCTCCCTTACTCATCTGAACCTGTATTCACTCAAGCTAGTGACTGTAATGATGGTGACATCACTGTTTTGTTTACATTGAAATATCTTTTGAGGGCAATCACAACAGAGGTGGTTTTAGGAGAGGTATTGATTACGCCTCAACTTTGGAATTTGGTAATTTTGGTATACCTCAAACATGCTGCACTTGTCCTCTAGTCTGCTTTTTTTTCATAGCTTTAGATCATGAACTCATCAGGCCTGTGATTATTTCTTCATGAGCATTTATTAACCACACAGAACAATAAACTTTCTGGAAAGAAAGAAGCAGAACTTTGATCCCTGACCATATTAATTTACAATAAATATTTAGTCACAATTTTGCATATAATATTACACCCACAAACTGTGCAGAGACAGTGCTTAACACTTGTAAATCTTAGTTTAGAATCTGCCAGAATGTAGCTTGATATTAGTTTCGATTTGACTCTGTTGTTCATGTGCTTCATAAGATGATCTTAATTTTTTCATTTATACAGTTGTTTCAGGTTTTTGGGTTTTGGTTTTTTTTTTTTTTTTTTTTTTTTTTAAGAAGACCATTCTTACTGCATTCAGTACAACATATAGCAGCATTTACTAATACTTTATTATATACTGTTCTGGGGGTGAAATTACTATTTTTCTTTTGTGATTTTTACTAGTATTCAGTATTACATGTCTAGGTGTTTTATAAGCATTGATTTTCATGACAGCTTTCACAAGGGAAAGGGTATTTATCCTTTTGCATATGTTTAGCAAATAAATGTTAATCCATCTAATCTCTAGAATCCAATTTTAGACACCTGTAACTGGTAATTTTGTAGAGTATTAAGTATGACGCTCATCTTCAAAATGCAACATCTGGCTTTATTTGCAAATGTCTTTGGCTTTTTTTGCAGTCTGAACCTCTCAAGCAGTTACCTAAATGTAAATACACAGTTCAGTTGACAATGTACAAGAAAGAAAATGGTGATGTAGAAAGTGCATTGGCAGGGATCCTAAGGCTCTTCAGTTCTTCTGATGTGCTCTGCCTCCTAGCAGAGGAGTCTTCACCTCAGACCCTTTTCTTTGTTTTTTAGAGCATTAGAATGCCTCTTTCTCCTTTTACAGCTCTAGTCTGTGCTTCTTTCCTCACCCCTTCTTCCCCTCTCCCTGCTTTTTAACATCTGATACTAAGTCACCTTTCTGTTCCCCAAGGGAACAGCACCTTTCTCCCCAAGTTTACTCCACTTCGTTGCTTGGAGTCAGTCTTCTCACCCCACCCAGGTGTTCTGCTTGGCTGTTTCCTTCTGTACCTGCAATTGTTTGCACTACTATTTGTCCTTATTCCTTCTGTTAGATTTTTGTCACTCCTATTTAAATATCTCTGTCCTGGTGCATCTATAGGAATGGGTTGTTTTCATATTACATCCCCATCCTCCTCACACAGTGATTTCTTGCCTTGAATTTATTTGCTTCTGCCATCATGAGGTGCCCTTGAGAGAAAGAAGGACCAGTGCCCTTACCCTTTTTCCCCTTAGGCTCCCCTCTCCTTTTCTCTTTCCATTGGTGGCTCCTCAGTCTGAGACTCCATCCCACTCATGGAAACGATTTCTGCTTTCTCTGGGGAGAAAAGATAACATGGACTGTGGAATACTGACTCCTAGTATTTTCTTCCTTCACCATTCTTAGGGGCACTACTACTGCCAAACTAATCTCCTCTTGTGATTGCCTGGTACTCCCTACCATTAGAGATGCCAATGCTTTCATTAATGATATTGTGTCAGTCTGTCAGAACAACTAGTATTAACAGACAAAAACCTACAGAAAGGTAGAGGTAATGGCTGTTGCAGTTATCCCATCAAACAAGGTCTTTTCATCCTGTTTGTGAGGTCTGTGGCAACATCCTGCCAGAGGTCACACTTGCCAGAACAGCTGATGACTGGAGTGGATCGGACGCTGGTGTCAGGCTGGGTGGAAGGTGCTTTTATCAGCCCCTTGCTTCCTTCCTTTGAGCCCTGTGAGTGCCTGATAGTTAGCAAGAAATTAAACAGCAGTAGAGTGTAAAGCTGACACTGATGTCTCTGAATTAAGGAGACAGGCAATTTCCCAGTCAGAGATCTGGCTTATCCAGCAATTTCTGCCTTTTTCATCCATGTCCAAGAATGAGTAGGGGGGTGGGAGGAGAAAGGGGAGAAAGAGGAATGAAGGAAAAGCACCATCAGGCCACTCTTGGTGAACCGGGTACATTATCTTATTAAAAATACTGATGATCCACTTCTTCAGTGCCACACGAGCCCTATCCATCTCCTTTCATATGTCATCTGGTGTGTCAGTGATGGTTGCAGTTATGCTTATAATGCTGGCCTGCTTCTTTTCCAATAATGGATTTTGGAGAAGGTACATTTTGAACATTACGAAGTTCTGGTCAACTTGATGTGAACAGAGGCTTTTGACTCTGGCAGCATAGCCTGGGGAAGCTAGGTTGGCCTTTTCTGCTATAGTTATACATACAGTGACCAGATGGAATGCAGTGAGCAAACAAGTTTTTCAGCTCAGCAAATGACTGGGTGTTCACCTGGAGATATTGTTCTCAGTGTAGTTTGCCAAAGGAAGTATGATGAATGAATGCTGGGCCCTACTGCCCTACTGCACCTTCATTTGTCTGTTGGTTATCCTCTGATGCCAGGAAATGAGTGATAGAGCACCTCATCAGAGATCCCTCTCCAGAAATCCTCTTCAGAGGTCAAGAGGATAATGGAAAAGGAACATCCTTTAATGCCAAAACCTAGCTGGCATTAAATGTCAGTAGGCTCCTTTTTGATGGAATAAATATTCTTCTCACTCTGAGTTTTTAGAAACAATCTGTCTACTGTCCCGTGAGGAACCTCACCAAATACTGTAATTTACTGCACATTGTAAGAAGTCCTTACTTTAGATATTGCTGTTATCTGGGCTGAGTCCCCAGAGAATGGGTAAGTTCTGTACTCATGAGGATGGGTTGTGTGCATCCCAGTATCAAAGGAGGACCTCTGTGATCTGCCTCCCAGGACACCTATTTACCACTAATTATGTAGGACCTGAAGTTCTAATCCACCCCCACTACACCCATGCTATTGAGTGCAAAATGATTTTCGGCAGTGGATCAGAATTGAAACTCTGCCAGTACTGTTCCTGGAAGAGGAAAGGACATAATGGGTCACAGTTATACTGCAGCTGTATCAAGCTACTTTATACCAAGGGTATTATTTTTGCGGTGGTTGTACACAGTGTTCTATTTCTATTATCTGTTCAAACTCATCTGAGATCTGATCTGGGGCATAACCTTTGAAGAGTGTGTTAAGATTGTTCCCTGTTCAATTGGTTCCACACAGGTTGCCTTATTTCATCTCCTCAGTACAACTAGACAGATGTAGCTTACATTAATGATCTGTTCCTCAAAGTACAGGTTATAGTGACCTGGTGCTGACCCATGCCAAGTCATGCATTTGAAGGTTTCCTCCAAGTTGTATGGGTCAGGAGCTCTGGACTTTTGGCAAGGATTACATCCATGTCCAATGACATCCAGCAGTCTGTGCACCTGCTGTTCCTGCAGGACATCTGCTTCTGTTTGGAGAAACTGGAACTATTTTAATCCGCAGACTGGTATGTCTCTGCCAGTCCCTTTCCTGAAAAGCACAGAGAGGACCACTGGTCACCAACCAGCTCTTCTTGCCCACTCTCAGGCAAAGGTTCAGAGCCTTTTGCTATGCTGTGGCCAGCCTCCGAGGCAAGGAGGCTTCCACAGCTGTTCTAAGCCTCCTGCTGGCAGATAGCAGGAGAAGCCTGGTTTGCTTCCACTCCACAGCCAGGTTTACATTTTTGTCCACAGGCTCTGCAGAGCCTCCTTTTATAGTGTTGTTAGTCCAGCACGGTGTTTGGTGATGCACACATTCCTTTCATTTGCTGCTTCTAAAGCTACTGATAAGACCAGCTTCTCTCTTCTCCAAGTGAGAGGGCCTGCTTGTGACCCAGTCTAATCCTGCCTTGGTCTGTCTTCACTGTGTTGTTTCTGTGTTGGTCTGCCTGCCTTCCTTTTTATGCTGCATTTCTCTTGATCCCAGCCTGATCCTGAAAACTCTGCGCTTCTCTTCAACTGAGCCATCCAGACGTTTGTCGCTTTCAGATGACAAACTGTGACTGGCCCTGAACTGGGATCACTGATGTTTCCTTTTTGACACTTCAGAGCCATTCAGAACCCAGATGCTGTGTGTAACAAATAGGCACTAAGCCCCAAGCATCCCAAGAGTGGACCTGGGTATTGTCTGTACTGCCCATCTTGTGGAGCTGTGTGGCACCAGCTGGTGCACCTCAGCTCATTGCATGTATGGTATCAGACCTTTCCTGGCAACGCAGCCCAGAGGTCCTCGGTAAATGATGGGTGCTTCTAGTTAGTCAGGCTGGGCAGGGTTTTAGGCCATATCTCATAACACCCCCTGCCTCCCCCCAAAAAATGTTGAACAAAGGAGAACCCCCAGGGTGACATCAGGGTGTTACCAAAGACAGGGAACATGAAGGTTTGGGCCACCTGCTGTGTGTGTGCATGGTCAGTCCTATCAGGACAAGGTGTTTTAGAACTCAAAGCGTGCCCAGGGCGGGTGTGATCTTCACAGAGGCAGAGAAGCAGAAGGTTATCTCTGCCGGAGAACTGCAGACACCAGTTTCTTCCTACAAACTTTTACTGGAGCGAAGCTTTACGGAGGCAGCCGAAAGCCAAACCTTGACCACCGCCCAAACACACCCCTTTCTCCCCCCCTGATCCGACCGTCCAGCCTTCTGAATAAAGGATGGTTGGAATATTTATGCAAGGGCAAATAATACTATTCTTGGAACTGACCGAATTACTTTGGTTACTTTCTTTTTCCAAAAAAAAAAAAAAAAAAAGACCCGGAGGCAGACACCTGGCATGGAAAATTTCGGCTTGCGTGGTAAAAGCTTGGCAGAAGTTACCAGCAAGTGCGAAAGAAGGGGGGGGTGGGTGGGGGAGAGGCTGTGCGCGCCAATCCTCAAAACCGCAACCACCGGCACGGCTCCCGCTCTCCATACGCCGGCTCCCGCAGCTCGATCCTTGCCATCGCGCGCGGGGGGCGCTGTGCTACCCGGGCACCGGGACCGGCGCCCCTCGGTCAGACGGGGGTGGCCCTCCCTACCTACCCAAAGGCAACCCCAGCCCGGGAGGGGGTGAGGGGTCACCCTAGGGGTAACCTCACCGCTTACCCCCCCCTCCCCGCTCATCCCCTCTCCGCGCCTCCGCCGGCAACCGCTCCGCGCCGCGCCCCGCGAGCCGCCCCCTCCCCGGGGGGCCGCGGCGGGTGGGGGCGTCGACGCGCCAGGCGCTGGGCGCCCTCCCATTGGCTGCCGGCGCTGCCGGTCGCGCGCGGGGCGGGGGGAGCGGTCTCGCCGAGTCGGTTCTGGGCTCAGCCCCCGGCGCGGCGGAGCAGTCGCGGCGGTTGCCCCGTCTTGAGGGCAGCGGAGCCGCCCGCCCGCCCGCTCGCTCGTTCGCCTGCCTGTCTCCGCCTCTAAGGCAGTCAGCTCAGCCGCCGGAGTTCTAACCCCAGCCCTAAGCTCGCCGTCGTCCGGCTCCCGTTCCGCGTTCCTTTCCCGGTTGATCTTCTCCGGGCCGCGATGGAAGAAGAGCGGGCGGGCGAGCAGATGAGACCGTTGCTCACCACGGTAACGCAGGGGTGGGGTGGGGTGCGGAGCGGAGCGGAGGGGGTGGTGCGGAGGCGCACAAAGGGCCGCTGCGGGGCAGCGCAGCCCGCGCCCTCGGCGGGGCCGGGACGTCCCGCTCCTTTTTGTGTCGGGGGAGTGGGACGCGGCGGGGGCGGGGGGGGGAAGACGGGACCCTCTCTGTCTCCTCACTCCTCGCCGGCGGCGGGACGCGGAAGCGGCGCCGCCGGTACCTGAGCCCCCCGGGGCTCCCCCCTCCCCTTTCCCTCGGGGCGGGATGGTGCAGGTGTGCCCGCGTGCCGGCCTCGTGCGCGCGGCCGTGCCCGCCCCCCTCCTTCTTCCCCCGGGGCGGCGGGGACGGAGCCTTTGTTCCGCCGGTGGCTCCGGGCGCCGCCGCGGCTTACGCTGGGCGGCTGCCGCTGCCACCGCCTCTCTCCTCCTCTTCTCCTCTTCTCCCCCTCACCCCCTTCCCTTCTCTCTGTCCCTTTGTGAGAACCCCGCGGGGCTTGCGCCGCCACCGCCGCCGGTAGTGGTGGTGGTGGGCGGTGCGGCTGCCCCTGGCCTCGCCTTTCTGCCTGCCCCCGGCCCCGCTCGCTGACGAGTTCCTGGGCGAGGGTGAAGTGCGCACACATGGCAAGCAGCGAGCCGCTCCTTGTCCTCATGTTGCACCCCCGCGTAGTCGGGTCAGGTGGTGAATGCGATTCCCCGGCGGATTTCTAGGTTTTAAGGGGGGGGGGGAGAAGGGGAACGAGAGTGTTGTTAGGGGGAGATGGATGAAACTACGGAGCTTGGGTTCATTTCCTTCCCGAGCCGGCGGCAAAGTGGAGCAGACATGTGTTGCCTTACTTCCTGTGCTACTGAAAAATACATGTGGTTCCACAGTTGTAATTTCCCCTCCCTTCAGATGACTCAAGGTCTGGATTTTGTTAATGAGCCTCTGAGCCCTTACTCTGATAATTCTCCTTCCAGGCCTTTTCCAAAAAGGTGTCACACAGGGACTTGTTTTCAGTGCCTGAAGAGGAGAGATGTGTAGTGTGTGACACAAAGAGTGCTGTGTCAGACAGGAGACATAACACCAAAAACGGGTGTTTTCATCATTTTTCCGCTACTCCTCAAGGGAAGACTTGAGTCACCTTTGATAAAATTGGCATTCTAACCAAGTACTAGCTTCCTGTGACATCAGTGTGTCTTTCCATTGTTATAACAGGAGCGTTGATAACTTGGTGGCCCAGAGGTCTGAGGGTTTTGCAAATTCCTTGGATTCTTACAATCTTTGTGCATTGGCTTCAGAAATAAATGTATGGCCTCACCTCTCAAGGTTTTATAGATCTGTTCTAGTCTCCACTGCCCAAAAGGGCATTTACCCAATTCATGTTAGCTTGTTCGAGATAAATGCTTGCTAAGAGCAGAGTGCTTGATAGGTTTAATTTTGTGCTCAAACTACCTTGCCTCTCAGTAGGAGGAATCTATTCTTAGCTGGCCAGAGAATACTCACATCTAGGAAAGAGATGCTACACTGTGTGTAGCAAGTTGCAAAAGCTTTGGGCTTCAAGTTTATGGGGTTAAAGTGGAAGATGCTAATGGTTACCCTCAGGTGAATCCAAATGAAGAGAGAATTGCAGACTTCATGAGAGTCACTTTGCCCTGAGCACACCTTCTCAGGCTCAGCAGGAGTCATTTAGATTGTGTTGTAACATAAATTAACTATGGGCTTTTGGGACAGGTACATTAGTTGCTGTACTACTGTACAAGGTGTTTTGAGCAAAGGTGCTCAGGGGAGTGGTCCAGAGTGGTTTCCTTGCAACAGCAGCAACTCGTCAGGAGCCTGACCTTGGTGCCAAAGTGTATTCAAGAAGTAACTGCAGCTGAGACAGTTCAAATGGTTAGAACAGTGAGAAGCGGAAAGATTATTAGGAACTAGAAAAAAAATTATAGGGAAAACATGAAGTAAATGGCTCAAAGGAAATACAGGACACGCTGATCTTTGGGCAGTTACATAGTGTAGCAGTGTTGGATTTGTTGTGGCTTTTGTATGCAAAACATAATTATTTTTATTCACGAAAGATACGTAATCCAAAATAAAAGTATTTTGGGGAATGCAGCTTGACTTAATTTTTTCTGATGCTGTGCTTCTACTAATACAGGCCACTTTCTTGCTGGCAGCGCTTTCTGAAACTGCTGATGTATGCACAGCTTCTTCTGAAATAAACACCTCTGTCAGATGAGAGGACTTTGTAGAAAGTATGCATCACATCTGAGAGCCTTAGTGCTGCAGCTTTAACATGCAAAAGCATGATCAAAGAACTCACTGATGCTTCTTTCTCTTCCTTCCTCAGGTGCTTCTGTGGTTGTTGTAGTGCTAGATGTGTAATAAATAAGCTCCAGTGCTTTGTGTGTGGAAGAGCATCTCTGTCAGTCAGCTCTCCCCCCACTGGTTTTATTTCATCAAAAGTAGAAAGTACCCTTTAACCTTGCTTGTTTTCTGTTTTAGGTCCAGTTTTAAAGAAGAAAATTCTAAAGTGTTTCAGACATCGGTATTTTGAGGAGACTACTTGGTGCCAATGTGTACATAAAAGTTGGAAGGGAGAGGTGAAATAAATGCCTGATATAGTTATTAAAACCAAAGACTGATGATCAGAAAGTCTGGGATAGAGAATGCAGTATGAAAAAGATATGTAACTGCATAAATTCCTGGTTCTTATGAACCGTATGTACTGTAAGTGCTTCTGCCTCTCATCTTAGAAAAGAAGCATTGTTACTGGAAAAGGTTCACTCAAGGGCAACAAGATATGAATTAGTTCCTAGATGAGAAATGGTTGAACAGGGTAAAACTTGTAACCCAGTGGAGATCATGGGACAAGCATACAGCAAGGCTCTATAGAACTCTTGTGGAGAAAGTGAAGATGGAAGAAGAGGCACAGAATCAAATTAGAGTTAGGTGATAGGTTCAGAACAAAGGAAAGGAAATGGTACTTTCTTCAGTGTAGGGAATTCACAGGTATGCTTGCTATATAGTGTATACAGAAGAGTTACTCGTGGAAAGAAGGTTGGACAAGCATGGAAAGACATACATTGAGTTAGTGAATGGCTGAGCAACAGCCTCAGGAAGTCTGAGTTGAATATAGCTGGAGGTTGTGAGAGTGTTAAGTGGAGTTTTATGCTTGACATGTTTCTCCTCTTCCTTCAACAGCTGCTTATGGTAATTTCTTTCTGGCTTATTTAAATAGGAGTGGAGTGTGTTAGTACGTTGCTGTCTATACAGTGGAGAGTTTGACAGTTAAAGTAACGGTATTAAAATTAGTATTGGTAATGGTATTAGTAATGGTATTAAAATACTGGGTACCAGTGATCTTGGTTCTAGGTTCTAGCTGTTGTCCTGATGGTGTTCATTACTGGAGTTTGGTGTGATTCTTTGCAACAGCTGTAAGTAGCATTTCAAGGAATCTGTGCTGAAGTTCTGTCTCTAGGCATTTTGCAGGTCATATTTTCAAAAACTTTGTTTTCTTAAAGGAAAAATAGAAGTAGAAACGTTTTCTTTAGGATTTGATATTACTTCATGTATATCATAAAATGTCTACCTAGGTCTTACAGTATGAGGTGTGGCTAACTAATGGGTTTGTTTCTTTTTCTTTCAATGAAACAAATCTGTTCTTATCACTGTGCTACTGTAGATGATGGCAGAACCGAAAGGGACTCTTGTTGGAGAAGGGCATATTTCCAGGCTTCTCCTGGCTTTCCTGATCCAAGCATTCCAGTAATATAGTCTGCCACATGTCACTGAAAGAGGGCATTAGTGTCCTTGTGCACTTCCTGAAGTGGCTACATGGTTGGCTCTCACTTCTATTTTTTAACAGCTGCACATGCATATTTATCAGGTAGGTTTTGACTTCCCTGTCAGTAGTTGTGTTTCAATGACAGCGTTGGACTTTCAGTTCAGGCTTCATTTGAAGGCTCCTTCAGGTGCAACTGTCTCGACTATCACACATCATTGCCTCAACTGTCCTTTCCTTTACACTGAAGCATCATTTTAATGAACAGGGTAATGTGTGGTACTCCAGCTTCTCAAATCCATGACAAAACTTGTGAAGGCCCAGAGGAGTGTAGAGTAACAGGCATCAGAGCCACCTGAAATAAAAAAAAAAACCAACACAAAACACAAATTCATGGGAAGTATTCAAATTATCAGAATCTGCTGGTAGTTACAATTTCATCAATTTACTAATGAAAGAAACAAAGTGCCTTTTCAAGAAAAATCTTATATATAACTTCATTTTAATGAATGAAGTTCAAGGGAGAATCGGGTGTTCGGTGGCAGCTAGACTGGAGTGAATGGTTTCTGAGCTAAGCTTTGGTCCACGTATTGCATTTCAGATAGCTTGGTAACTTTGTCTAGCTATGTTGTACTTCTTAGGTGGTTATTGAAACAGTTCCTTTGAAAATATGTTCTGTGTCTCCCTTTACCTTGGTGACACTTTGTATGTAAGATCGTAAGTAGCATCAGTACAGTAAAACAAAGTTTTTCACAATTGACTACTTATCTTTCTATGTATCTTGGATGATTTGCTATTTTAGAAAATACATTGTGAAAATTATTCTTTTGTGTGATTATTTGCCTTCTTATTTAACGTGTCAGTAAGGTGGCAAGTCAAATGACAGATCTCTGAAGAATGTTATGCTGGTACATGTCCATGTTTTTCATATTAACATGGTAAGCTTGAACTGTTGTTTTTCCTTTATGGCAGGACAAGGGTAACTGAGGGTATGTTTGGACTGCATAATTGAGGACTGTGCAGGAAACTCTCCTCCCCCACTAATGGCATCTGGCTGAACACATGCTCTCCACAAGTTAAAGCTATACAGTTAAACTGGTGTGGCAGTGCCTGATGAGAGAGAATTTTGCTAGCTTGATAACTGTGCAGACTTGAATCTCAGACTTTTGAGAAATAAGCTGCTTTTCTGTGTCATGCTGTTTGGGTAGGGTGCATACCTCGTACAACTTGCAGCATGCAGTGAACTGTGGGCAATGACTGATCACCTCTGAGTGGAGTACTGTAAATTGCTATTAACTGTATGTGCTTGCAGTCTTTTTGACTTCTCAAAGCTAACCATAACTGTCAAAAACTTCATGTGTTACTTGAGAACTTTAATTAGGCTTCATCTCAGTAGTATTATTTTCTGGCTAAAATAAGCTGCAAGTTGAGTAGCTGCTGCCTTATAATCAATGTTATTGATCTGCTTCTGTAGGTGACTTTTGACATGTCATGATTGCTGTTGTCTTTTGAATATAAACACCCTTTACACAAGGATACCTGTTACACAAGATGCTCAGTGGCCCTGAAGTAGTACTTAGTAAATAGAGCTGCACTATAACTACTGATTTGTAGAACACAGAGTGTAACTTGAATATACTTGAATTTAGCCAGAGAAGGTCTGCAAAGAATACTGTCATGCTTTTGGTGTAGCATATTCTGGAATTGTAAGGGTCAGAGACATTTTCAAGTTTTTTTCTAGCTGTCTAGCTCGTGTTTTGAAATAGTGATTCAAAAGAGGTTTTTGTAAATAAGCACACGGAAAAAAGCAGCACAAACTACTTGATCCTGCAAATCAGTAAATGTCTCAGCACAAAAATGAAATTATTGATTCTTCTATGGAAACACATAAATATGTGTTTCGAAGTTTACATTTGCACAGTTAGCAGTAAATGAAAACGTTCAATTACTTTTTAAAATAAACACAACAGTCTCATTGAGGAAGTTTTTCCCAACATCTTAGAAGCTTCTTTCTGTGTTACTGAGAAAAAGTATAAATTATGCAAGCATCCCAAATCTACCTTGCTGGCATATCTCGGTGGTTATTAAAATGGATTATCTGAGTAAGAGTCTGTGTTAGTTTGTGCTTGGCTCCCTATGAGTTCCTTGTTTCACTGGGAGTTAAATTTGCTGCAGTGGAGAGCATGACAGGACAAAGGAAATGTATACTTTAACCAGTAGATGGAGCCATTTCAGTTACATGTCAGCATGCCTAAGAAAGTAAGTCTTTGAAAACTTTGTTTCTGAAAGTCTCTTCAGTCATTTTCAAGTATGACTCATAGTTACTTTATCATTTCTTCATCTACAGAGAAGAGTAAATGTTTTATTCTTCCAATGACAGTGCCAGGATTGTGCAGCAGGAAGGCTATTCCATTTTCATAATTGTGCAAAAAAGATTGAGAGATTATGCTTTATGGAAATTAGTGTTATCTCTGTGAATTGTTAAATGTAACATGAGTAGAGCTCTATAGCCTTTATACACCTTCATGTTGCTTGAAGTAACATTTTGGAATATTGCAGTGTTGTATCTGACAGTCCAGATGCTTTTGTGACTTCCACTGAGGAACAGCTGTTTAATGTGAACTGAGATCTTGTTTTTCCTACTCCATTGCCTTAAAGTAATTGACTTAAAGCTATGTCATGGAATGGTTGTCCTATTTGGGTATACTGGCACAAGTTGTCTTATTTCAGCAATGCTGATGTGCTTTGTAACCTTGAAACACCCCTGGCTTGTTAATTCTAGCAAGTCCAGTTTTAGCAGAAGTATTTGCAATGCTGTACTTGTATCATCTTGTATCGTCCTTCAGCATCAACTTATCTAAATGGTATATTTATTGTTTTGTGTGGAGCTTGACTCTAAGAAAAGAGTACAAATGCCTCTGTGTTTGTACTTAGTAGTGTACTTGTGTGTCATATTCCTCTCCAGATTCCTTCTGTGAGAGATTTTGAGATTTCTGTGACTCAGTTGCTGTTGATTTTTTTTTTTCTGCTACTTATTCAATCTCATTGGAAGTTTAAATTTTCTACAAACGATCTAGAATGATGACTGATATTTTTCATGAGATGTAGTTGTGCCAGAAAGCATATAGGCTTGTCTTGTCGGGAGTATAGCTAAGACAGTATCCTGAAATACCAAAATATTTTTAGACTTGTAAACAGACTTGAAGCTTTTTTAGCTGAAAGAGTCTTCAGCGGAAGTTTCCACTTTGGACACCTGTTGTTAAACTGTTGCCTCAGTTTTTTTGGAGTCAGCCTCCTAACTCAGTGGAGCTTCTTGGGAATGAGGCATGTGGGCTGAGGCTGCAAGAGAAGAGGGGGAATTACTTAAAGAGCAGTGTTCTCTGTCCCCCCATCATCTGATGTATGTTGGAATTCTTCTGGGTGACCTCCTACTCTGCACTCTGCTACTGTTCCTTCTACAGTGCAGATGTACTACTGAGGTTCTCTTATTTGAGATCTGCTTTTAGGTGGGGAGAGCTAAAGATTGGCAGGTAAACTTGACTTTATTCTGTCAGTATGTTTTCAACTTCAGGGATGTGTGCATTAAGAATGTGTGTGTGGATAGCAGGTCTTGAAAACGTATGCCTCCCTAAAGTAGAAAGAGAAACGTTTTTTTCCCTCTCATGCTCACTGTTGCACCAGGCTGATTCCTTTGCATTTTTCATGACTAATGTCCACTAAATATATGCTGGCTGTGTCCTGACTGGGATCTGTTTTGGGAAGAAGAGAGAGACAGCTAAGTGATTGTAAATACCTAAGTTATGGCAAGGGTAATGATAAAAATTCTTCCTTGTAAGAAAAAGCAAAGTATTTGTTTCAACAAAACATGCCCCTTCTGAGCACCATGACTGTTACACTAGCAGAGTATAATCAGAAGACTAGAGAATCTCTAATCACCTGTTATGTTTGTGTATCTGTTATCAAAGAACAGGTTATCAAACAGGTTAAAGAAAGTCTGTGCTCCTAGAGGTGTTGCAATAGGATCTTGTTTGGTGTTTATTTCTGGAATGTGATTGCCTCTCGGTGCAGAAATTCTCTTGCCATGTCAAGAGATTCAGGCTGCTGTGTTGGGGATCTCAAGCATCAGGCTAAGCACATGTGATTAATTTCTTTTAGGCAGCATTATGAGTAAGCTCATACAGCATGTAAATCATGTTTACTGTTAACTGAGCAGACTTAAAGTTCACACTTAGAAGCCCTGATTGTTTTCTCTTACATGTGTAAGAAAAGGGTGCATAGCACATGCTAATGTGCATAGCCCTTTGTTGTACAAAGATCTGTTTGCTGGTGTGTAACTTAGTTTTGGAGGACAAAATTGTGTTTTTTCCCCTTCATACTTGCCTTCCACATCTGTTGTTAGCTTCAACTCCATGAGAGCTTTGACTTAGCTAACTTCACTGCTGCATGATGTGATAATGTCTGTATATTCCTCCCACTCCCTCCTGCTTCCACCCTCCATGTACTGTTTTTCATTTGAGCTCAGTCACAAAGAATTGCTTCACACTGGTTCATGACAGGCCTGCTTGTATTCCTTCATTCAGGAATGGGCCCCTCTTGTGCATGGATGAGCCTGTCCTTGAAGATCAGTTGGCTCTCACAGGCTCTCCCTTCACCCTCTGTGCTGGTCTTCCATGAGATCCTTGAACAAGCTGAAATAAGCTCTCCTGAAGTGCTGTGTTATAGCTTTACATAGTGGTTCTTGCACTGTACTATTTGTCTTTCTCATTTTTCTCAAGACTTAAAATTCCACCATTTCATGGTAGCTGAGGTCAAGGTTGCTCTTGACTTCCACATCTCTGGTTATTCCTTGTTTGTGAGCAGCAGGTCCAGCAGAGCATCTTCACTAACTGGCTCAATGATCACTGGTGTCAAAATAATGCTTGTAATATGTGAGAAGTCTCCTGGAGTGCTTGTGCTTGGTCACACCCTTACCAGCAGATACCAATGGTTTTAGGCCCCAGTGTGTACCAGGGTCTGCAATTGTGAAATGTCCTTCAACTTTCAAATGAAAGATGTTTCTACTTCCCCTTCTCTATCAGGAGGTCTGTAGCAGGCACCTAGCATGATGTCACTCATGTTGGGACTGCTCTCTGATCCCTACCCATAAGGTCTTGCCTGTCCTAACACTCAAGCAAAGCAGTGTGTGTCATAGCCAGCCTGTTGCTTAGATTGATAACCATATTTATTAACTTCCCAGCCTGGATTTTCTCAGGAGCATGTAATCTATCCATTTCAGCAACTCAGCCATGTGAGCTCTCCCATTGTCACTCTTAATTCCTGAGAGTTCATAGCTCTGTAGCCGTGCATGGATGAAGTCCTCCTGTTAACTTCTCATGCTGTGTGAGCTTGTGTGCAAGCACTTGAGATAGATCCCAAGACATGCCTCTTCCACAGGGGAAGTGTGAGAGCCTTCTGTAAGGTGGTCCCTGTGGCTTCGCTTCTCTTAAATGTGTGACAGCCTTTCTCCACCATGCCTACCTGAAGTCTTCTTCACAAGCTTACTGCATTTGGTGGCAAAAATACTGCAGCCACACTGTTTCAGATGGGTCATTGTTCCTGTGATCGTAGCAGTTATAACTCTGCAAATAGCCTCATACTGACTCTGGATGAATCTAGTATGCTTTGAGCCTTTTGCTTCTCACTGGAGAGACTGAGAAACAACTGATGCTCTTCAGCCTTGCCCAGACTGCACTCAGTAGTCACTCTTAGCTCAGTGTTTGCTTTTGGAAGTGTCACTGGCATCTACATGGATAAGCATGGAAGTGCAATAGTTTGAGGACTGGATGAGCCTCAGTCTTTCCAAAACATTATTTGGCAAGCAGTGGACCTCCCAGGACCTCCTGTTTATCTTCCCTGTGGTGCAGTGTGCTTATTCCTCTGCAGCTCTCTCACCTGGCCACTCAGCATCTCAGAGGCAGTGCCCCATCCTCAGGTGAGGCCACTGCTATCACCAGGACCAGAGAAGAGCAGTGGCTGCTCCCTGCAGCTGAACACCTGGGTGGTAACATCCTCTGCCATTCCTGGAGTTGGGATCTCTGATATGCCTTGCGTGGTGGTCTGCAATCTTGAACAGCTTTTTTGGGGTTCTTTGTCAGGTGAACATCTGGTTGATCCCTGGAAGATGTGTGGTGACCTGGTTTATGTTATTGAGCTTTTAAGCATTACCACCTGTTTCTTTTTGCAGGATAGATTTAGAGCATGGACATACATGTGAATGTTTATTTGACTTGTAATTGGGTTGTGATAGACACATCATACCGATTTTTTTTTTAAAACAACTCCAGTGTTGTCAACTTACTTGTAATGACAGCTGTTTCTGCAAGACTGCAATTGATAACAATCATTAATGTTTTTAGTTGGATGGTGCTGCTGTGTTGGCTGATGATGTAGCATAACTTGTTGGCATCTCAGCATGGAGAGACCAAACACAACTGATGTTCATGTTCACAATTTGCCAGGTCATGTGCCTGTAGTAATACACATCTCTTTCCCTTACCTTCAAATACTTAATGAATTAAGTATTATTCATTAATACTTAATGAATGAATGTTACGTAGAGGAGAGACAGTACTGAAGATGCTTTAGTTGAAAATACAAAGTTTTCATTTTTTTTTTTCTCTGTGATACCTGTTTGCATAATTTGTTGCAGATGGAAACACAGCGGCTTCCGTCTGTGTTGTAGGAATTACTTTTTTTCATCCTTCATAGAGGCATTTTAACTGGATAATGCTACTGGTCCTTACTAGTGCTAGATGAAACTAGAGTATCCACTTTTCTAGTCACTTCCCAGAAAGAAGACTTAAAAGAAGGAATTTTTTTTAAAATGCATTTCTTGCCTAGCTTGTAAGTATGGCTTGTTTTACTTAACACTTGGAGCTCTTTTTCAAGCTCTTTGAACAGTCTGTGTACAAGCTGTTACATTATTATGTTTTTCCTGTTTCTAGATACCACAAAGTGCAGTAGATTAGTATGGGGACAGAATAATTCCAGTCATCAAAACACTTAATTACTTGTTATCTATCTAAGAAATATTTCTACTTCCAAACTTCCCTGCAGGCTGAAAAATACGATACCTGGGGCATGACGTTCAGTTCAGTTCAGTTGTATAGGAGTTCAGCACTATCAGTTTATACTCAGACAATGTTTGGAGGTTTATTTTTGTACATCTTCTGGCTGCAATAATACTTGTTCTGAGTTACCTATTCACAATCTTTCCTGTTAATCTGGAGAGCAGTGTTCTGCTTGTAACCTTTTGTGTTTTGACTTACCACTGAGTTATCCGATTACGCTTAGTAGAAAGCTTTGGTTAATAAATGGCTTCTACTGTACATGTGTGGGATTAGAACTGGACATTCTTTGGTCATTATCTCAGCTTCGTTTAATTCTTAAGATGTTATCTGTTAACTAGTTTCATGTTTATGTATAGGTAAAATAAAGCTAACATGCTGTTTTCCAGAAGATCTGAGAGGTGCTGTATGTAGGCAATGATGTCTTATGGATGACTTTGGGGCAAGTCACTTTTGTGCTTCAGTTTCCCTGACTAAAAAAGTGAAAGACATTTAAAGACTATAGATTTTACAAACCTTCAAAGCAGTCCTATTGTAGTTGTACTTAAGAATGCAGTAGATAGTACCTTAAGTTTCAGATCCTTCGTTAAAGTGTTATTTGCTATTACAAAACGGCAGCATTTGCCTGATTTTGCATTCTTGACTTTTTTTTTTTTCTTTCTTTTTTTTTTTTTTCCCCCAGGCAATTACAACATTTACTGTGTGAAGCTTGGGGTGGTTTGATGGGTCACAGCATTTCAGAGTATTGAATTTCTTCATTGTGAATCTGATTGTTAAACCTTGTAATTTTTGGCAATAGTCTAATCATTCAGGGACATTGATTTTGTGTTTGGTGTGTTTGTTTTTGTTTTTTTTTTTTTTTGTACGGACTCCTGTAGCAATCTGTCTCACTTCTGTTACAGTTGAAAAGCTACTGTCACTTTTTTTTTTTATATAATGTATGTAATGTTGATGTGTATTTTGCCTGCCTATGGCTACATTTAAAATACAGCTTGTAACCCTCACTTTGACATAACTTTATCTTATGAAAGATGCTTCCTTCTCCCTAATAATCTGTCATACCCTGTTTTGTAGGTGTGTTGATTTCTCTTTAAGCCTGAAATTTTTTCAGAGGGCTGGTATGCATTTTTTTTTGAGATTCAAATGTGAGGTTTACTTAATCTCAGGTAAGTTTCCTGCAAAAAATGAGATTTCATAGAAGAGAACTTCATTAAAGAAAAAAGTAGAGGAAGTCTGCAAAAAATAAGCTTGAAAAAAAGCATCAGGAATGACTTCTTTTAATTTGCTAATGGAAAGAAGATGAATATATGTACAGGATGTAAACCAAGTTCCACAGTAATGTTAAGATCTAGCTTTCATTAATGCTCTGGAGCAAATCAGGAATAACTTAATGCTTCTTTGGATTCTCTGACTAACTTGTGAAGTTGAAGGACTGTTTGCAAGATCTTTAGTTAGCGTTCTAAATGGTAAGATAGAATTATTTAGAATACTGCTATATTTGTTGCTACTTTGTTTCTATTAAAAAAGCTTTTGGAAATATACTGTACTGCTTGTAACTCCTGCTTGTTTTAGGGCTAGTGATCTTTTGCATTTTTTTTTCCTTTGGCTTGCATGGCACTATTGTGAGGATATACTATTATGTAAGTGCATGCATTTCTTTAGCATGTCAAACATATTTCCAGACAGACTTCGTGTACGAAAAAGGAAATGAGAAACTTCTTAGTGAATAGCCACAGCTGGTGTTGCTGTTGGTGGTAAATTCTTCATTTTGTTTGTCAAATGACTACACCCTACCAGCCATGCATTTTAAAACTGTTTATATAAAAACAAACAGATAGCATCTGAGAATTGTTATGACTCATTTAAGGAAGTGATAAAACCCGAGAGCAGCAGAGAGCCTTTCCTTTTTCAGCTTGATTTTTATTAACATGGCTGTGCTTGCCTCCCTTGAGAAATACAGAAAAGGAAATTAAGGAGGCAGATACTCTTGTAATTAATATTTGGTTGAATTGTAGGTAGTTTGATGATCATAGAATGAAGAGACATGTTTCAGCTTATAAATTAAGTGTACAGTACCTATTACTGGGCAGTTTTAATTTCAGATTGTAAATACAAACAAGTTTACTAAAGTTTTACTAACTGATTTTTGTGGAAGTTCTTGAGTTTTGAAAACTGCTGGTGTGTGGCAATCAAAACCAGAACATCAGCAAGTTTGTTGTTGGCATCGATGTCACCATCCATTGCCTCCCTTAACTGCTGATGCTATCTGAAGTGCTTGCAATTACTTTTTTTTTTTAGCTTAATTATTTTTAACAGCTGTTCACCAAATGATTTTGTTTGACATAATTAAAACATTTAGCTTGACATGATTAAAGGTACTTATAGTTCTTTTATAGACACAAATTCCTATTGTCATAACTTGTATAGTGCAAATGCTGTTGGTAGGTAGCTTGTTGGCTTATAGTCAGGGAAGAAGATGGCTGTATTCTGTTGTGAAGACAAAGAGTATTAATCTGAGGCTTTTAACTGTAAAGTCTAAGTTACCTTTGCTGTGAAGAAGACACAAATGAAGGGCAAAATAAAAATAGGGATCTGAAGAAATCTGATATGCTCAAGGCCAAAGAATATGCCTGCTGCTTTTATTGTGTGCTTTGAATGGACAGAACCTTTTGAAAAGACAGGCAACTTTTTGTTGTTCAGCATGCTTTCCTCTCATTGGTGATGGGGCCAGTTTACTGTAATGTATTTGGCATACAGGATTTTAGCTAATTGTAATCTGGCAAATAATTTGGAATATACTGCTTTGTTAAACAAGGTGACTA
Organism: Heliangelus exortis; assembly: GCF_036169615.1. Lineage (NCBI taxonomy): Eukaryota > Metazoa > Chordata > Aves > Apodiformes > Trochilidae > Heliangelus > Heliangelus exortis. Next base: position 32,993,717 of record NC_092423.1, read on the forward strand.
ATTTCTCTGTCTCATGCAGTGGTTGGTTGCATGACAGGGTGTTTACTGTGTTTGCATTTCTGGTAGCCCAGGCTGGGTGTTTAATGATTATAAACTTCAGCATCCTGGAGGCAATGTAAAGGTGAGAATTTGCATGTTAAAAACAGCAGTTCTCAAACCATGTGTACTTTTCCAGATCCTATTTCATATGTTTCACTGTGTATAAGGGGTGTGCACTTGCTAATCCTCAAATGTCAACTCCATAACTGCATTTTTTTGGGGAAGGGATGGGGGGAGTAGGTCTGCACTTAACAGACTGGATTGTGGATTAATGCCTTTACAAAATTTTAGCTTGTTTACAAGAGGCTTATTTTTTCTTTGGCTCTCTGTAGGGGTTGATGACCACTAGTTAGATAATAAAGTTTTACAAGCACCTGAGACTGTAGTCTTGTTGCAGTAAGAGGTTGCTACAGAATAGTTTGAGCTGAAATTACCACTGTTGAATATTTTGAGTAAGTCACAAGTGTCCATTTCCAATTACTGGGGGTGGTAGGATCTGAAAGGTGAACTTGATGTCAGGTAAGGCACCAGAGAACCAGGAAAATGTGTAGCTGTTTTCAGAAATGGCTTCTAGATGGTGGCAGTGTCCCAACCAGTTGATTTAGAGGCTCCAGGAGTGGCAAGAGCTTAGGAGAGACCCAGACAATAGCCATGCAGGGGTCAAGGCTGGGAATGGTGCTGTGGAAGCTGTTTAAGAGCCCAAGGGCATTGCAGCTGGGCAAAATAACAGAAGTACTGGGGGAAGTGGCAGAAAGGGGATCTGTATTTGTATGCATGCTTGTTTCTGGGAAATGTAATATAGATACAGACATGCATGAGTTAAGAATACATCCCTCCAAAATGGAATGTGGGCTTCTGTATTGTAACTTGTATTATTGATACTTCTTGTGAAGTTCATAGGATCTATTGTATATTTGTGGTAACACAACACAAGACTGTAAATGGCATTATGTATTGTGGTTACATTATGGTAGGGAGAACCTGTTTCTTGCTTTACTTGTATTGCAGTATCAAACAGGCTTGTGGTGTGAAGACAAGAAAATTTCCCTTTCTGTCTTTAAGGTTACAAAAAAAAAAAAACAAACCCAAAACTCCAAATGACATGAATGGATACAATTTATTGAAATCTTAATGACTGTCTATTGGTGAATGGATTATTCATGTATATTGTGTGGATCTGTTTTTAAGATGTGCTAAATTTTACTGGTATGTAAATGGACACACTGGTATGGAATGGACACAATTTTAATATTGAGAACTGGTCTCCTGTACAGCCATGTATCAAAACAATTTTGTCTGTATTGTGCAAGTCTAATATTTCACTAACAGATCTTTGGTAAACATACTATAAAAACACTACTATTCCTGAAGTGAAGCATAGCATGGAAAATAGGAGAATAATCTGGGAACTGCTTTCAACCTCCTATTGCTTCTAATGGGAATCATTAGGATAATGATCATGAAGGAGGAGTGGTAGGGGGTGAAGGGGAGGTTGGTGTGCATCTGTAGGCTCTTTGGCCAAGGTAATTCTGCAGAAATCAGTGTGAAATTTATGTATAACAGGAAGCAACAGAAGTGAGTTTGAGGTATGCTTTTAGGTATGCAACTGTTGTCCCCTTTCATTTTGGTTTCCAAGTTTGTTGTGAAGTATCCAATGCTTTTCTTTGTTAGAAGGAGCTTGCCAGACCTCCATCCATAACCTCATCTTAACACACAGTCTCAAAGGAGTTCGTTTGTCATCGAGAATCAGCAGTGAGTCTGTATTCCTGCCATGTAAAAGGATCCCCCTGGGATGTCTCTTGTTTAAAAAGCATGTGTTGCAATTCTGAGGAACTGGTGTGCTTCTTCCACATACCTCCAAAGGCTGACAATGAGTTGCACTGCATCATTCAAGAGAAGTTTCTCTGTCTGCAGACAAGTGCCCTTCTGCTAAAGTGAGAGAGCATTCACAGCTCTACCATATTTCTGTCTTTCACATTCTGATTTGTATATACCTAAAAACTGAGTTCCTTTAAAGTAGTATAATGTCACCTTTCTTCATGTCATGGTGCTAGGATCTCTCAACTTTGCCATGAATTGCTAAGTTCCAAGTGTGTTCCTTGCTCCTTCTGAGTAATCATAGAATTGGCTGGGTTGGAAGGGACCTCAGAGATCATCAGGTCCAACCCTTGATCCACTACCCCTGCAGTTACCAGACCATGGCACTGAGTGCCACATCCAGTCTCTTTTTAAATATCTCCAGGGATGGAGAATCCACTACTTCCCTGGGCAGCCCATTCCAATGTCACCCTCTCAGTAAAGAAATTCTTTCTAATGTCCAACCTAAACCTCCCCTGCACAACTTGAGACCGTGCCCTCTTGTCTTGCTGAGGGTTGCCTGGGAAAAGAGACCAACCCCCACCTGGCTACAACCTCCTTTCAGGGAGTTGTAGAGAGTGATGAGGTCTCCCCTGAGCTGCCTCTTCTCCAGGCTGAACAGCCCCAGCTCCCTCAGCCTCTCTTCATAGGGTCTGTGCTCGAGTCCCTTCACCAGCCTGGTTGCCCTCCTTTGGACCTGCTCCAGGACCTCGATATTCTTCCTGAACTGAGGGGCCCAGAACTGGACACAGGACTCAAGCTGTGGCCTCACCAGGGCTGAGTACAGTGGCAGAATCCCTTCCCTGGACCTGCTGGCCACGCTGTTCCTGATACAGGCCAGGATGCCATTGGCCTTCTTGGCTACCTGGGCACATTGTTGGCTCATGTTCAGCTTCTTGTCAATCCAGACTCCCAGGTCCCTCTCTGTCTGGCTGCTCTCAGCCACTCTGTGCCCAGCCTGGAGCTCCCCATGGGGTTGTTGTGGCCAAAGTGCAGGACCCGGCACTTGGCCTTGTTGAACCTCATCCCATTGGAATCAGCCCAACTCTCCAGTCTGTCCAGGTCCCTCCCTTCCAGCTGATCCACACTCCCCCCCAACTTAGTGTTGTCTGTGAATTTGCTAATGGTGGACTTGATCCCCTCATCTAAATCGTCAATGAAGATATTAAACAGAACTGGGCCCAGCACTGATCCCTGGGGGACACCAGTGCTGAGCAGCCACCAGTTGGATCAGCACCATTCAGCACCACTCTCTGGGGGCCTCCAGCAGTTCCTAACCCAGCACAGAGTGCCCCTGTCCAAGCTGTGGGCTGACAGCTTTGTCAGGAGAATGTTGTGGGAGACGGTGTCAAAGGCCTTGCTGAAGTCCAGGCAGACTCCATCCCAGCCTTCCCCTCATCCACCAGGCGGTCACCCGATCATAAAAGGAGATCAGGTTGGTCAGACAGGACCTGCCCTTCCTAACCCCGTGCTGGCTGAGTCTAATCCCTTGTCCATCCTGTAGGTGCTGTGTGATTGCCCCCAGGATGATCTGCTCCATAACCCTGCCAGGCTCTGAGGTCAAGCTGACAGGCCTGGAATTTCCCGGGTCCTCCTTTCAGCCCTTTCTGTGGATAATGTAACTTTAAAATGTGGCTTCTCTTGAATAACTTTCAGCATCTTTCCAGAGTGTTGATTCTAGACAGATAGTAATGAAAACTGAACTGTAAATTACATCCTGGGTGTGACTTTATTTGTTTGAAGTTTCCTTCTCCCTACCTTGTGCTATTTGTATTATTGATGTAAGTGCCTCTAAACCCCTTAGGTCCCAAGAAATCATCTTTGTTAGAATTACCAAAAATTGAAGAACTTAGGAAAAAAAAATAAAATCCTGTTTTCCTTTTGATATGCATAGTGGTCTTGCTTTGAGACAGTCAGTAAAGGTGCATCACCAATGTAGACAAAAGTTTCAAAGTAATTTATATGCTTTATAAAATTCTGTCAAAATTCTAATTCAAGTCATAGAAAATCCAAGCCCAGAAACAGACTCTTTCTTGGAAGTGAAACAAAGACAGTCTAAATGACCTCCTGTAGTGTTAAAGAAGCAAAGGTCTTGGTGCAGTTAGTTGATCATAGAATTCTTTGAAGACAAGAAAGCTCATCTTTATTATATGTCCTGTGCTGATTATGTAAGCTAATGTGTTAAACTTGTAGCAAGTAGTTTGTCAGAAGTTTTATTAATGGGAATAATGGTTAATATTAAAGTTTTTCAGAGACTAGATGTAATGAAACACAGCCATAATTACTTGCTTTAAACTGAATAATTGGCTGTGGTCCTCTCACAGTAGTGCAAGAGCCTACTTGAGCAATAAGCAAGTCTTTTTATCATAGTAATTGCCACATACAGCTACAGTACAATAGAGATGATGTCTATGATTGAGCACAAGGCAGTTTGTCTTCCTTTGCAGCTGGAGACTGAGGGATCTGGTTTTAAATGCTTACTGGTGACTGTTGTTTTTTTTTTTTACTTTTTTCTTTTTTGAGTTTCTGTTTGTTATTGTAATAAAGAGAGCCTATACTTTGGGGCCAGCTCATGATGTGTTCATAAAATGATTCCTGATTAACAAGGCTGTATAGTGTGGGAGAGTTTTGTTCATGGCTTCTTACATCATATGTTATTGTGATCCTGTTATAAATAGTAGTTCCTCCAGTGGCTTCCTAATTTACAATAATACAGTTTGGGTGAAGTTTCTCATAATTCCGATGAACAACTTACGCAGAGGGATTTTTCATGTTGTCTCTTCTTCATATTTTCCCCATAAAATCATAGTAAATGATTAGTAAATAGTAAATAATTTAATCTGCATTTCGGAATTAATGTAAAATGTGAAGCACACAACACTTCAGCAATGTGAGCACTTATATGTCTTCATTAGAAACACAGAATCATAGAATCATTTAGGTTGCAAGAGACCTTTAAGGTCATTGACTCCAACCCTAAATGTTAGTGCTTTCTATTAATATGCATTATGTAAAACTTTTATAGATAACATTAATATAAAGGCTTGATTCAGGTTATTTTGCAACACCTAGAAAATACATGAATAGCTATCTGGAAGATGTTTTTGAGAAAGCTTAGCTGTGGAACATAATACTACTTTTTAGTGGCAGTAAGTATATAGATCTATTAAAATAAGAAAATTATTTTTTAAAGAAAAAGGGTTGAGTTTGAAGAAACAATTGAACACCCATGGAGCTGTTGGAGTGAGTCCAGAGAAGGCCCACAAAGATGATCAGAGGGCTGAAGCACTTCTCCTAGGAAGGCTGAGAGGGTTGGGTTGCTCAGCTTGAAGAAGGGAAGACTCTGGGGAGACCTTATAGGAGCCTTCCAGTGCCTCAAGGGGCTACAGAGAAACTGGGGAGAGACTTTTTACAAGGGCATGTAGTGATAGGACAAGGGACAATGGCTTCAGACTGCAAATGGTTAGATTTAGGTTAGATGTTAGGAAGAAATTCTTCACTGTGAGGCTGATGAGGCACCAGAACAGGTTGTCCAGGGAAATTGTGTCTGCCCTATCCATGGGAGTGTTCAGGACCAGGTTGGATGGGGCTTGGAGCAACCCGGTCTAGTAGGAGGTGTCCCTGCCCATGGTAGGGAGTTTGGAACTAGGTGATCTTTAAGGTGCCTTCCAACCCAAACCACTCTATGCTTCCATGATAACTTGTCTTTCACCAGCCTCTTTCTGTATCCTTCTAAAGTGTTAGGCTCTGGCTGCTGATGACATCTTTCATACCTGTGTGCCTATCTTTGTCTCCTAATGCTACTTAATTCTTTTAGAGCATATAGAAACATGGGGTTATTGTGCAAATTCAAATCAAGACTTAGAGTAAAAGTGAAGTTTGCTGGCACAGTGGTTCCAAAAGTCTGGTGTTGTGGTGCAGTTCCTTTGTTGTGCAATGTGTTAATGGTTATACTGTTTAGGAGAGCATGTACATATTTATGTATAAGTTGCTAATAACATTGTGTTTCCAAAAATCCAGTTCTGTTACAGAACTAGTAAAAATATAAACAAACTTCAAATACATACACTTTTCTTCAGCCTGCTTTGTTTCATTTCTTAAACAGTAAGTGGAAATAAGCATTGCAGTCTTTTAAACTGCTTTTTGTTTAGCATACTTCTTTAACTGATTGATATTTGAGTATGCAGCTTGATAATTCAATAAAAAAAGGCTGGAAGAACCATAAGAATAGAGAATGTGATGGCTGTGCTGTGTACTATTGTACAACACTTTCCTTCCTGAGGCTTTCAAAATTCCATGTTTTTTTTTCCCAATTACGTTGTCTGTATGTCTGAATAAGGATTATGACCTTAAGGATTATGACCTTAATATGGCCTATTTTTTTCAGTGGTCTGAAAAAAAGTTGTCTTCTCATATATCTAAATCACTTGTCCATAATTGAAAATATGGGGTTAATAGAGGCATCAGTGTGATACTCCTGGAACTTGGTTCTGCAGTACAAAATCATACAAGTAATTTTTTGCATTGGACTGCTTTCAGGTTCCCCCTTGTGTCGTGGTATAAATGTTGTAATTTTAAACTGAGCTACAGTTTTGTCTTCCTTTAATGGCAGAGCTTCCTTTTGCACAGTTGCTCAGTCTCAGTTAGAAAAGGGTGCCTTACCCTTTTTTTGAGCCCCTGTCATTGCACAGAGACCTCAGACAACATAAATAGCTTTTAGTAGACAGTTGACTTAGTTATGAGTATTTTAAAATATCCATTTATTAAACTGTAGGCTTGAATGATTTTGTTTTAAATACATGTAAAATACATTTAAGTACTGCTTCTGCTGGTGATGATTTTGATAATCAAAAATGAAAATGGATTCCAATTTTAAAGACATCTTTTGGGAACCTGAACTGTTGAGCAAGTCTATAAAAGGCTGTTAAAATCAGATATGAAGTTACTGCTTTTATTTAAATTAACTAAATCTCAGTCAAAAGCTCTGAAATTGATTAAGATCACCAAAAGTTGTGTGTCATACTTCTCCAAATATAAAATTTTATTCAAATTTCATTAAAAAGGTACTGTTTTCTACTGAAGTTTAATGTCTTGCCATCATTCAGATCTGATCTTGTTAATTTAAGATGAGTGTGCAATATAAACCAGTTAGATTCTGTTTGTGCTGTACCCAGGAGATTTTTACGCCATGCAGTTCAGTCATACTTTTCTAGCCTGGTTTAAAGGCAGTTGATTTTTTTTTTTTTTTTTTCTGTAGAGTCAGTCCTACTATGATATATAAGAATAACAGTAAATAATTTGGTGGATAGGTTAACTTATTTGTGTATGCCCTGACTTACGTGAACTAACACAGGAAAAAAAGGGATGGGTATGTTCATACTATGCAAATAATGTAGGCAAATGAAAAGTCTATCATTAGAAACATGAGGAATTGCCTAGAGGACAAATATATTCAAATGCTTACTATTTGAATATTTCTTTACATGTTGGTTTTGGCTGTAGGTGGCACAGTTTCAGTATTACTATGTTTAACTTGTTTCTTGTACATCTTGTATTTATCTTCTCAATTTCTCTCCTGTACCAGTTTGAGGTGGAGAGCAGTCTTCTGGAATCAAAGAATGATGAAGGCTTGGTTTGCTTCTGAAAAATCTTCTAGTGAAGACGTTCTTTCCCCCAGAAAAAAACCCAAACAAACAGTTAAACCTTTCAAGTTATATTAATGCATATATGATTAAGACACCTGATTACAGAAACTTGATGTAATAACACATCCCCAGGGCTGGAAGCTGTCGTTGCACCTATTTTATGTCACAGTAAAAGCAAGGGTTGGATGATATGTAGGTGGCTTCTCTACAAGTTTGGTAGTATCAGAAGGACACAGTTATTCTGAAGACCTGGTTTCTAGATTGTTAGATAAGTCATGCTTTACTGCACTTATCTGATCTTTGTAAAACATTTGTTTGGCTGCCAGATTCAGTTGCCATTGTGTAGAACAAGTTAGGTATTTTTTTTTCAGCATTTAAAATTCCCTACTAGCTGTGAAATACTGAGTTACAGATGTTATGATAAAGTTCTTGTAGTTGTCAGTGACAGCATATTTGATTTTTATTTCTGGAAGGTCTTTTGCTTAAGTCTCCATTCTGGATGATATTGTATGGTTTTATCTAACTCTGGTTTATTGTGTATTTGATTCAGTATTTTAGTTTTCTGGCTTTTAATGGGATCAATTATCTTCATAAGGACATCTTAAGCCATTGAATCTGTTTACAAGTTCAGGCAGAGAATGCAAGGAGGAGAGTTTTTTTAATCTTGGTGTATGTCCTGTTATATCAAAGTCAGCTTTGGTGTTCCTAAGGCTGGTGAAAATTGCCATGGTTGCTTCTCAGCTTACATCAGACTCATGCTCCTTTACTCTGCAAGTTCAGATTTGCTTTACAAGAAAACCATGGCAGTAGAATTTTTATGGGTAGACTTTATGCAAGGCTAGATAATTGTCTGTTTTCCAGAAGTCCACGTGAAAGCCAAAAGCCTATCTAAATTCCTTGTTATGCATGCTCCAATTTCACTTAAAATCAATCTTTCCCTAAGCTTGTATTTGTGCTGCTGGCTGTCAATGTTCATTTTAAGCTGCCTGAAACTGGTCTAACGATGACAGGTAACTTCTGTTGCATATTGTAAGATGATTAAAAATGCCTCTATTGTTTGGATAACCATTTCTGAGAGTGCCCCTTTTTAGTAGTTGTTGCCTAGCTAGAGCTCCCATGCAAACTCAGTGTTCCCTAAAGCAGAGAATTCTAAGTGTTTGTTAAACAAATTAAGAGTATCTAATTTGCCTGCTGTCTGTTGGATGCATTCAGCTTTTTTACTAAACAGCCCCTCAAGTCATAAGTTTCCAGTGAGTCCTACAGTGTTAGTTTTTCCTATTCACAGAGAAATGCATGTATCTTTCTTAGAAGTACAGTGTTGTCTTTTGGTTATTCACCAAAGGAAAAAATGTAATAAAGCACTAAAGCCAAATTTTTCAGTGTTCTTGTGACAAAGGCTCTAATAGCTACAAAAGAGGTAACTTTTCTTTTTTTTTTAAACTAATTTTTAAATCTATTTCCCCTTGCATTTTGTCAGTTAAACTTTCCTGTAAAAATTCACACCATGTGCAATGGCAACCATGAATCTGTTGTGTCAGATACAACACCTTTTAAACTGTTTTTTCCCAGAACCTCCTAATCATACTCAGGAAAAATATTGCATTTTTCAGTACATCACAAAATCAGCTGCTCTCTCTCTCTAAACAGAAACAAAAGGAGCTCAGCTGTATAACTGTAAATGATGATAGATAAGGTGAGTAGGAAACAGAAACAGATCCTCTTTTAAATATCCCTACTTTCAGTGGTCCTTCTAAAGGATCTTGGCTGGCTGGCTCCTGAAAGTTACACGTGCTATCACCTTCTTACCTAGCAAGATCTTCACTTGTAAAGGTTTTCAGGATATCCTGTTGTGCAGGAGGAAAATAGAGGAAATTTTGGCAGGGAATTATGTGTCTCAGTATGCAGCTTCATGTTAAGACTGAACTGAACTAGTTAGCTCCTAGTCTCTGAAGGGGAGGCATCCCCCCCCTCTGTCCTGTCTCCTTTCCCTTAAGCTCACTGTGTTTGTGAAGCTGGCAAAAAGCAAACCTCAAAAAACACCCAAGGAGCCAAAATAAAACCTGTTAGGGTTAATTTTCTGGAATGAATGTTAGCTGAATTAATATATTTACTCTGTGATCAGAAAAGCATCTGATCTAATGTCAGGCACAGATGTTATAATGTCTAGTCAAAATACTTTAAGAAGAAGGTAAAGTGAACTGAGGGGTATCTCAATTTCTCCAAGCTGTTCATTTTACCCAAGCTGAGGTGTGAAGCTCCAGCATTGAAGTGTGACTCCACAACAGTCCAAGTCACTCTTGGCTGGAGTTGTCCCACGGTCCTGCCCTTCCTGCTCTGGGCTCAGCACTCCCACCTGCTCTGTGGACCTCCCAATATCTCACCAGCAAGGAGTGGTGCTGGAGCTGATGTGGCATAGTTCTGTCAGCTGGTTCATATCATTGCCAGCACTAGCATGAAAATGGAACTGCAGCTTTCTGCTCCTCTCTGCTCTATGAATGAAACATGTGGATTGCTAGAACTTTTTTTTTTTTTTTTTTGGTAATTGGAAATTCATCATAGTGGTGGCGTGCTAAAACATTGCTAATTACAGCAATACTTTCAGGTGTCTTGAAGTTATTCAGCTTAACTTGGGAGATGTGATTTGTGGAAGGTATTTTATGTTAAAACAATCTGCAGACAAGAACGTCTGAAACATGTATGTTGTACTTGGAAAAGTTAAAAGTCTGGAATGAAATTCTGCCTTTGTGAAAGTTGCAGTAATCATGAGCCAGCCTGTAGTTTTTCCTCCATCCTGCCTGCCTTATTTGAAGGAGAAATGTTAGGGACCAATGCAGTGCTGATACCTGCTATTGTGTCACTCTTGCTGTTTGTGTTGGAAACGTTGCCTTACCTTGCTGTTATAATTTGCTGAGCTTTTTTTGTAGGTAGTAATTTATGTTCACAGTAATAGTAAATGTGTTTTGAGTGAATTATTATATTTGATTTGACTGGGATGTAATTACATGAATAGAGGAGAATTTGAGAGACAGGGAAAGCTGAAGGTGAAGAGTTACGCCTTGAATTCATGTGAGCTCATGAGAGTTGTGATCTTATACTTTTCTATGAAAAGAAAGACATGTAGGTGAATAATCTTTCAAAAATTACAGTAGTCATTGAAAGAGTAATTTTTTTTTGTTGTTGGCTACTGATTCTTGACAAGGAACTGTTTTGTGTGGGTGTTGCTTGATTTGCTTGTATTTGGAGAGTCTGTGCTAACTGGATAATTTGACTCATTTTGTTTTATCCTCAAACATCCCCCTACACACACACACACACACACACACACACACACACACACACACATACATACACTTTTTTTAAACTTTTTTTTTTCTTGAGGACCTGCTGTCAGGGACAGGCTTTCACATGCCTGTACTTCACATGTCAGTACAAAACATAATGCATAGTATGGGGCAGGTAAAATCATGCCTGAGGGAGCTGGGTCTCTTTAGTTTGGAGAAAAGGAGACTGAGGGGTGACCTCATCAATGTTTTCAAATATGTAAGGGGTGAGTGTCAGGGAGATGGAGCTAGGCTTTTCTCTATGGTAACCAGTGATAGGACAAGGGGTAATGGGTGTAAGTTGGAGCATAGGAGGTTCAAGTTGAATATCAGAAAGAATTTTTTTACTGTAAGGGTGACAGAGCCCTGGAACAGGCTGCCCAGGGGGGTTGTGGAGTCTCCTTCACTGGAGACATTCAAAACCCGCCTGGACACGTTCCTAGGCGATGTACTCTAGGGGGCCCTGCTCTGGCAGGGGGGGTTGGACTAGATGATCTTTCGAGGTCCCTTCCAACCCCTAGGATTCTATGATTCTATGATTCTATGATTCTATGCCACTTCATGGCTGGGCTTCTCAGCTGTTCACTTCTCTGCCATGTATTATTTTAGGGATATGAATCTTTAATAGTTACACATGTGATTGTAGAGCATTAAATATATGGCCTTGGCTAGGTAGCATTAATAATGTTGAATCAACCCTGTTTTATAGTTACTGTGAACTAAGACTTCTTAGAGTATCTCAAAAAAGCTGCCAAAATGCCTACAGATGAATTTATGTAAAAGCAAGTGATGAGGGATATGTTGTAGCTGTAAAGTGTGCAGCTTTGAATTTGGAAAGCATCCTCATTCCTTTGCCAAAAACCCCCCAAAAAACAGTTCCCTACAACCTCCCCACAGCCTAGCTCAGTGCCATTTGCATAATGACCATATGCTTCTACAGGCTGAAGTGAATTTTGTGATTGTGTTCTGTTTGAACACAGTCAATTTCTTCCATCTATCTCTACAGAGGGATGTTTTTGAGTCCAGAAATAAGTACTCTAAAACTTTACATTTTCTGGTTTTCTGCTTCATCAAATGTATCCAAATCAGGACTGCAGGGTAATTAATGAAGTAGTCTGTACAATAGACTACATCATAATCTCACTGCTGCTGATGATTCGGGTTACAAATTCCAGTGATATCCTTTTGGGGGAATAACTAAAGAAATAGGCAGCTCACTAAATGATGTGTAATATTAGGAGAGCTCAAGCTAAGGATCTGTGCCATGCTTGCTCTTAGCATCCCAGTGGCTTGTGTCAGCTGTCCTGCAATGTGCTGAAAAACTTAAGAGCTCACTACTACTACTGGCAATACACCAGAGAATATCTGCACAGAATACATCTATGATTTCTACCACCTCTCTTCCCCCTTCCCCCCCCCCCCCTTTTTCTTTTTTTAAACACTCAGTTCCGTGTGTACGTGCTGATACAGACTGAAGAAAGCTGAAGAGTGCTGTCCAGATGTACCTCTTGGGAACTAGCTGTTATGTGGAAATCGTATTCTGAAAAATACTTGAAGCCAAACTCTTGGGTTTTATGGGTAATTTTAATTTTAAATGTTAATTTTAATTTATTAAATCAAGTGGGAACATACAAACTCGTATTAAGAACAGCTGCCTATGAGTTGTCCATTACACATTAATTAAATATAAGGTATTCCTCTAATGAGACAGTTATTCTCTTAGCAAGGAAATACAGAAACCACTACTTATGAATCATAGGTTCCCATTTAAGAAGACGCTGAACAAAATCATCTTTAGTGGTGTTAGACTTAATAACATCAGTCAGTTTGCATCATACAACTCCTGTATATTTTAGTCCCCTAGCACCTTGCCTCCCCTCCTCACTTCTACACCTTTCTCAACTGCTCCCCAATCCAAAGTAAAGCCTCACTCAGAAGTTTTATAAGTAATAAGGGTAACTACTCCTTGGGATTTTCTTTTTATATTTTTTTCTAAAGAAAGGTGCTTCAAATTTGATAGATACTATATTTTCAGGTGCAAGAAGAAAGGTGGCAGTGAGCTGGGTTTTTTTTGTTTGTTTTGTTTTTTGCCTGCAATGTTAGAAAAGATTGTCATGGTCATTTTGTACACTTTGTTCATATAAGGAAGGCTTGACTTTGGATTATGGATGCAACTCAACATTCCCCATGACCCCCAAAACAGGGTTTTAAAGTATCAATAGAACCCTCATACCAGATCCATCAGTTTACGGATGTGTGGCTATGTCAGCTCTCTGCAATCACACGAGCACTCCTGTTTCCTTGTGCTCTTACCTGGCTAGGTCTGGTAGCTCTGGGCTTCAGCTGATGTGGTACATCCTGCTGAGAGCACAGTCCAGCCCCCACTGCAGTTACTTGAAATAAAAATATGCTTGTGTCCTGCTGTCTCAGAATGGCAACTTGGGCACAGCTCTGCCTGCTGGTAGCTGCAGACCCTGCAAGAAGGCAGTTCTTTGCTGTGGGGCCATAATTGCTCTCCCATTTCAGAGCAAAATTTGCAAGATAGGAAAGAACAGCTTGTGGCTGTACTAATATATGCTGGTGTGTTAACACTAATGTTGCTTTCAGATGTGGTACAGGATATTTTTATAGATGGATCCAGAAGCTAGTTGTAACAAGTGACATGAAAATTACTCTTCTTGAAGGGGTATGAAAGTGGAAATTAAAAAGGAAAGATTGATGGGTGAAATTTGTTTCATCATAGTAACTTCTGTTTCTGTGTTTTTTTTAAAAAAACACAAACCCTGGTATACTTCATAATCCTTTGCAGCATCAAGCATATGGTTGAAATATTGCTGCAACACAAATAGTTTTGCTCTCAGTTCTCACAGTGTTGTCACTAAACATGTTCAAGGATGTGATAATTTTGATTATATTTGTCTGCAGTTTGTTTTAGAACACTTCTGTAGTAAAGCATGTTGAGACAGTTGCAATTTGAAATAGCAATACTGTTTTTCATCTAATGCAAAGCTTTTCCCTGGTGTTCATTCTTAGGTAAGAGCAGACATTTATTCACAAAGCATTTTGGTATAGGACTTAGAACAGAACCTTGCATCTGGTTGAAAAAAGCCAACTTGTTTATATTTTAGAATGTATTTTACAAATGGCTGTATGTGTTCAAGTTCTTGGTTTTCTGCATTGTTTTGAGAGAGCTTCTGATTATTTGTTTTTATTGTTGCATTGTTTTAAGACAGTGTGACTATTAAGTAGGAATCGGTTGACTACTGACTAGAGCGAGATGTCTGTTGTTTATTTTTTTTTAAAGTTTCCAGACCAAATGTTCTTTACAAAAAAAACCCCCAAAATAAAAAATCCCAGGTGAGGCTCCCAGTCCTCTCCCTTATTCTGTCCCAGAGGAACAGACAGCCTTCTCCCAGTCCAACCTAAACAAAGCAACTTGGTACTTTCAGAAACTGAACTACTTCTAGTATGGATTTCTGTAAGTAAGACTGCATAAAAGTGTGGGAGAGCCACCAGAACACTGTTCAACAACTTTCAGTATTCATCCGAGTAGCAGAAGAACTGTATGAATTTTTGCTCTGCTTTAGGAAAAGAATAGGTTTAGTTTAGGATGCTTGGTTGAGAATAGATAACTAAGAATCGGGGTATCTGACATTTTTGTTTGACTTTAAGGTTTTTTAAATGAGTCATTTAGCTTGTGGTGATTTATACCTATCAACAGAGTTCTTAGTAGTTTGGAAATTAAAAGATTCACACACTCGTTGAATCTATTTACAGAATGGAAACAAACTACTTTTAAACTCTTTTGTCAGCACTATCTGAGAATACTTTTATTAGTCTATGGGTAGAGAATTTTCTGGACTGAGAGAGGCAGTGAGGGGAACTGAATGTGATCTTCTGATTGCTGAACCAATCAGCAGGTGATAAATAACATCTTCACAGTTGCACAGTACATTTCTTTGGCTGGTGGTATTTACCCCGAGTTTATGAACAGTGTGCTGTTTTGTTTTGTCCAACTTGGTCACTTGTTGGTTGGGGTGGCACTAGTTCAGCTTCATTACCAGAGTTCTAATCATACCAAAAGTAGGAATGAAAGATGGAAAAAAACAACCCCAAAACAAAACCAAGGAAGGTAGTGTCAAGTCATGATGGTTGAGTTATAGATAGTGCCCTAAAGAGCTGCTGTTTCCTGATGGGGCACAGAGATTAAGGTGTGTCAGTGATGAAGAGGGAGTGGAATGAAGCTCTGAATTTAATAATCTTCCAGAGTGGAGGTTTCATTTTTCTAAATTTGGCTTATGCGATGATAAAATGTAGCTACTCATATTATACCTGAATATTTTGTCTTATTCTGGAAGGAGGCATGAAATTAATGACAGCCAATAGCATGGGTTTGCACCTTTTCAACAGGAAAAAAAAAACACGATTTTTTTTTTTTTTTGTAAGCCTTGGTTATTTTGCTAAAGAAGAATATATGGCTTATGTAAAAAAAAAGAAAAGAAAAGAAAAAAAAAAAGCTGCTTTGCTGTGAGTATTCAGTGAGTATTTCAGTGAAACACACATAGCAGATGTTTGACTTCTGGGTCACTCTGTTCTTGGACCCGAGGCACAAATGTGCTTTCATTCTGTAGCGAAGCCTTGGACCAGAGCTAAAATATAACCTTGGAGCCGTTCTTTACTGCTGTTAATGCAGCAGATGTGAAGTCACTGACTCTTATTTCAGTTCCTTTTTTGGTATCCCCCGAGCTGGAATGGAAAGCATCCCCGTCTTGTGCGACCCTGCGGTAGCTGTGATCGGGGGGCCTGGGAGATGGGAGGCTGAGGCGGCAGCGATTGGCTCCGGAGCATTTCCCGGAGTACATCAGTGTCAGGCAGAGCAGAGCTGTAGCAGTCATGTATGCGCAGCCTCTGCCCTCTCGGGAGGTTCATTACAGGGTCTCCTACAAGGGCGTTCTCCGTTCCTGCTCATCGGCATGAAAGAAGCTCGGCCGGGGGAGGAAATGCAACCTGTATGTAAATAGCAGCTGGGTGACTTAATAATAGTTTAGATGTGCTGTGATGCGAGTGATCCTTAGGGGTTGTGGCTCAGAATGGTGTGTGCTGCCTTAGGCTTACTGGCTGTAGAAGAAATTTTTCAAAGATCTGCTGGCAGAAATAGTCGTGGAAGCAGAGATTTCTGTACTGAGGAAGGTGTTCTCTGTGTAGCTAGAATTGTGTAATCATAGCGACTGGTTTAAGTGGGAAGGAAAATGTGCTATTAGAATCATGAGGGTATTCTACCAAATTTTCAGCGTGGTTGAGTGCGAGGTGTTTTTGTTGTGGGGGTTTTTTTTGTTGCTTTTTTTTTCTTTTTTCTTTCCCATTGCATTATTTGGAGTCAGCTTTTCTTAATTTGAAGGTTATCAGCTGTGGCTTTGAGTAATTCTGTGCAAGCGTAGTAGGGAAGTGAAATAGTTTATTGATTGTTCCTAAAGAAAAACAAAACAACCCCCCCCCAACAACAACAACCAAAAAATAAAAATAAAAAAAAACCAACCAAAACTTACTGAGCTGTGTAATTAAGGTAGAATGTTCGTGGAGATGGTGTTTTCTTCAGACTTCAGGGGGACAGCTATAAAACTGTGTTTTGGGATTTCTACGGTGACAGAGTAAACTGTAGTTAGTGTTAGAAACTTTTGCTTAGTTCTTTTATCAATTCATTGCAGTGCAACGTGTAACAGGGATTACAACTCAGAGTTCCCTGGAAACAAAATTTTGAGATGGAATTCTGCTGTAGTGTAAGACTTGAAAGAGCCCTGAATTGGTTTGTTTAAATTTTGCAAGGTGACCATGAAATTTTCTATTCCTTTTGTAAGCATAAGAAGTAAGAGTTCTGTTTAGACATGATAAAATGTGTCTGATTGCAGTGGTCTTGGTTGTTAGGGTCTCTGTAGGACAGTGGTTGACTTTTACTTTTTACTTTTTACTTTCATTGTGGTGCTGGGGTACCTTCAGCTCTGGACGCAGAAATCTATCAAGCACGCTTGTGCCTTGAAGACTGGGCAAAGATCTGAGATGACTTGTTATGAAGGTTCTACTGTTTTGCATAGTACAGACACAAGACTATTCAAATTTGAATAAAGCAGTGCAATGTATAAGCTATATACTTGACTCACTATGGTGTTATGCTATAAAAATTTAGAGAAACTTCTGTTTGGGAAACTGATTTTATTTTTTTAAACTGTAATTTTAGAAATTGAAGTGAATGGAGCTATGAAATTTTTTGAATGAAATCGGTCCTGTGAGGCAGTGATAAATGCAACTTTGTAAAATGATTACTGTAATGTTAGATATGCAACTTGATACCTTGTGTTGGATTGATGACATTTGCTAACTGTGTGTGGTGGTAAATTTTCTGGCTTGCAGAACACTCAGGCTGAATTCGAAACAGGCTTCTTAATTTAATCAAATATTTTCTTGCATTGTAGCAATGCCATAATACTAATGAAGTAATCACTTTTTCTTGTGTCCTTTTTTTTTTTTTTTTTTTTCACAACTTGCTGCTGCATGCATTAACTGGCAGCCAATCAGTACTCTGATCAATCTCCTGACAGTGTTTATTATTCCTTTTCTTTCTTTAACTCCTAATTTCATTTTGTGATCTGATTAACACAAGCACTTTGTGTTTGCTGTCTGAAGACCAGTCTGTGATTTGACTGGGAAATGGCTTGTCTTGCATGCTGGGCTGCTCAGCATGACAGCAGTAAGAGTAGTTAGTGCCTGCTCTAGAACCACTGAAATAAGATTCTTTATAAACATTAAATGATAACTGTGTAGGAAGCAAAACATTAACATGTTTGCAATATCTTTTTTTCCAAAAGTGTGGTGAGGGTGGGGTTTTTTTTCTGTATGCGTTAGTTGGTGTTGATATTTTTGGTTGTGATTTTGTTGGGGTTTTTTGTTTTGTTTTTTTATTAAGTATCACATACACATCTTTACTGTCTTTCACATACAGTTTTGGAAAAGTAAAGCACAACTTCTGGAGAATCTTACTGAATTCTGTTGATGTGTGCTGGACATAATTGTTCGAACTGAAGGGTTATATAGCTCCTGTGGTCTTTTGTAAGTCCTAGAAGCAAGTTGGTCAGATGTATTTAGCAGGGTAAGCTGAGCAGTTAATTAGAGGATTAGAAGACCAGAAAAACTTCTCTAAGTATTCCTAGTGCCTTTCATTATAGCTATGGTCTTGCTGAAATCTAAGCCTCAGAACTTTCCATGGGGCCCTGAGTATTGCTTGGATTCGGGGAAATCTTCATTTACATTTGAGGATAGCTGTATAATAATAGTAATTGTATAGCCACAGATAAAAATCAAAAAGGGGGAGGGTGGTGTGGCATCACCAAACCCTTCAGCTGTATTGGAGTCTTTTCTGTAGTGCTCGAGAAATGTCCACTGCTCTGATAGTAGGGAAAAAAAAAAACCAATGCAAACCCCAAACCAAAGAAAATCTGTAAAGCAACTGTTTCTGTGCAAATGGGACCATAGCAAATATGGGGAACACATCAATATGGTATGCTTCCTATTTTAAACCTGGCAAGTGTTCGTTTGTCATTTATTATTAACTTTACTCTCATCTGTATATATTTAGAGGGTAAGGCCAGCTAAAAATTGCATGCCAACAAAATCAGACAGGGTCCATTTATATTTGGTGCATTTTCCTTTGGCTGTTAGGTTGCTGTGCTAGATAGATTTAGAACTGGTAGAGTTTCATCACTTCACAGCCTCCCATACTGTATTCCTGCATAGACCAATACTGAGGCCAAAGAACTTGCTTCAAATGCATTTCTAGAACTGCTTTGCAGTTCAGCTGAAGAGTGTTTAACAGCCTGAGTAATATCTTCACTAATTACTATTTGGGAAGAATTTTGATTTTTTTCATAGCCTGACTGTCCTTCAAGGGAGGCAGCAACTGTAGATGCCCACCACAGTCTCATCTTACATCCGGTTTAAAAGCAGAATCAATCTGACAGAAATGTTAAATAAATATATTTAGAACATACTGCTATTAGTCATCCCTGCAGGTGAACCATGTCAAAAAGCCCTTCCTAATTTACTGACTCTTAGCTAAGGCTACTTTGGTGCTCTGTATGAGCAGCAGTGGGACAGCTGTGTCATAGGCCTTGTGCTGATGATTGCCACAGGTAGAATGATTGTCATTCAAAACTGCATAAAGGAGACAGCTTTTTTTTTTTTGGTTGGTTTTTTTTTTTTTTGGTTGGGTTTTTTTTTTGTTTGTTTGTTTGTTTTGTGGTTTGTTTTTTTTTTTATGTGTGCTTAGAACAGAAAAGCAGGCTCTTGAAGCAAACCACATAGGAACTGCTGCAGTGAAAATGAATTGTCATTCTTATTATTCTGACCAATATATTTCAGTAGCGGCATGAAAAAACACATGAGTTTGTATGTGTATATATCTATAATAAAAGAAGATGAATTAAAATATATTTTTTTATATTTCCATACATAAATCTGGAAAACAGTTGCAGAATTACGTTTTGTAGTTCTTTAGTTGAGATGTGTGTTGAAAATGAAGGTTTTAATTTGTTTTTCCAGGCAAACTTCTATTTTTCAGTATTGACAATCTTGATTTAATTTTACTGTTTTGTTAATGAAGACTTGATGGCTATCAAATGTCTTCTGAATGCAGATCCAACAAAGTGAGGGCTGATGATACAAAAAAACCTACTGCTTTAACTATCCTTCCTAGGTCTAGGTCAAGCCACCATTTTTAGTTCCATTTGTGTTGATTTCTAGGTTTATTGTGTAGTTGCTGTAGGCCTCTCCTGTTGTATCCTCTTGAAGGCAGCATGCTGTGGTAGATGGATGGTTTGATCCAGCTTAACTTGCTTGTATGTACTCATGATGAAAGAATGAAAAATGTGCAGAAATTCTCATACGCTGGTGGTCTTGGTAAATAAGTGTCCAGTAGCGTGGTAGAGGGGTTCACCAGTTGGGTCTGTAAGCAGTGTGTGTGCTCATGTTTTGAGTGGAATGGTTTGATGGTGCCACGTGCTAAGAGCTAAGCCCTGTCTGCCAGATCTGGTGTTTTTACAAAGGCAGGGGGGTATCTATCTATAGGTTCTTGAGGCAAGAAGGGGGGAAGCTTTCTCTTTGTGACAGCAAGAGGATGGGTTATAATTGCAATCACAGAGCGGTGTGTATGCTCACTGTGATGGTGTAGGCAGTTGTAGTAGAACACTATCAAAACTAGAAGTTTTAAACTCTTGGCCATGAATAGACTGGTAATGGAAAAAGCTAGATATGAACACCTTGCCCCCCACACCGTTGGGTTTTTGTTGTTTATTTGGGGTTGTGTGGTGGTGTGGTTTGTTTGTGGGGTTTTTTTTTTGTTTGTTTGTTCTTGGGGGTTTGTTTTTTTTTGCATTTGCATCAGCTTGGTTTTGCTTAATTAATGCTTTTAAATGTTGAGTTCTAATTACTCTCTATACAACTACTGTGTTACTCTTACATTTCAAAGGTTTGCAGCTAACTGTATCAGCCATTTGTCCGATCACTATCACCAGAATTAATTGATTGAACTACATTTCAAGTACCTTTAAAATGTGTTGCTAACAAGTTTTATCTCATGGAAGTGGTTATTCAGTAACACATTTTGGCAGCAAGCCCATCTAAAGTCTGTCGTGTGTGTGACTGAGTAAGGTTAGGCGAGTTGCATGGGAAGAAGAGCTTCTGCAGATGATGGTGTAAAGTTTCCTTTAGGTTTAGTATACTGTGTGTCATATTTGTGCTGATACACTACACCATAACTAGCACATGCTGCAGGAGGTTGACAGCTTAATTCTGGCAAACGTGAATGCTTTCCTTAATCACAAAATCAGCTGGGTTGGAAGGGACCTCTGAGATCATAAAGTCCAACCCTTGATCCACTGCGGTTACCAGGCCATGGCACATCAGTCTCTTCTTAAAAACCTCCAGGGATAGAGAATCCACACCCTCCCTGGGCAGCCCATTCCAATGTCTGATCACCCTCTCTGTAAATAATTTTTTCCTAATATCCAACCTAAACCTTCCCTGGCAGAGCTTAAGTCCACGCCCTCTTGTCCTACTGATGGCTGCCTGGGAGAAGAGACCGACCTCCTCCCCCCCCCCAGCTCCCACCTCCTTTCAGGGAGTTGTAGAGAGTGATGAGGTCTCCCCTGAGCCTCCTCTTCTCCAGGCTGAACACCCCCAGCTCCCTCAGCCCTTCCTCACAGGACTTGTGCTGGATCCCCTCACAGTCTCCTTGCTCTTCTCTGGACCTGCTCCAGCACCTCAATCTCCTTCCTGAGCTGAGGGGCCCAGAACTGGACACAGGACTCGAGGTGTGGCCTCACCAGTGCTGAGTACAGGGGCAGAATCATTTCCTTGGACCTGCTGGCCACGCTGTTCCTGATACAGGCCAGGATGCCATTGGCCTTGGCCACCTGAGCACACTGCTGGATCAATTTATGATAATGATTAATGCAATTTAGGATTGGCTTCTTAAAAATACTCCTTTTAAGAAAAACATGCAATGCGAGTATTTCAGATATGAAGTGTTATGGTACTTGATGAAGACACATGTTTGAGAAGGTAAATCAGTTAAATGTAGACAATTTCTGGATACTTTTATTTCTTCCATGAAAGGGGAATTAATCTTTTTCTTCTGGTCTAAGAAAAGGCATTTTCAGATCAGGTGGCAAGAGGAATCCTATTGGTATTCTGCTAAAACAAAGTGTTATGTGAAAGCCTTGTCTGGTCCGCAGCAGTTTAACAGGGGATTCATATTCATGCTGGGTGAAGTTGGGAGGGTGAGCAAACCTGCTGGAGTGTATGTTTGCACCTCTGGCTGAATGCAAAGGTTTTACTGGTACATGTGTAAGTGTTCACAAATTTGGTGTTAGGAAAAAGTATACTTAGTGTATTTCATCCCAGTAATTGTCCCAAGACGATTAAGGGAGTGGAACATCTCCCTTATGAGGAAAGGCTGAGGGAGCTGGGTCTCTCCAGCTTGGAGGAGAATGAGCGGTGACCTCATCAGTGTTTATAAATATGTAAGGGGAGAGTGCCAGGAGGATGGAGTCAAAGTTTTCTCAGGGGTGAACTAATAACAGGACAAGGGGCAGTGGTAATAAACTGGAGCATAGGCAGTTCAGTATAAATATTAGGAGAATTTTTTCACTGTGAGGGTGGCAGAGCACTGAACAGGCTGCCCAGGGAGGTTGTGGAGTCTCCTTCCCTGGAGACATTCAAAGCCCACCTGGGTGCTTTCCTGTGTGACCTGCTATAGGTGACCCTGCTGTGGCAGGGGAGTTGGGCTAAGTGGTCTTTTGAGGTCCCTTCTAACTTCTAACTTTCTATGATTCTGTGGTAATACAATGAACTGGGATTTTGTGTGGTGTTTTTTATGTTTTTTCAGAGTGCTCTGGATTTGTTTTGTTTTTATAAATGACCATCTTGTGAACAAGCTAACCAAAAGCAAAGGTTTAATCTCTCCCTGGGGCACCTTGTTTGTTACTTTTGTGTTTTGTTTTGGTTTTGTTGTTTGTTTCTTTTATGTTTGTTTGGTTGTTTTTTTCCTTCTCAGTTTTTCTGTCTCTTGACTCAAAAGTTACATGCTTTCCAAGCTAGTCTTAAATTTTATTTTGGCTCATCTTCATCAGCTGCTGGGCTTATCGTATGTAAAGTTTCACATTAAGTGGATGGTAAACTGCAGAGGAATCCTTGCTCTAAGACTAGTCATTTGCTGCACCTAAAAAAAAAAAAAAAAAAAAGGTGACAAGTTTTAAACAATCCTCCCTCTCTTTTTTTTATGTATGCAAAAAGTTCTTAAAGTAAGAGGTGATGAGAATGGTAATGTGGTTTGATTCAGCAACTGTAACAGTTTTATTTCACTTTTGTACCTTAAATTGATCTGCTACATCCCTGTAATTACCAAGAACCTATGCTCTACAAATGTGATTTTTAGCAAGGAGAAGGTTACAGCTTGGAGCTAATTCTATGGCATGTTTGACTGTTTTGGGCTTTTTACCTGACCTAAGTATCTTAGGGTGGAATTGGCTACTGGCATCGCAAATGGGTTATGTTAAAATGATCCTTTGTATTTTTCTAAACAAAAGCTCTAAGTGATATGCTGCCTGCATGTATGGTATTTGTGGTTGCTAATGTTTTATTCTTGGAAGAGTCTTTGCATATGTTGAGTACTTTGAGATAGTGATAGAATGGTTTGCAAGGGCATGCATGCCTCTCTGTAATCTAATCTCAAAAGACGTTACTTTTCACATGATGTGGTTTTGAAGGCTGCTTCTGTATGTAGTAATTTTGGCAAATACATCTGTTACTAAAGCAAAGGGTAATATTAATAACATGGTATAAGGAGTACAGCAAGTACCATTTCAAAATGTCATGATATAAAACTCTTGCATTTTCCATGGTGTATGTTTTGTTTTCCACTTGTATGCAGCAGCCCATATAATCTGGAGAAAAACTTTTGTCTTCCTTCATTGCTTGAAAACTGTGGCAAGCATCCAAGTGTCCTAAAAGGGCTATTGGGAAGAGAGGCAGAAAGTTGGGTACAGGATGTTTTAGCAGTCCGTGGCTGTAACCATAAAGCTAATTGTGAAAGAGGTTTTGATAGCAGCTTGCCTAATATTGTTTTTTTTTTTCTCTCTCATGTTGTAGAGATAATTAAGATAATTTAGAAGATTTGTAATGCTTCATCTCTTTCTGGCTCTATTTTCAGTTTTCCAGATTTGTGTGCATGATTTTTGTGTGTATCTGTTTCTGTAAACTGGAGTGTACTGTGGTCCTATAATTATTTCTGTGCCACTGAGATAAATTGTAAAGAAGGTATTCTTGGCTACTCCTTGGCAGTGTTACAGCCTTACCAATGCAGTTAAATGTTTTGCTTTACTTACCTGGTGCCTCAGAAGAGTGTTAACTGAAGCTTTTTAATGCTGCTGCTTACTGACCTCTTTTTGCTATTGGGTTTCAGTATGTTAAGGTTTTGGGTTTTTTTTTCTCAAGCTGTGTTGGAAAATACAATTCTTAAGTAAAGAGTTGAGATAATACTCACTTTGCAACTGTTCGCTTGTTGTTTTTTTTTTCCCCTACCTCCAGAATGATCATCAAAGTGATGAGGCCAATTACATTATGAAGGCATCTTCTAGAGGGTTCTTTAATTTCGTTTTGGTGTGTAGGAGACAGAAACGTCCAACTCCTTCCCCACCACCCTTATTACCATGACACTTTCTGAAATTCTGCCTCTTATTTATTTATAGGTCCATGTAACATTTTGGTGGATTTCCCCATCAGACATAACATCAGTTTAATCACCTGAAAATTTAAATGGTAGTCACTCTATAGTAACATAGTGTCAGCAGTGACATTGGTTTTATGTGTTCCTTGAAAACCCATTTTTAGGGACACAGCTCAGAATCTATGTACCTTTATTTAGTTTCTTGAGATTTATTCTGCTATGTGCCACTCTTTTTTTTGGTTGCTTTTTGTTTGGTTGCTTTTTTGTGGGTTTTTTTGTTTGCTTTGCTTTGTTTTGTTTTTTGGTGGGGGTTGCTACAGTCTGCTTTAACTCACAGTTGTTACACAGGTACATTGGTTTTCATTCTTGTCACTTCCCTGCAAGATGGCAAACCTGTTCTATATTTAAAGCATTGTACTATAGACCAATTTTAAGATCAAAGTTCAGGTGAATGTCAACACCATTACACCATTAGCGTTCATGAAACCCTTATCACAGATCCCACATAGATCGATGTAAATGCATCAGTGTGCTGCTGCCAGAAGCTGTGATCAGACTGATTTATTTGCAGTGGATCTAGCTGTTGTTAGGCCACAAGCAATGTGAGTTCGGTGAACTTATCAATGGAAAACTAATTAAGATGATGAAAAATTCATAAAAAAACCCTCCATTGCTTCACCTCTTGCATACCTGACCTTCCGACACACAGATCTGACTTAAGGAAAACAGCGTGGGCCCAAGGAAGCAGAAGGAGCAGGGACAGTATTCTTCAGCAGTTATCCTGCCGTTATAGAGTTAGATGTAGAGTAAAGCATTGCCCTTAGGGTATGCAGCAGTTCTTTTGGAGAACCAGTTCTGACAGGAGGCTGCAATTTATGAGTGTTAAAAGTGGACTGTATTCTAAGGAATGCAGACATTTAGCTAAGGGCAGCTTTAGTGTTGCTGTCAAGTCTTAGGTGGAATTGAAATTCCTACTACTCACTTATTTTAAGGTTTGGTTTTTTTAAGACTGAACAAAAAGTGTATAAGGTCTATAAGGTCTGCTCGTAGTGATGTGCTAATTGGAATTCAAGGTCACGTTCAGAGAAACTTCATACTTGAGTGTATCTCTTTCAAATACCCTGCTTTTGCTTTATGAGTACTATGGTTTCAGTAGGAACAGAATCGGAACAGATGGCCTTGCAACTGTTGTTTTCTAACTTCTGTGCATTAGAAATGTGAATTAGATAGGGGTGTGTTTAAGGATCTGGCTGTTGAAACCTGAATGAAACTGCTATTTTGATCTTTCCAAAACTGTTGTGCTAGAAGGGACCCCCAAATTGTGTAACTTCACTCTTTTCCCACCTTCTATAACCTTTGCTTCACAAAAGCTGCTTACTTGTGCTGGAAAATCTCACACAGGAATTGTCCCCTAAGTGAATGGGTTCAAGATCTCTAACTTTTTTATAAATTTGCTACTTATTTAGGAACAGTGGATTTATTGCTGTTGAATGTAACACTGCAAAAATATTGCATTCCTAAAATGTATGTCCTGGTTCTTGATACAATGAAATCAAGAGCATTGCAAAAGGAAATTGCACGGTATTTAGCATGTCTGGTTTATTCAGTTTTTACTTCAATATGGGTTGATGTTTTCTTAAAGAATAGAATGGGTAGGTTTTCAGTGACATTTTCTTTCTCAGTTTATGAGGTGAAAATGTGTTGTTTTAGCAAACTGTAACAAGTAGCTTAAGAAGTGCAGGAAATATTTAGGAACTGAGAAAAAATACTTCTGTTAAGTTTTAACTTAAACTTGTGTCTTGTTTCTTCAGGGTCATGATGAAGAAGCTGTTGTGGATATGGGCAAAATTAGCTCTACTATCAATACAAACTTTGAGAAAGAAGAACTAGAGAGTAAGTTTGTGGTGTTTGTTTTCTTAACATGCATTTTTTTGCTGTTTGTGGTGGTTTTCTGTTTGCTTAATGTGTTTTTTTAAAAAAATAAATCTATTTTCCTTTGGTTGCAATCAGTATTGCTAAAAGGAATCAAAATTTTATGGCCATAGTGAAATTCTAGGAGATTAAACAGTGAATGGCAGATGACTTGTACTGATCTTTGTGCCTGCTAATAAGTACTTGGTTATTCAAATCTGTCACAGAAAAGAAAATACTAAAAAAAAAAAACCAAAACAAATTTTGAAGCTTTCCAAGGAAAGCTTACTTCTGAGAATGTAGTTCTGAAAAAAGTTTTTGCTCTTGGTAAGTAATTTCTCAGCAGGAATAATATCAAGTTCTGCAGAGTCAAAACTCAGGGAATAGGGACCATGAGGGAGATGTTTGTTTTGTTTTTTGAAAGTAAATTGTCCTTGTGAGTGTGGTCGTGCACTTCAAATACTGACAATCTGAAGAGATAATAGTGCTCCTTAGGACCATGGGTAAACGGTATATTCTGCAATCTGCAGTCAGCTAAAGCATTCTAGAACCCTATTAGTCTTTATTACTTGATTCAGAATCTTCCATTTAGTAATGAAAATGACATTGAGTTAGATTAAGTATCTAATTTACATAAGATTCAGTTTTATACTGATTTGAAAAGGGAGCAGAGTGGATGAAGATTCATGGATGCTCCTTAGTGATGTCAGAGGAAAAATCTATGGAGATGCAGTGTTAATATTTATTTCCTTTTCACCTAGAATGCTCTGAAGCTTAATTAACATTTGCAGAATTCTAGAAGACTATCAATAGGTTCATTAAGTAGCATTATCTCATAGTACTGACTTGCTGCTTCAGAACACTGGAGAGCCATTACAGCAGCAGTTTCCAGCTGAGAAAAGTTGATTTAGGTTGCTGTCAGATTTTCTTATGCTGTGTAGGTCTAACGAGACAGTTTAAAGTTGATTAAAGTTGTTGCTGTTGTAGCCGTGTTCTTGCTCTGTTCCCTTCAGTCTATTACTGCTTTCTGCCTTGTACTGACACTTTTGCTTGTCTGCTGGTACCCTAAGCCTGGTTAATTATGTTAAGCCAGCAGAAAATGTAGTGCTCCTGACAAAGGAAAACAGTAAGAAAGCTCTCAGTGCTTGAGCAACCCAAACCAATTTGCCACACGGATGGATTTGTGCCAGTGCTGAGCAGAGGTTTGAAGATGAGGCTGAGAGGTGCCCTGGTGGAGGCTGCAGTAATGCCAATTGAGATGGAGTTCAGAAAATCATAGAATCATAGAATCATAGAATTGGCTGGGTTGGAAGGGACCTCAGAGATCATCAAGTCCAACCCTTGATCCACTACCGCTGCAGTTACCAGACCATGGCACTGAGTGCCACATCCAGTCTCTTTTTAAATATCTCCAGGGATGGAGAATCCACCACTTCCCAGGGCAGCCCATTCCAATGCCTGATCACCCTCTCAGTAAAGAAATTCTTTCTAATGTCCAACCTAAACCTCCCCCGGCACAACTTGAGACCGTGCCCTCTTGTCTTGCTGAGAGTTGCCTGGGAAAAGAGACCAACCCCCACCTGGCTACACCCTCCTTTCAGGGAGTTGTAGAGAGTGATGAGGTCTCCTCTGAGCCTCCTCTTCTCCAGGCTGAACAGCCCCAGCTCCCTCATCCTCTCCTCATAGGATCTGTTGAACTGTGGTGAAACCACAGCTGAGTCTGTTTCTATAGTTAAATCTTAAGTGCAGATTTAAGCTGCCTCCTCCTTCACTTCCTCCTTCTGCTTATCTCTGGGAGATGACCCAGAAAAAACATGTGGGTTTTGCAGGGAGGCAGGGTTGAGGGGAAGTAGACATTCAGCTGTAGCTCTTTGCAACATGAGCTGTAAATGCCTCAACCAGGAGGGAGGAATGACCTGGTGATGTGCAGCCAGATCACTGCCCCAGCCTCTTTCATGGCACAACTGCAGGAGTGCTTCATCTGGTACAATGCTGAAGTTACAGGAGAGCCTGGAGAGGAAGGCAGGGGGTTCTTAGGCTGCTTAAAGCAGTTTAATGACTTGTGTTGCTGACTGTGAAAAATACCCCAATCTTAACTCACGGCCAAAGAATAAATTAAGGTCAAACCAAGAGTTCTGTTTCATGAGTAGCTGAGTCAGTATGACAGCTGTTAAAAGGGTGAGATGAAGAGTTGTCAGGGTTCTCACCCAGCTCTTAGCCCTGCAGCCTTACCTTCCCTTGGCTGCCTCTCACTCTCCTTGGGAGTGACCCAGTCCAAGTGTCTCAATGCGAGAGAGGGCTGGCTATACAGAGGTTAAACAAATAACTGTTAAGAAGTATCTGACAAGATAGATGTATTCCAGTAGGATTATCACATATCTGAAGCTTACGTAGGCACATATTTTCCATGCGTAAGTACAAATTATTTTTTGCAATTACACGTATTTTGTAGTATCTTAAATATTAGTAAGAAAATGGGTGTCGTGTCCCATCCCTCCCCCTCCTGGCCACTTTAAAAAAAATTGTTTTAAAAATAGTAGAATTGGGAAAGGGAGGAACTGTATTTGTTTTGACTTTGAGCAGTGGAGATTGTTCCAAAGTGAGAACAAGAATTATTACCTTTCCTGTATGAAAGAGAAAGGTGTGTAAATACAGTTGTTTGACACATACAGTTACCTTCTCTGAGATTCACCAACAGAGATTCTTTAGATTCAGGTTGTTCTGGAGGGGAAATCTCATCTATTTATGAGATCACTATCTGTAACTTACTGTGATTGAGATAAATGTGTGGAATTTTTAGGTTTTAGTTTTTAATTCTGGTATTAAAAACCCTACAAGGGGAGAAATTGAATTGCTGGTTGCAAGTAGGAAAAAGATTTGGGACAGAAAAATTTTTCATTCTGACTTGTGAACATTTTCTTGCAGGCTTAGGAAGACCTGTAGTCAAGAACTGGGGATTGTGTTTTAATATTTGAAACCATTTCAGTTCAGTCTTCCAACTTGTTTTTCTTGTGACTTGAAAAAGAGTTCTCAGAATTTGGAACTTTCCAGAAATGTGTGCTGTCATTTTCAAGAAGAGGCAGCAAGCAGTTAATACAGTTCAGCTATGATATGAAGCACCAAGCCTTTAGAAGGTGACATTTAGCTCCTTTAAAGCCTGTACAAACTAACATTGATTGGTTTCGTGTTGTAGCAGAAATAATTTTGCTGCTAATCCTAAAGCAAAGGTTTCCTGGTCCTGTCAATATTGGATACCTCTAATTTCTGGAAATTCTGTGATGAAAGAGGGCCAGATGTTAAAGGGGAAAATAGATATTGGAGCTAGGGCTTCCCAAATTCTGCATTCTGTTTATGGTGGCTGTGAAAATGTGGTAGGTATCCAAAGTGACAGTGTGTTTAGGTTAGAAAGGTTAGGCACAGTCTACTTGTTTTGTAACTATTCCTGTAAAAGAGAAACGGGTGGAGATGGTAAATTGCAATTGTGGGCAGACTGTGTGTGTACTAAATAAAGGTATTGCTCTTAGAGGCTTACTTTGAAATAACAAACGTCAGTTTACAGAACAGCTAGAAAGGGGAATAACATCTTAAAATAACAGTTTTAAGAGCACCTAATGTTCTTAACTTGATGCCAGACTCTTTGAGCTCCAATGAATTAAAGTAATAACAAAGCAAGGCAGGAGTTGGAAGTCAGGCAAGAATAGTAATGGTAGAGGTATTTCATGCCATCTCCTAAAAATCATTTTCTCTTAAGAACCATGTTTAAGGAATGCTCTCTGAAACCTTAACTTAGTATCCTTTGTTTGATATTATCAGAACCTGTCTTTTAAAATGTGCAGTTTCCACCTTGATTTGAGGGTATTTTTATTAGATACAGTTTAAGAAAAGGAAGATACATTCTGTTATTCTTAGACTACCAGTTGCTGGCCCAGCAAAGATAAGGAGTTTACACATGGCAAAAGTCTTGTTCCATAAACAGTCTGAGGTTAACCTGTGTCTCAGTAGACTCGTTTTCTCTGGCATATGTCCAAGAGCTAAGATGACTTAATAGCTGCTCTACTCTCACACTATCCTGTGGCAGGTGTAAGCAGTGTTTACATTTCCAGTAAGCCTGTTACCTCTGGCACCTTGATGGTTTAGAGCCTTATTTTTCCTTTTAAGAAAACAACAGTGCTTTTCAGTTAATCTTACTTGGTAAAGACAGGTAATTAAATTATCCTGCATTTTTTTTCCTCCTAGAAATGAAAATTTTATATCCAAGTGGAAAACATGCTCTGCAAGTGTTGTGCAGTTTAACGTGTTACTTCTAGTAAGAAATTTGGTACTATAAAGGGTTTTGGGAAACTAAGAACTAAAATGGCACCTTTTACTATACTAAGATTTTTTTTCAGATGGCTGGTTGACTGTTATTCTGCTTTTTAGATGCATCAAAATTGCAACTGTTCAAAAACCCATAAATAATTTCTGTAAAAGCTTTCAATAAAACGATTTGTACAGGAGCCTGTAAACATAAGTAACGCAACAGGACGTGGCACTTCCAAGATTTTGCTTATTATTTTGTTCCATGCTGCTAAGAAGTAAATGTTCAGCTCTTCTCTGTAAGTCACAAAAACTGAGGATGTGTTCCTAGTAGGATTTTTAATCCACTCTTAAGTGAATTTTAGAATTCATCTGCTTTGGTACACCTTCATCACAAGATTAGTCAAAATTTAGTTATCTTTTTGTTATGTGAGTCCTGCATTTATGCAGTCAACAGGCAAGTAAGTTCCTTACAACTTATTATGCATTATATTATAAATGCTTATTTATGCATTATTCAGACTTTTGTGTAGAGAGAAAAAGTGTCCTTAATGTATTGGTTTTTGTAGTGTTCATCACAAAGGAAAATCTTTAACAAAGATGATCAAAATTGTTCTCAGACTGCCTTTTGGGAGAGAAATTTGGCAACCTGATTGTGTAGACATAAAACTCAATAGGATACCAAAAAATGACCAGACAAAATTTTCAGTATTGATGTATCATTGCTTTTGGCAGTTATTTCTCATTTCTAGAACAACATTTTTAGACGTTGCTTCTGATTCTGCCAAATACAGTACTTAAAAAGTCTATAAATTCTGAAATTTTTAATTGCATGTCAGATTACTTACAAATTACTGGAAAGACATCCTTTAAGCTCCTGGCAAGTGAAACTTAAAGTAAGTTACTTGAGATGGGAGATTTTTTTTTTTTTTCTCTTTTTTATGTTATGAGACGTCTTGATGGTAGTCTAACAAAGAGCTAAGTATAAAACGAAGCACAGACTAGTGCACCCCAAAGTTCATATTCTTTAGCTAGATAACATTAGTATAAACCTAAAAAAATTTTTTAGCAGTTTTGATACCACTGTTGTCATCCTCCTTATGAGGGAAATTACTCATTATTCTACAACTGATCTTCTTGAAGAGTGTCCTTCTTGAGGAGTGTTTCTTTCTTATTTGTGGAGTGCATAACCCAGTTGGTAAATGGCTGTTGACAGGCTGTTTATCTTGCTAAAGAAGATGTTAAACCAATTTTGCCACCTTTCTGGCTGAACTGGGACTGAGTAATGATGCTCATACTGAAACTAAGTCAGCATTTTTGCATATATTGGAGGTTGTTCGTTTTCATTTAATTTTTCTGAAGGCGTTGTATGGTGTATGTATGATGTGTGTGGTATTCTGCTTTAAAGTAAGGAAAACATTCTCAGAGAAGTCAGCCTTTGTAATGACTTAGATCCATTTGATATGATCTACAGGTTGTTTTATGGGAAGTGTAGACTTGAGTAATTTCAGTGACTTCTGCATGGGAATTGGAATATATGTGTAGGGGGTTATAAAATTCGTTTTGGCTATGCTTCTTTTCCACTTTAAATTGGTAAGATAAGATCTCTATGTAAATACTATGTATAAAGTGTACTTACAAAATAAATATATAAATAAAAAGGAGGTGATGCAACAAAGTATTAAGGTTTTCAATATTCAACTGCTTTTTGTAGAGGTGGAAGGCAGTACTGAGTAAACGTAACTTTGAATTGTTGCAGTTTCTAACAAGTAAGGTTAGATTATCTGATGAAACAGGTAAAAGTGTTCAATCATACTGTTTCCTCTAGTCATGTTTATTTCAAAGTCAGTCCCTGTTTAAACTTGAATGAGTTCATGAGAACATCTGCAGCAGATAATACCTTTACTTGTACTTAATTATTGTTTTCAAACTTGTTTCATTTGCAAGACGATTACATAATGTTTCTGTTCTGTCAGAAATTTTGTAAAAAGGTAGCTAACTGCAGTTTGATAATCTGAAACATATGTAAAATATGTTATTCAAGTAGCAGGGCTATGAAACTGAAGTTTTGCCAAACACCACCAATTGAAATGTAAAACTTTAAAGTTGACTTGATAGCCCCAGATTGCTCAAGTTAAATTTTTTTGAGATGACACAGAAGAAATAGGAGACTGTAGTTGACTCTGCTGCCCATTGTTCCTTCATGGCTTTCCATAACATTTACCATACTATTTTTAATCCCTTTTAAAATTAGTTGTTCCCAAACTTGGCTAGACCTGTGACTTGATGGGAGTCAGAAGTCTTTCTGGATGTATCACTTCTCCATTTGTAATTCACTGAAAGCTAATGTTCCACAGCAGTTAAAACTTTTTAAAAGTATGATTCAAAAAAAATATTCTCAATCCATCTTTTTTTCTAAAGAAAGTGTGAAAGTTTGGGGTTTTTTTACCCTTGAGAAAAGGTAATCCTTACATGAGGCAAGAGTTCCTCTAGTATTTTTAGATCTTACACTATAAGGAAATACATGCATTTGGGGTGTAACTGAGGCATTTAAAGACGTGTGTGGCAGTTGTGCAAAAGGGGTGTGTGATCAGATTTTAAGGAAAAGCAGGCTTTGAGGAGACCTTGTATATAGCAGCCTTCCAGTGCATGAAGGGAACTACAGGATAGCAGGTGTGGAGATTTTCACCAGAGAGGGTAATGGTTTTAAACTGCAAGAAGGTAGATTAGGGTTAGATATTAGGAAAAAATTTTTCACCGTGAGGGTAGTAAGTTACTGGAATAGGTTGCCTGTGGAGGTTGTTGATGCCTCCCTCCTCCCTGGAAGTGTTCAAGGCCAGGTTGGATGAGGTTTTGAGCAACCTGGTCTAGTGGGAAGTGTCCCTGCCCATGCAGGGGGGTTGGATCTTGATGATCTTGAAGGTCCCTTCCAACCCAAAGCATTCTATGATTCTGGGATTCTCAGTTTTATCTCTCCCATGTATTTTAGTGTAATAAGCATATTGTCAACAGCACTTAATTACCAGGAGCAAAAGGAGATTTCAGAATAGAGCCCAGGAGGTTTAACAGATTCTGAAATCCGCTGCACTAGGGATAGATAACCTTTGGGTCCCAGCTATGTCTCTTTGGGTCCCAGTAAAGAATTTTCTTTACTCCTTTTTACAGATTGGGATAGAAATTTTTATTTCAGATGTTTTACTCTGAAAGCAAGAGAATTTTTGTCAAGTAGTTATTTTGAACAAGTGCAGAAAAAAAATGCTTGACAATCATAGGGCTTTTTTATTCATGCATGGAAGACCACAATTATATTAAAATATTTTATAATTGCTTTTACTACATTAATACCTTAGAAAATAATTCGACTGCTTCTTGGGAAGGCTTTGTGTGAGAGATAAATAAAATAAGCTAAAAGACAACTGTTCATATTGAAATGTTTAGTTTAGAGTTATGTGTTTGGGGATGTAAGATAAGAGATAGAACAGCACATAGTGTTTGTTAGTTTTTTCCCACAGCTGCTTTTTTCCTCTTTTCTGGTCTTCAGGAGCATATTAGGTTCTTTAATGCAGATCCTCCAGGTTTTCCATACCGGAATGCTCCACATTGGGATAAGACAGATTGACATTATTTGATTAAATAAAGTCTGTGAAATAATTGATCAATCTTCAGATAGCTTTAAAGATTTGTCCTCTTGTTGGAGGCGTATAATGAAAGGGTGGCAGGGAGCACACACAAGATGCAGTACTGGAAGTGCTGATGGGATATTGGGAATTTTTTTTCATGCAGTATGTTGTTACTCATTGGAATAGGATGCTTGGAGTGGCTCTGAAGTATCTGTTCTTACAGATACTCAAAGCTTGGCTGGTTGTCATCTGTAACAGCCTCATCAAAAAAACAGCTTCAGCTTTGAAGTTTGCTTTATGTTGAACAAGACTGGACTGAATTAGCCTACCTCCAGTTGCCCCTTAAAACTGTAATCAATGTATGATCTTTGCAGTTTAAGTTTCTATGTAACACGATTTAAGAATTCACATGGATACTAACTTGAGTCTCTTTGCTTCCCCTTGTTAACATGGGGAAGAATATACTTCTTTGTAGAAAACTTCAAAGGCATCTATCTAACAAAAAGATTGGTAGAAAGTTCTTTGTGGAACTGTGCCTACAGTGTTGCCACATAAGAGCATATTTGAATATGTTTTTGATCTCTCTCAGACTTTAGAAGTCTTCTGTTACCATTTTCTTAGGCACTTTGAGGAGAAATCAGGGAAATTAATGAGTGTTTTCTATTCTATAAATTTTATGGGACTTGATTTCATCTGACTTTCAGACCAGCCATGTGATGGAGATATATAGGAAGCTCCTAACATTTAAATTTGTTTCATACTGATAAGGACCTTAAGTAGTAAATACTCTTGGTGGATTTGAACAGCTAAGCTTGGATAAAGTCATGTTAGATTAAAATGAACAATTATCTCCTGAGCTTTATATTACTAAATATAGTATTGGGCAGTGTACTAATCCTCCTGATGATTGGTTTAAAGTAATTCCATAACAAGCTTTGCTGTACTGTGGTACAGATGTTTGTGTGAGTAAAGTTTTGAAGGTCACATAATTGAACCTTTCAAACTTCAAAAAAAACATATACAAGTAAAAGGTTGTGTTCCTTTTAGAAATAACACTGATAATAGTAATACAAATTTCAACTTTTCTAGAGTTAACTTTTTTCCTTGTCTTTGTGGCTTTTTTTTTTTTTTTTTGGCCAGAGTGAAGGGAACTTCGCTGAATTAATTGGCAATAAAGGGAAAAAAAACCCTCTTTTTTTTTTCTTGTAAATTTGTTTTTGTAAGTAAATCTTTCATCTAACTGTCTGCAGACATTAATTGCTCCTGTCTGAATAATGATACTTAAGGCAACACAGACCTACTCAGTATAGCTGCTTTATTTTCAGAGGACTTCTCAGTCCTTTGAGGAGTTAGAATTAAGGTTAAACTTTGTCCAACTTATATGGTGCAGTTTTGCCTTTTGGCATTGAATATCCCTGCAACATGTTTCTGGGTAATTGTGGTGATGTATACAGCAGCAGTAGTTATGAATTTTCTAGGTACTAGTGGAGATGTCTTTGTTTATGAATGTCTGATACAAAAAAAAAAAAAAAAAATTGGGCAGAGTAATAGCTTGAGAGAGGTCAGTGCATTTTGGGTAGGAAAGCAGTTTGCTATGGTTACAGGTTGTTTAAAAACACCTTCAGTTTCTGATTTCAGCTCAGTTTTTCCCCAGCTTTTACCTTCCCCTTTGCAAATTATCACTATCTGCCCCCCTCCAAACCTTTCCACTGCAAAAAATTTTCAGTCAGATTACAGTTGTAATAAGAGATAGACTTCTCATTTTCTTGTTCTACCTCTCCTCCATGCAGCACCGTGGTTTTTGATTATGGAAATGATCACACCATCAAAAGTGCTAATTGTTGCTGTTTAGATTGTTTAAGATGGGGGCTCTTGAAAGAATTATAGGATTTTTGTTTGTTGTTTAGTACAGAAAGCAGTGTGGAATCTTTGTTCTAATTTATGGGAAGAGCAAGAGAACAAAATGTGGAAGTCCTAATTTTCCAGTAATTAAAATCTTCATTTCATAAATCACCTGCAAGTTTTTATTGTGCAATGATTAAAATACGTGCTTAAAACAGTATTACTGGGAATAATAAGCTGATAAGATAGAATGCTCTGTTACTAGAAATATGTTCGAATTTCTCTTAGGAAAAATAGTTCCTATGGAAAAAAAAAATCAAGCACTTGGACAAAGAATAAAACTTGTCTTATGTAACTATAGTTTAACAATTACTTATTGGAAAAAAATAAAATTCCTGACAGGGACGATAACAGCATTTGCAGGGAGTGGTGGATCAGCTGGTTGCTACAGGCAGCTTTGAGTGGGGAAGTACAGCTAATTTTGAGCCTAGAGAAGTGCTGCTTTTCCTACACATAAGACTATTGTATCATGATGGTATCAATAATGTGAGCATTGCTAATGATGCCTTCTAGACATATTGTGCATCATGTGCATTGATTTAAGTGTAGTTGTCACATTTGCATTCATTTCCCTGGCAATTGTATGGTGCATATTAGTTGTGGAGGCTGGAGGTCAGGCTGCCTGGCAGGGGTGCTGAGTGTTCTTGTTGGAAGAATCTCACAAAAGAGAAGTCTCTCTCTATAAATAGGCCTGATGAATGCTTCCACAAATTAATCTGTTTTCCACTCTTACATGGAAACAAATAGCTTTTAATATACTTGATTTCAGATTTGGTCATAGTGCCAATCAGTTGACTCAAATTAAAACTAATGTTGGAAGTCTGTCAAGAATGAGGCCTTGTAATATAAAAAGGAACCCTGGCCAAGTTAATTAAACATGGAACTTACTCATGCATTATTACTGATATTTGCTTAGTCTTTTTACTCAAGTAGTGGTGCAAATATACTGCTTTACAAAAGTTCTGTGTATCTTCCTGAGCTTAGAGATGCTTTTATTGGAAAACAAGTTTGACATACAACCACTTCTTATTTCTTTAAAGCCCTGTAATTGCTGGAACTTGTCAATAATCTTAATGCAGCCAGTGTGTGTGTGTGCTATACACACACTTATGTCTGTGTATGCATACAGTAACAACCCCTAGGGCTTGCTTGTCAAATTTATAAATTTGCATCTCCCTAAGAACTGGAAAAAACTTCCTTTTGCCCATGTCAGTCTTCTGTAGTATCTTCTACAGTATGAAACAAAATATTTAGTGTTAACTTCCAGGCTTATAGTTAATGTGTGTCTTCCTGAGATTGTTCAAAAAGGAAATGAAAAAATTATTGTATATGCTAACTCCATGTCACCCTTAAATCAGGACACTCCAGTACAGGACACATGGTACTAATGTGCTTGTAGCAGTCTGATGGTGGATTTCTTTTGCCAAGCTCTTGATGCTACTATTGCTATTGCCTTAATGTGAAAAGTCAAAGGAAAAACAAGATGTTATAAGTGCATGTTTTAAAAAGCAGTATGTATTAATTTTACTACGTGCTACCTAATTTTTTTTTTCTAAATCCAGAAAAGAAGGCCCCAACCTTCTTAAAGTGTCTGGTTTTTTAGCATACATTTGCAAATATGAGTTTCTTCTGTGCACTGTAACTGATGGTAAATTAGTGGCATAGCTGAACATCAGGCTCACCTAGATGTGTCACTAACTACTTGAAGAGATGTTGGCAGATAATTCAAGCAGAGATTTCTTGCAGACTCTAAACACTGGATAATTTCTTAATGAAGTTCATAAATTGAACTAGGAGGTGACCTCTTAGTGTTATAACAACTATTCCAATACGAATTCGTGGGAACAAGGAATATCATGTAATTTCTCTGACCTCCCCTGATGTTTATCAAGTAGCTACTTTCAGTGTTACATAAGTTTGTGTTTTTGTATTGGCTTCACAACTGAGTTCTTAAATTAGGCCATATTCTCACTCAGTTTATCAGGGCAATGAGTATAGCAATACTTCCTTGATGCCTGGGAGGACAGAAAGGAAATGGTAATACTAGTTCATACTAGTTCATGTTAATACTTTTTTCTTTTTTCTTCTTTTTTCTTTTTTCTTTTTTCTTTTTTCTTTTTTCTTTTTTCTTTTTCCTTTTCCTTTTCCTTTTCCTTTTCCTTTTCCTTTTCCTTTTCCTTTTCCTTTTCCTTTTCCTTTTCCTTTTCCTTTTCCTTTTCCTTTTCCTTTTCCTTTTCCTTTTCCTTTTCCTTTTCCTTTTCCTTTTCCTTTTCCTGTCCCTTTTCCTTTTCCTGTCCCTTTTCCTTTTCCTTTTCCTGTCCCTTTTCCTTTTCCTGTCCCTTTTCCTTTTCCTTTTCCTGTCCCTTTTCCTTTTCCTTTTCCTGTCCCTTTTCCTTTTCCTTTTCCTGTCCCTTTTCCTTTTCCTTTTCCTGTCCCTTTTCCTTTTCCTTTTCCTGTCCCTTTTCCTTTTCCTTTTCCTTTTCCTGTCCCTTTTCCTTTTCCTTTTCCTGTCCCTTTTCCTTTTCCTTTTCCTGTCCCTTTTCCTTTTCCTGTCCCTTGTCCCTTGTCCCTTTTTTCTACACTAAATTTGGGCAGAAGGTCAGTTTTTGCTTATTTGTTTCCTTTGAAACTCTCTTAACAAGGCCACAGAGCTGTGTATATTGGAGTTCACGTCCCACTGGGAAAGCAGGGCCGTCGACGGCACAGGCATCGTGGGCACAGGCATCACAGAAGAAAAAAAGAAAAAGAAACTGACAGAGAGGATGGCCGAGAATCCC
Organism: Heliangelus exortis; assembly: GCF_036169615.1. NCBI lineage: Eukaryota > Metazoa > Chordata > Aves > Apodiformes > Trochilidae > Heliangelus > Heliangelus exortis. The sequence continues at coordinate 33,032,357 of NC_092423.1, forward strand.
CATCATATGGTAAGAAATCTGTTGTGTGAGTTCTTTGCCTCTCTTGCAAATAAACTTGTAGCAGTTACGCTGTGCTTAAGCATTGTTTGTTTTGTGCTATTTCTTGTGTTTTTACTGTAATTAATGCCTGCCTTTGTACAACCAGGCAAGGATTTTGTGGTCATGTTTTAGCTAAATCATAAGCTGCTGGACTTCAGGTGCCTGGGCTCAGCAGCCTGCACTGAATAGCCTAGACTGGAGCTTAGTAATGCTCCCCTCTAGCATAAAAATCTGTTACTTAAATTAGACAACTTTTTTTTTTTTCAGATGGTATAGTCTTGTATTACTCTTCCTCTGTCACTTAAGATTTTTAAAACTATGAATGTAGGTATGAAACAGCATTTGCCATGGTAATTTGATCAATGAGCTATTTAAATAACTAACACAGCCTTCTTGCTGTGTGTTAGTAAAGGAATGGTATAGCCTCATAAGTTTTAGTTTTGAAGTAGACACAGGCCCCTACTCCTAGCCTACACCTTATCTTAGAGATGACAACTTTGTCGTGGTGGTCTCTGAAATTAAATTATTTGGCAATACTCTTAGTTTTTTTTCAAGACCTCAAATCCTCTTTTATTTCTAGTCTGTAATGAATGTTAGGATGCTATATTCAAGTTTATTCACTGTCACATTTCTGTGGCTAGAAACACGTTCTACATGGTACCAGTTCCCTAAAGCAAAAGAGTTTTCAAGAGGGAATGCTTTGACAGGTCTCCTTTACACATTCTCCTACAGCTCTTAGTTTCATCCATCTTCAAACCTCCCCCTCCCCAACACAGATTACCAGTTCATCTTTTTTGTGGAGTCTTGCTTTACAGGTTCTGAAGCAGAAAGTAATATTAAAGAGATAGAAATCCACTTTTCTGGCCACTTCACTATCCTGCATTCACAGGTTCTGGCAAGATTCTTGGACTATGTTGGTTTTGGGACAGAAACAATCTGCTGTAGGTCTTTTTTTTTCTTCTTCTTTTTTTTTCTTTTTTATTCAAGAGCTCACTTTAGAGTTATGTTACTAGATTATGATGTATGCCAGAACAACAATGAAAAAGCAAAATTCAATTCTGAATACGGTTCACTAGTAACTCAGATCACGAGTTTAAATCTCAAAGGTGATCTGCAGTGGAAACATGGTTTTATGTTTAGATCTTATAGCTGTTAGTAATGAAAGTAAATTAAAGTAAAATTTAAAAAATTGAGGTTTACCTGGATTTTCTGTCTCTGATCTTCCTTGCAATAACATCGCCACTACTACATTATTGAACCCTTGTAATTTGAAACCTCTCCCTTGAGTTCATACAAGGTCTGTGTGGAGGTATTAAAAATACCTCTAAACTCTGTTTTTACTTTTTTTTTAAAAGTTTTTTCATAGCAGTGAATCCATAAAGATAGTTAAATTTTATTATGAGCTATTACTGAAGCTGTTCCACTAGGCTTTATACTATGAGTTAAAATATTTCCTCAATATAATATTTGTGTAGTTTATAGTGGTAATTTATGTACAGTGCTCCAACCATGCAATGACAAAGTTAGTAGCTCATTCTGTTTTAAGTAGCAATAGGCCATTGAAAAATCTGCTTTATCAGTACAAGTCATTGGGTAGTGACTGTGCAGGAAGGGAAAAAAACTGAGCACACAAACAGGCTGTTTAGCATCTTGAACTACAACTGGGACAACCATTCCATAAGCCAGGCTATTTGTTTCTGTTAACCTGGTTTGTTGTGGTTCAAGTTTTTGTTTGCTTGTTTCTTCTCACCCCCTTAATTAGTGTCTGTGTCATGACAGTATCATTTGTTTTGCTCTCAAAGTAAGTTTTCTAGCCCTTTCGTAGATTAAATTCTTATTAGTTATCAATCTTGCTCTTGATACTTATTTTCATATCGTTTTCCTTCATGGAAACATATCCATGTTTCCTTTGTTCCTCTTCCCTCTTGATGAGGTTATTGTACTGTGTATTTCTAACTGAACAGAAGATTGAACTGTTATGTGGCATTTCTTGCTACTAGAGCTATGAATTAGTTTAATTGTTCAGTTTCTCTTTTTCTTCAAGACACACCATCCCAAAGAGTGCAGTTTATCTTGGGTACTGAAGATGATGATGAACACATTCCCCATGATCTTTTCACTGAAATGGATGAACTTTGCTTCAGGGATGGAGAAGAATATGAATGGAAAGAAACAGCTAGGTATCCTCAAGTTATATCTTCTAGTGATTTTATCTCAAAGAAACACAAACCAGGCCTAGGTTAGAATTCTACTGAAATTTAGTGAACTATAGGGTTTGTTCATTCAATTCACATTAAGCAAATAAAAAATTTTGTTATTTGTGTCTAGCTCTGAAAGCATTAGTAGGATTTCTCCAAACATCCTCAGTCTTGCTGGTGCTGTGTTGATTATCCTAATACTGATAATACCAAGCATTTTGAAAGATAGAACTGTGTTTAGTTCTAAATAGAAGGGTTCAGCATGGTGTTTACAACCTTGGAAGTCTCTTTGATCTGTTCTGTTGTTGCTGCTATATTAGTGTACTTTTTTTCCCCACACAAACATAAGGGAAATTGGGTATTTACATATGTTCATCTTAGGTAATATTTGGGTTTTTTTTTGCAAATTGCATTTATGAATATCGTGTGATCCCATGGGATTATTTGCCCCATATTGGTAAAGTTGCTTCCTTGTTCATATGCACTATAATAAATTCTTCCATGTTCAGTACTTCTAATTACCTTATTGCATGCTAACTTTTGGAGAAGTCATTTTTTGATAATGCGTGGGAGTTAGAATCAGGATCAATTTATAGTTGAACTAATTAGTATTACCTAGCTCTTAAATGTCTGACTTGGCATCTTAGGAGACTTGAACGTGGTGTATGGTGTGTTTCAGGGAGCTTTCTAACCCTAAAATAACAGTGGCACTGAGATACGCAAATCTAATAATGCACAATCCCAGACTGTTTAAAAGAACTTGTGTATTCACAAGTATTGTGCAAACTAAACAAAAAGAATGAGTGAAAAACAGTTGAGTGTGGTTAAAAGGCCTGATAAAATGTTGTGACTTTAATTCAGTTGGGTTGTCTGAGATGATGAAAGCTTATGTGGGCCAGTACAGGGTTTCCTGTTCCATGTCATATGGGAACCACAGGGAAGAATGTGATTGCTTAGCAGACTGTCTGTTTTCCAGGAGAAATATAAATCTGTGTATGCATTTCAGGTGGCTAAAGTTTGAAGAGGATGTTGAAGATGGTGGGGATCGATGGAGCAAACCCTACGTAGCAACTCTGTCTCTGCACAGTCTCTTTGAACTGCGAAGCTGCATTCTGAACGGGACAGTGATGTTGGACATGAGAGCAAACACACTAGATGAGATAGCAGGTGAAAGCAAAACTTGAAAAAAAAATATTTTATTCATAATTTTTAATCTATAACTTGATGTTATTGACAGTGTCAGTATATTCTTGAAAATCCAATATTGAAGAAATACATGCTTACTGCAGTTTTCTTCATCTGGCTTTAAAGAGCTGGTCCTACAAACTTTGGTTAGAAGGAGGTATACAGGGTCAGTAGAACCTCCTTTATTATCTATTTTACAAGGAGGTCCAGAATTGGCCTTTGTGTTCCAATCCTCGAACGAGATCTTTGTATCTACAGCTGAAATGTAAATATCTGCCAGAACATTTTAGGTTTTATTTGTGCACTTTAGTACCATAATTACTAATCATAACTTGGCTGATGGTAACTTGATGCCAATAGTGCATCTGATTTGTTGCACATCTGGTATTTTTTTCACCTTTAGAAGAGGTGAGCAGAAATAAATCTTGTATATGTTGTTTGACCTACTATGTTGAGTGTCACATGGTCATTCTGGATACTAGAAAATCACCTTTGAATACTTTTTCAAATATACATACATACCTGTATAGTCTGAATTACTTCATACTACTTTTACATAATTTTCCTCGTATCTCTTGCTACAGCTACTACACAGTGTAGTAGCCTTCAGTAATCCCTTCTCAGGAATCATGCTAGGCTAGGGACTCACCAACCTGTATGTGAAGGACAAGGTATTTTAGCATTAAACTTAGGCAGTGCTTGTAATGGTTTCTTGTTTTGAAATCTTGAAAACTCTCTTGAGAAGTTTATATTCTCTTCCTATTTTTTTGACTTATTGAGCAAGAGTGTTCAGTACGTGTAAAAGTGGTATTTTGGATTTTAATTTCTATTTATTAATTAAGCAGCCATCTTGGTACATAAGGAAAAGAATAACTGCTTAATTCTCAATAAACACGACTCTTTTAATAGCAGATGTTTTAGTTGGAACTAGGATGTCTTAAGAGAATGTAAGAATTTGTTTCATGTTAATTTTAGGTGCCATTACAAACCATGTAGGTTAACAGTCATAGGTTAACAGCATACAAATGTGTTGTCTTTTTTCCTTGAGTCAGGAAGACCTAGTAGGTATTTTTGGTTCTCACTCAAAACAGAAGGGAGAGGATGGCAGGTTTCCTTTTGAGAAGCTATCACAAAAGACTGTTGCCTGTAATCCCAAAAGGAAGCTGCACTTTACTGTCAGACTTAAAATTTTGTTGTAAGGTATTCTTAGCCATAAATTTTTTCATTGTGAAAAGTTCTGTGCAATTCCAGTTTTCCAATTGTTAGGTTCTCAATACCTCAATTAAGACTGGCAAAATATATTTTAAAAGTTGTCACATAGGTTTATGTTGAGTTGGACAGGGCTGGGTTTTTTAAATTATTATGGTTTTTTTAAAGGCAGCTAAAAAAATCACAGAAGATGCTTTCCTAGATATGAAGGCTTTCTCTCCTGATGTGAGCATGCTGATGAGATGCTGTTTCAGAAGTTGATGTTGACACTGATCAGCTGGTTCTACATGATGTAACTAGTGTTTGTTTTACACTTCCTCTTGGCAAGCATGTAAATAATGAAGTTTTTGATACAGTCTAAGAAATTTCAGGCATCTGAAGATGACAGAGGAATTAGGGATTTCGTCTCAGTCTGTATTACCATTCCTTTTGTATCATTATGTACCTCAGAATGAGGAACACCAGATTAAGACTATATTAAGAATCCTGCTTTCCATTTTGTTTGTCTCTTGCATCTTCACTTCTAGTGGAGGGTTGTTGAATATGTAGGTTGTTTTTTTTTTTCTAAAGGGAGTCACTGTTGAAAATGACAATAAATTATAAAATATCAAGTAACATTTCTAAAATGATGCTACTATTAAATACCATCTTTTGGATCTGCATGTTGTGCTTTCCTTATTCTCACATTTGCTTGCTTAGTAACATCTTCAAAAATTTCTTGTGGATTCTTGAAGATGACTTTGTAAAAAAAAAGATTTTTTTTTTTTGTAAACAGATTTATTTATTTTTTCTTATTATTTGGTGTATATAATGTTCAAGATTTGTGAAAGGGATATTTGATAGCTGTATATGTAATTTTCGGTGTTGTTTTTACTCTATAGATATGGTTTTGGACAACATGATTGCCTCTGGGCAGCTGGATGAATCCATAAGAGAGAATGTGAGAGAGGCCCTTCTAAAAAGGCACCATCATCAGAACGAGAAGAAATTCAGCAATCGGATTCCCTTGGTTCGATCTTTTGCAGATATAGGCAAGAAACATTCTGACCCTCACTTGCTTGAACGAAATGGTGAGATAAGTTGTAGCATCCAGTTTGTTCTAACCTGTTAAATAATTCTCTCAGTGGGAGAGGAAGGAAATTCAGCTGATAATAGCAGATAAGTGTTTTCTTCTTGATAAGCAAAGAACTAATGGTAACAATGTGTGCTACGTGTAGTTGTGGATGATGATTTTTTGTATGTTTTTGAATGTACTTGAACATTCTCCTCCTGCCTGTGTATTTAGCATGCATTATTCCTTTAAGTCTAGAAGTAAGACCTACCTTGGTCCTAATGCATTTTAGGATATGCTTGAATAAAATATGTAATATATGGGGAATTTCAGCATTGTGACATAGCTTTATATGTTAGATGGATCTTGCTTATTCAGTCTTTATACTAGAGATTTACTTTGTGCTCTTGTCAAGAGTTAACTGCTGGTGACAATTACTGTATTTTAATCTAGTATTGTTATGTTAATATGAAGAGAACAAATTCACAATGCTAGCCGTGTAGAAATTACTTTTAGCTAGAACACTTGTTTATTTTTATCTTGTTTTGTAGAGAAGGATCTAACAGGGAGAAAACAGCCACCACAAACCACCAGGAAAAGTATTTGCAATTTTTTTTGACAGACTGTAGCATGTATTTTATTGACTCAAATCCTGAAAATAATCTGGAATTTCAATACATTTACTCTAGACATCCAGTTCCAAAATCCAGATAGCAATATAGACTGCAGAGCATAATTTTGTTTTTGTATTTCTTATGACCTCTGTTTCCATCAACTTTTTTTTTTGTTTTGTTTTGTTTTCCTTGTATTAACTACAATTAATTTCAACTGAAATTTTTTAGTTTAGTGAAAACGTAGTACTGATTTCATGAATCTCTCCTTGAAGTGAAGTTATTTTCCTGTCTTGAAAGATGTCTCATTGCTTAGAATGTTTTCCCCTTAAGTGCTTGTTGGGACTTCTTCATTTAATACATACTTGGAGTATGTATCATATGACACCCAGATGTCATCATATGACATCCATAAAATGTCAAAGTTGCTGATACTTTTCATTAGTTAGTGAATATTTCCCTGATAGTTTCTGACTCATTTTTTCTAGAATGGAAGTACAACTAACTTATATAAGAGCATAATTTCTTCTGTAACTTCTGACTTTCCTGTGTTGTTTTGCAAACATGAAAATTTCACACACAAACCTGGTTTTACTCATCCTTGAACACTTGTATCCACAACTGTAGTTAATGAGGATTTTGTATTTGAGGTTGCTTGCTTATGTAACTTCTTATGTACATACTTCTTATGTAACTTCTTATGTATCACTTCCACTTTTTGGTTTGTTTCATTTTTAATACTATTTCTACAGCAGAATATGGGATGTATCATAGAATGATAGAATGGCTAGGGTTGGAAGGGACCTTAAAGATGATCTAGTTCCAACCCCCCTGCATGGGAGGTGGGGGGGAAAATAAGAAACTGAAATAACATGATAAAGTGCTTGCCAGCATATGCTGACTTACTTTTTCTTTATTATCCTTTGTTTACTCTCTAATAAACAGGTAAAACAAATATACATATTTTCATAATAGTTATTAGGCTCCTTTTTACACCCCTGTAAGGACATCTCATGTCTGTGATTCATCACAGATACACTGACTTAGGTCTAGTTATTAATCTAGTGATTAGTATAGATAATCATCCAGTTTGCTTTATTGGTTCTCTTTACTTCACTGCAGTTTAATAGTTGATTGCTGAGGCTTTCATTATTAATTTAAAGCAAGTTTGTATCTGCAGTATCTAGTCTTAAATTGATGGGGGGGAAATGTATGTGAGATTTACCTAGGTTTACTTTCTGCATTTCCACCTTGTAAATTATTCTAGGATTTTTCAATATATTTGTCTTGGTAGTGCCTAGTAATAAATGTGACACTAAATGTGTCTGATTTGCTGTTTTCTTACTTGATGTTGCATTATATGAAAGCAGCATGTTTTTTATTTCAGGGACTGTACAAGTAATCAGTACTCAAGAATAACTGTCATCCCAGGAAAAGTATTTGTGGGAAAGAGAAGTAATGGTATTGCTAAATCTTCTAATGGAAGTGCTGGTAGGAGGATAGAAAGTCTTTCTTCCTGCTTAAGGAAGAACTGAAATCCATTACAAACTTAAAAATCTGAGAGAACCATGACAAGACCATGTTCTCTTTATATGAAAAGAGTGGCACATTGAGACTAAATAGGACAAGAAACATAACGATGAATTTTGGAGAAACTTTTTTGGTTTATAAGCAGATGGGGATACTTGGTAAGTCACAGCAAGAATGAAGAAGGGACTATGGATCCCATCCTCATGCCCTCTTCAAAAGTACATATTGAGACTACAGCTGTCTAGGAAACTTCATATTAAATCAGGACTTACTGACAGTTGCATTTAATATTACTAGATATGTGTGATCATGTTATTTCTGAAAATAGTTTTTAAATTAATAATTCTTTTAAGATAATGGATGCAGTTAACTCTTCGGTGTTTTGGCTGCTATTTATTTTTTAATGTATTTTTATGGGTGGTGCTAAAGGCAGCTAGCTGCTGTGCAATTTGGAATAAGAAATTCTTCTAGGAAAGTTTAAGTCAGTTTCAAGAAAAAATTTTATCTTCTTGTGTGTGTGTGTTACTTTAACAGCTCTTACTGACTCTAAGAGAATATATTCTTTCACATATCTTTGGTGTTCTAATTATTACTTATCAGTAATTTCTGACTTCTAATGTCCAACATCAGATAGGCACTTATCTCTGATCCTACCTGCATGACTGTGACACTTCTGGTCCTTAAAGCTTGCAGTTTAGAGTGTAAATAGTTAATGCACCTTTGTGTCTGTGGGGATTTTTTTTTTGTTTTGCTTTTTGTTTGATGTTTTTTGGTTTGTTGTTGGTTTTTATGGGGTTTTGTTGTTTTTTTTTTTTTAAATTGTATCCCTGTTGTAAGCCTCATGGTGTTTCATTTGTTTTATCTCAGGGGAAGGCCTTTCAGCCTCCCGCCACTCTTTGCGAACAGGTCTGTCAGCCTCAAATATTTCCCTGAGAGGAGAAAACCGTTTGTCAGTTCTTCTCAATTACCTTCTTCCTTCTTCAAGAGCTGGAACCCCTGCAACCTCAAGGTGTACAACCCCTGTAACTACCCCTCAAAACACACCACCGTCCAGTCCTACCTGCAGCCACCCGCCAACCACAAGTTCCCAGCCAAGTCCACTTCAGGGCAAGGAATTGCTGGTGTCACCTGCCAGTGGTGATATTCCTTCTGTAGTAATTCACCCACCTGAGGAGGACTTAGAAGTGCAGGAAAGCCAGGAAAAGAAGACAGAGGAAAATATTGGCAAAAGACCAGGCAACTATTGAAATTTAAGCTGTCCATGTGTGATGCTCTCTGCATCTGGATCACTTGCGTTGCGATGTTTTTGGCACGTAACTTGGGCACAAAGGAATATGATAACTTACCTCTGCCTGCATGTTTTTTCTTCACAGTTGTGACTGTTTTCTTGTTCGGTGTTTTTAACCATTAGCTTTCAACTAAAACCAGCCAAAAAATTCATTAATTAACCTTCATCTGTGTAATTAAAAAGGAATATGGTTTTAAAATCTAATATGTAAGCAAAATGTCAAAAATGGTGGCCTTTTCCTTTCACTCACCTACAGTTCATGCCAGGCTTTGCTTTGTTGTTTTTGTCAGTGGTTGAAATAATATTTTGAACCAGCACTTGATATCCTGAGATATATCTACAGCTAAAGAGAGGTAGTGACCAATATGAAAAGAATTAGGAAGGATGCAGTAATCAGTGGTGCTTGTAATTTAGTTACCTTATCAAATTTTTAGGCAGTTTAATTTTTACTTTTGTGCTTTTGAAGACCAGGGCCATTAAAACCCATAGTGTTTTATGATGGAAATGGCAGGTTTAGTTCACCTACAGCTGTTTCCAGATGGCTATCCATTGGTGCACTGCTTTGGAGTCAGACACTTCTTTACTGTTTTCACATGTTTGATATGGAAAATAGGATAAGGTAGTTAAGAGTTCATAAGCATAAGTCAGAGCCCAGCAATTTATTAACTTTTTGTCTTGCAAAGCTATTGTTCTTTACATACAAAAGGGTATGTAGATGTATAGGTAAGTAGTAGATAAGGATGGAAAGTTCTGGCAGTTTCTTTTCAAAAAATAAAAATTTAGTTCTTTAATTAGTGAGGCTTTTCTTGGTTTCCTTCCTCACTAGTTTAAAAGCACATTGTTACATGTACCAGTAAAAATATGCAGACAGAGAAAAAAGGCCATGGTTATCTGTCTTCACATTTTGCCGCCACGTCACTGAAAATGAAAGAGCAGACTGTGTAGGCTGTCATCTTGAGTTTGGGTAGGGGCCCCCTTCTTATTTAAATCAGAGAAGCAAACAAAAAATTCTTTCTCTGGCTTACATGAGGGAATTAAAGAGAATTCATGTGAAGATCATTCTCTCTTATGGATGATCTTTCAAGATAAGTAAAAACCAGAAGTAAAATAACAGCTATGATGGGTTTTCCAGTTCTCGTTTTTCTGCTCATCTGACAGGAATGACAGCATGCCAGATCCAAGGTCCTTAGAACCCAAGGGAAGGAAAACAAATGAAGATATCTAGTATTTGATGCTATTGTTATCACTAATAAAACTTTTCAAAAGAATTTCCAAGTCATGTCCATACTGCCTTTGTGACTCAAGGGGATGCTTCTCGTAATGGAAAAATCTGAAAGGGAGGATTTCCTAGTTAATCCATAAATAAGTCTTTTCAGAGAAAGATGAACACAAGTAATGATGGAAGACATTTTTGTTTTCTGGATTTTTTTCTTCCTCCCTTTTTAATTCAAGAAGTCATCTGACCACAGAAAAAAACATTTTTCCTTAGGGGTTCCTTTGAAGACATTCTCAGACTATGACATAAGGTTTACAATGGGACTAATCTCTTTCTTGAGAGACAGACTCAGAAAGTCTCCTGAAGAGGAAGTAGCCTTCCTTATATTTAAAAAAAAATCTTCTCAATCCATTCTATTGTAGGTTATGTTCTGTATTACCTCTCTAGTAATTCTCAATATTGCAGCCTGAATACTTCTCCTACGTCAGTATGATTGAGCTGGGTTTGATTCCAGTGAGAATTAGAAAATACTTTAATTTTCTAATAGGTGGTTTTCTCTTATTTAGCAATCATCTCTTCTTCGTTTCTGCGGTTCAGGTCTTGGTTTTTAGTCTTTTATAAATAACTGAATTTCATGTGAATTACTGTAAAAGAAGGGAAGAGGGGGCACATCTTTGGCGTACCACTTGATTTTTATCAGCCAGTTCATATTAAGTCAACCAGTCAAAAGGTTCTCCTTAATTTTTTTTTTTCTTGCATCATCAGTTGGAAAACAACTTTTGCTAGTTCATCATTAAACTTTGTTAATGTCTTTGAACAATTTCAAAGCAGTGTATTTTAAGAGGTCTTGTAGTTCACTGATAAATGTATGTTACAACCTAGTAAAGCATTTAGAACAGTATTTAGAACAGCTTTGTTCTCAGAGTAATGGGAAAGTAGTAATTCAGAATGGTTTACCCATTTTTCTTATAGGATTTGACTTCTAATATTTTTTCACATTAAGGCTGCATTGCAATTTATTTATAAAAGTTGTGGTCTTCAAACAATGGTGTGACTTTGTACTTAAAAGTTTTCTTATTTAATTAATTTATCCTAGGAACCATGCTTAAACTCATCTTATTCCCCCCAATTTTTTTTTTTTCTTTTTTCAGCTGAAGTGCAATAATGAGGCTGTAAAATGCATATGATTTCTAGCAAAGGTGTAGTTATAAGTACTTTAAGAGTGATCTTACTCAGTTTTTATCCAAGCTTGAGGCTCAGACCGCTGTTGTCTTTTGAAGGTGGCAGGTGGTTTATCTGCATAACATCATCAAGATCACTATGGTTTTAGTGATCCCCTTCATAGCTTGGTAAGACTAGCAGATGAATTTCTCTGTCCTACAGTCTGGAAAACTAGGTAGTCTTCCTTTTATCAGTAGCCTCTTGAGTTTGTGTCTACTGAACTGGAGAAGATAAGGAAATGAGGTATTTTATTAATGTAAGACTTGAGTAAAAGTGTTCCACTATTAGAGATTGTAATTTTTTATCCTGAGTTTCCTTGCAAATACCAAATAGATGTGCATAATGAAATGCAATATATGGAAGTGATTGCTCAGGTCTGAAAACATCTGAGCAGTATTCTCATGTAAGTGCAGCAGTCCAGCTGCAAGACCAACAGAAAGGAAAACTATTAACACATGTTTAAGGATCAAACAAATCATTCCATAACTGTGACTAGTTGGAGAAATTTTGAAGGCAAACCTTTTAGAACAGTCATTCTCACTTCAGTACTGAAGTAATAAATCAGTTTACATTGACACGTAGAATCTTTTTTCTCTATCCTCCTCATTGGTTGTCTCTCCTTTTTGTTCTAGTCTCTGCTTGCTCTTGTTCATACAGCAAAAAATGCAGTATGGTGCATCATTGCTCATCTTTTATCAGTCATACCCATCTTCAATTACTTTTATTTGTTACTTAGGGGAGAAAAAAGTGAAAAAAATGTGTACGTATAAATTTCTAGACTGTGGTCTTCAACAACTAATATTTCTGTTCTATTTCTAGTCCTACAAATATATGTTAACATCAGCTCTTATGCAGTTAAAGACTTTGAATAGCTCATTTCATGGGTGGTTGATTGCTCTTAGTTATTCTTGTGAATAACGCATACATCTTGGGGCAGAGTGCAGAATGTGATTTTTCTTAATTTTGGTCTAAGTAACTGGATGTAGTATCAATAGTGTTAGCTAATACCTTGTGAATGTTAGGATTCACAAAGGAAACTGAAGGTTATTAACTTTACTGGGGTTTTGCTTCAGGAAAAACCAGCCATACAACTTACATCCCTATGAAATGTAAGAATGAAAATGGTAAAGACTTGGGCCTGCATATTTTCTGTTAATATGATGAAAATAAATTTTTGAAAATAAATTTGGGGATCTAATAAAGAAAATTCAGATGTCATTTCAAATACTAAAAAATGTCAAATTGCTGAATTGAAAACATGGAAGGATGCAAGTAGTTATTCTGAATTAGTTGACAATGATAGAACAATAGCCAAAAGGTAGTCAGTGAGGACTTCAGTTTTATCTTGACTGGAGTGACACTTGGCCTAAATACAAACTTTCTGCATGTAATACAATATTTAAGCTTTAGTCTTCCTCTAGATGTAGTTTTGAAAGCGTGTTAAAGCGTGTTTATCACCACATCAGAAAGGTCTAGTGTAGACAAGCAAGGCAAAATGCACTTCTGCTGCATGTTAAACTGAACAAATAAAAGCTCTGTAATCCAAAGGATGGGATTTGGGATTGGTTATGCATGTCTAGACCAGCTTTTAAATGATTGTTGGGCAGAGGCAACCATGGCCCAACACAGAATTTGCTATGTTACGCCTGGGTTACTTGACCTTTGCACCCTGCACTGAACCTACTTGCTAGTAGAGTAGCAGGCTACATAAGATGGTGTCTCAGTGCAGATGTTTGAGAAAAGCTGTACATTTGACTTGAATAACTTTATTGTACCTGCCTTTTCAGCTACCATGTTAGACCATTTTTAGAGTAACGTGGTCAGATCAATAGTTGGAGCTTTGGTCTCTTGATGGAAAGCATGGTTTGCAAGCTGTCTGTCCTTCATGTGGTGCACTGTTTGCCTCTACAGGATAACTACCCAGTTAACTGCTGGAGGCTTGCTGATGCATTTTAGAGTTGAAATGACTGCTGTACAACAGAGTAGATAGCAGAGGTGTTTACTTTTGGTGTTTGAGGACTTTAAATATAGTGAAGATGCTATCTATCAGCTACTAGAGTGGTTACAATGAAAATGTCAACACTTACTATTTTGTACAATTAAAGTAGCTCTTGGTTGGTTTTTTTTTTCTGGTGACTGTTCTGTAAATGGCCATCATTTGGGCAGTATTAAATTGTAATTTTTAAAAATTAAGCCTTATTTTGACAACACAGTAACTTGTTAATGTTGCATTTATGATACTAATGTAAGTCACTCTTACTGAATAACTTGCACATTTGCTTAAAGTAAGCTGCCACATTGAGTTTTGGTAGTGTTGCATACACAGTTCACTTCATACACTATTTTGAACTTACTTTTTTTTGTTGTTTTTTAATTTAGGTCTCTTAGCATCTCCACAGTCAGCACCTGGAAATTTAGACACTGGGAAAAGTGGAGATGTTAAAGGTACTGGCACAGGAGGAAGCAGAGAGAACAGTACGGTTGATTTTAGTAAGGTAAACATTAAATGGCTTAATATTTAACACAGTATTACTCAGTAATAAAAAATATGATCATAACTGCCCTCTTAGTTAAATTTTGTAGCTTGGGTACAGTCACTCTGCTTTCTCATGCAAAGGGAGATATTTTCAGATCTGTTATAAAGACTGTAATAAAATTATTTGGTGGTGTAACATTTTATTCTAGGACTGACTTTCTGGGTTGTTAGGTTTTTTTGGTGGTTTTTTTTTGTTTTGTTTCGTGGTTTTTTTGCGAAGGTGGCTTTTAAATGGGATTTATTTTATATGTCTTACGAGTTTGCTGTAGAAAAATTATTGTACATGTTAATCATTGGAGCCATATAATACCACTTTCTGAGGGAAATCTCGTGTTATACTGTGAATTCCTTGTGTTTTTTACGTAGTTTAAATCTGGGCAAGTTCCATTACAGCTCTTACTGTAAAACTGTAGTTTTATGTTTTTGCTTGGCCTGTCCTTCTATACACCTGCCTTGTCTCCTGTTGGGCAGGAGTCAGCCTCCTGGCACTGTAGTTGTGGCACACTTGGTGTGGGACTCAAGAGGCCATCTGTAAGTTCTCTAGATAACAGTTTAACTGGTGCTTGTGTGTGTATGTATATATGTGAACACAGAGTTCATGTGCTGTACCATTTCCTAATACTCCAATTTACCGAAATAAAAGCCAAGATTTTCAGCCATCATATTATTTATGCATGGAAATGTAAACATAAAAGTTATTTTTCAAAATTACAACATATTTGAAATATAGAGCTGTGGCATAACTAATTGCATTCCAGAAACCGTGTGTAATTACATGAACTCTTCTTAGTTTAGTGAACAAATTTTGTGAAGTTTTGTCCAATCATGGAATGTTTGTCATGAAAAGCAATACTAGAAAGGTGTTTATGCAGTTTGGAGTCTTCTAGTAGGTGGTGGTAGTTCTAACTTTTAGAAATTGTTTATTATTTGCTGGCTGGCTGACGTTTTCTACGTATGTTTGTCCTTTTTTGTACTGTGGGATGCTTAATTTGTTTTTTTTTCTTTGTAGAATAAATGTCTGTAAATACTGATAAACTTACAACTGTATTATAGAATTTCTGTTGCTAATGTAAGGGAATAAACACTTGTTTCATCTTCATACAAATAGGTTGATATGAACTTCATGAGGAAAATTCCTTCAGGAGCAGAAGCATCAAACGTGCTAGTGGGAGAAGTAGATTTTTTAGAAAGACCTATTATTGCTTTTGTGAGGCTCTCCCCTGCTGTGCTTCTCTCAGGTCTGACAGAGGTTCCTGTTCCTACACGGTAAATAAATGCCTGGACAAATAATACTTAAAACCTCACATAGTGGTGAATTTTTGTACATTCCTCATTAAGCTCAATAGTGTAGACTTTCATTTTACATGATGCCAGTCGTTTGATGCAAAATTTCAAGGAAAGTGATCCACCATAAAATTATCCGAATGCTTAAAATATGTATGAAGAGACTGTCTTAAGCACAGTTGAAACTGATACTTGACCTGCAGTAAAAGCAATGAGTCTTTCAAGCTTGTGTTACCATTTTAAAGATGGGCATGAATATTTTTTTAGTTGCCTTCAGTGCAACATCTCTTTCCCCCCCTCCCCCAAATCATGTGTCTTGCTAGTATTCTGTGGGTGCATTTTCCACAGATGATCAAAGTGTCAAAATGCAGGTCCCATGATTAGGCAGAAGGTCTTTTCAATAGTTATCATGGTGGACACTTCATTTTATTTTCATAATGATGTATTGGGCTGTTCTGTGGTGTTTTGCTTCAATTTGTACATTTGTGGGTTTTTTGGTTTTTTTCACATTTTAAAGTTATTGCAGTACATGTTTAGCTTTTACATCTTACATACTCGAATGAAAGGCAAAAATAATTTTAGCAGTGTTAGCAGAATGAGAGTTTTAAGAAGGTGGTTGATGGTAGTGCCCATAATGTTTTTTGGGAAATACCAAAATTTCTGCATACAGGTTGTTCTTTTAGTATAGCTAAAGTTATATGTGATAAATTTTTCAGAATGGTGTAGATTTGCAGACTTGTAATAGCATACTTGATTCTGAAGATGCATTCTGCAGTTCATTAGGCTAATCAACTTGAATAGCAAAGCCAACATTTAGCTTTTTGTCCTGCGAGGTGCATTGAAGGCACTGTTTTCTCAAATGTATGTACTTAAGAAACTTCATTTTCACAGAGTGCAGGAAGGAGGTTGGGAAAGGAATTATTGAAATTTACTCTTTCGTTTGTATCCTGTTTAATTTTAAGTTAATAGTCCTATTTAAATTTGAAGGAAAAAAGTGAGAACTCTGTACTTGTGTTTGGAAATAGGACTTCCTATTAATATATGCTGTGACCAGATTGCATTCCCTTCCCAAAATGTGACTTTGACCTTTTAAGGTGTTCAGAATGCAGGTTCCTTTCCTTTCTACTGTCTTAGAGCAGTGATGTGCCTGTAGAAGTATGTCCAGCATGATGTTTCTATGCATCTGCAGTGTGATGTACCCAGTCATTCCAAGTGAGAGGAGTTTAACTCTCCTGAAGGGTTGATCATCAGGGAGGCTAAAACAGGTCATAAAGCTCCTAAGCCCTCACTCAGGGGCCTTTGCCAGTGGGAATGTCAGAAAGGCTTGTAACCTGGAGGGAATAGTCATTGATTTTTGTATATTTCTGCTACATTTATGGCATAATAAGTAGAAAAAATAGGCTTAATTAAGAAGATTTCAGACTAGAAAAAGGGAACTCAAATCCTGAACCAAAACCTTTTCAGTAGTGGCTTTGGAGCACTTTTCTCAATTTTGCAGCAGTTGTTAAAATCTGAAATGATGAAGAAGATAATTTTAGTTCACAACTAAATTTCCTATACACGTTTGTTAGAAAAAAATGAGTATATTCAAATAAGTCAGCTGTATTCTTCTTGACTGCTTTGACAGGTTTTTATTTTTGTTACTGGGACCAGCAGGAAAAGCTCCACAGTACCATGAAATTGGAAGATCAATAGCGACTCTTATGACAGATGATGTGAGTGATGTGTTTTAAACACTTGCAATTAAATAAGTCTAGAATAATGTTTATACTGACTGTTTTCAATAAATGTATTCCAGAGTGACAGTTCAAAGAATAAAACAACAGACTGCCTATATGAAGAACATAAACTTATTTCTTTTGTTAATGAACTAGATAGATAATGGTAAATCAACTTTTCCCTTGTTTTTCTTAAAGAAATCCTAAAAATATGTCTGAAAAATGTATTTTAGCTTTGGTGTATATGTTTCATTTTTGTATTGTAATAGGTAATAGAACTATTAAATAAAGCTGCATCTGATCTAAATCACTGTATGCCAAAAGGGACGCTGCAAACTGTGCAGGTGTCCAGGACAAAGTTTAAGAATCCGTGCAATTTGAGTCATCACAGGTTTGGGTTTTTTTTAATCAAAAACAGGTCAGAGAATTAAAATTAGAATTTAAAGTCAGATGCTTAGGGCCCTGGCATATAGTTTTAAAGACCACAGGAAAATCGAGGCTTTTTGACTGTGGTCATCTTACTGAGAAAAATCAGTGTTTTAATCTTGGCTTTGCATTGAGCGCCACCTTCTGATTTGCTGGAAATTATGGTTAACTAGCAGAGATTCTAGTATGTATTTTCCATGAAGTAAACCAGAAATTAGTCCTTTCATAACTGGGCAACTATTCTGTGAGGACAGTATTTTATTCAGTGAGAAAACTGAACATTAAAAGCTTTGGTTGCAGCTTCTAATTTTTTAAGTAGGCTGAATTTTAGGAATATTGTTGATGACAAAATAGAAAAAAATTGAATTCCTCACTGGTCTAAAAAGACCTAAGTAGGATTAAAAGGTCTAATTTAGAACTAGAAGGCTTAATGTTCATGTCTGTGAAAACAAACAGTTCAGGATTCAAATGTACAGAAGCAATTTAAGATTTGCATCATCTTGTGTAAACAGTTTGTGGTATTTTTATTTTTTTTAATAGCAAGACTAGCATTTTTAATCTGCATAAAATTCAGTTTGAGATTCAGGGAATGTTTTGTTTGCTGCTTGTTTGTTAATTCACACTTTTTGGTAGTGGTCTGCAAAACAGCATAGATTTTGGGCTTCCTTTTTATTAGTAGGAGGATTATTTTCATATGTTTTTTTAGAGAAGTCTTAACATTAATTAAGCTATAGGTATGTCAGTGAAGCTCTTCATAGAAGCTTGTGTTTTGGTTTGAAGGTTATTTTCAGTATTGTTGTCCTCATTTGACCTCCTCTAGCACAGCATAGTGGCACAGTGGCTGTAGGGCAGAATTACGAATTACTTAGGTACATGAACTTGATTTACTCAATATTAATTGAATGTTGAAGATGAGATTTTAATTTCAACTCAATATTCTTTTTGAGTTTGGAGATAAAATTCCTTCTTTTATGTTTCACAGTGTTGTGCATACACTTATTTCTTAATGCAAAATATGTGCGTAAAATCAAAACTTTTTGAAGACCTTAAAAAAAACCCCTATGCCTTTTAAGAAATATTGAAGCCTTCCTTCTAGCCAGTTCCTCTTTCAAAAGAATAAAATAGAAATTAATACTGGGTTCTTTCTTCTTGTAGGTTTTCCATGATGTTGCCTATAAAGCAAAAGACAGAAATGATTTGTTGTCAGGAATTGATGAGTTTCTAGACCAAGTGACAGTTCTGCCTCCAGGGGAATGGGATCCATCCATACGAATTGAGCCACCAAAAAGTGTACCTTCCCAGGTAAAAGAAAGAAAAGTCCAGTAGAGAGCTCCAGTAATTTTTTTTTAAGGTTGAAAATGCCACTTCCTAATAATGCAGATTGTGTTCTGAGTAAGAACTTCAGCAAAGCATCAGCAAGGCCTCACATCTATTTCGGAGAAAAAATGGATCGTTCATTTAATTTTAAAAAGAAGGGTTGAATCAGTTTTCTGCTACAATTTTCAGTAAGCTGTATTTACTGTATTTCATTTTGTAATACTGAAATGAGTTTGTGAGATCAAGGAGAACAGGTGTAAAATTTTACTTAAGTTTATATTAGAAATTTTACTATTAATCTAACACAGTGATCAGCAAGAATACTCTTACAAAAGCTTATATTTGCATACAGTTTTTTAAAAAATGTTTGAATGTGTATTGGTTAACATACAATACTCACAGGCTATTTATGAAATGGATAAAATGGATTATATTGCTCAGTGGTGGTAGTCTTAGAATGACACCCAGGGGAATCTGGACCTTAGAGTAAATGATTTCTTCCCCTTCTCCCTCTTTAAAACTGAGGGAGAAAGGGGATGCTGCCAGGATCATAAATGAGGGGGAGGGACCAGTGCTCTTCATTCAGGATGTTGAGGTCGTTGTTGAATCCAGTGGTGGTTTGAGGGAGTGGGTGGAATGGTCGGGGTGACAGCTGTGCAGTTTATTCATTAATAGCCTGAGGCTACCACTGGGTAGGTTTGTTTCCAGAAAAGTTTATGAGGAGCTGATGAATATCTTGCTCAACAGGGGAATGATTTCTCATTTATACTGGAATGGCTTCTCATTTATACTTCCAAATAAATAGTGTGTGTAAAGAAGTGAGGTCAGTTTCTGTGAGAAGCTAGAGGCTTCTATTCTGGAAAAGACTGAGAAACAAAGTCTTTAAAGTTTTCTAGGCCTCATGAACCTCTACTGTGTCTTACAAAGGTAGGCTTTGTTTCATCATGTCTTGGGGCCATATTGCTTATAATAAGAGGGAAGAGTAATACTGTTGTGCAATGTACTAATAAGACCTTTTTGGGATTGTTGTATAGGTCTTGTCATCTGTGCTCAGCCAAAGATGAATTTGGCAAATGGGGGACTACTGATAAGTGGATTCTGCACACTGCCTTGGAATTTTACTTTTTAGTGTAAAGGCAGTTTCAAAGTATGACTTTCTTTTTCTGTAGGAGAAAAGGAAGGTACCTAAATTTCCAAATGGAACTACTCCCACAGGAGAGCCTCTCAAAGAAGAAGGCCATCATGCTGGACCAGAACTTGAGAGAACTGGAAGGTGTGTTCACTTCCCTAAATTCTAGCTACCATAAAGAAATAAAAGTGATGAATCTTCATCTTTTTTTAATGATGACATTTGAACATTAAAAGTCATGGTATAAGTGTCAGAGCGCATCCTTTTTCCTTTTCAAGTGTTGGATTCTTGCCTATAAATGCCAATCTGCTTAAAGCATTTTCAAGCCTGTGGCAATGTTTCTCAACACATTTGCGAAGGATTTCAAATAAGATGCTGCCTAATTTAACTGACTGACTTTTAAGAGTTGGGTTTTGATTTTTAATTGTCAAGAGCATGCAATTATCATAATTATAGCAGGAATATACAATTTTAAGTATTGGGCTAGGTACTAAAAGTTTCTGTTAATGCAAATCTGTTTTATTTAAACACGTATGAAATGGAACAAGGAATATAAAGTACCAAAAAATATTTGGGTATTGGCTAGGATTTGGTTAGGTTTCTGTTGGATTTAGAATAAAATTGAAAAAATTTCTTTCATTGTTGTTCACTGCTAATTATTCTGAAGTATGTGCCAAAGAAGTCCCCAATAAGGGAAATATTAATAGGTTTAATATTAATATCTCATATGAGAGTATAGATTAAATCAACTTAGAAATTCTGGAAAAAATTTACAGTGTTGTTAGCCCCAGAAAGATAAACTTCCAAATGAAATGAGACTTTCTCATACATTTGCAAGAAGGACTTTACAATACTTGTGTTGATTTTTACCATGTTGGTTCTGTTGTACTTACTTTTTGCCTTTTTGCAAATGGTATGTGGATATGAGAATTTCTGCACACAGTATTATCTCTACGTAGGCTATTGTTTTTAGTAGGAATGTAGTATTTAAATTTTTTTAGTCATTCTAAATGAAGTTCTTACAGGTGGAAATACAGCTAGTAGTTGGAGTCATGACTTTTTTTTTTTTTTAAAAAAAAAAAAAAGCCAAATGTGTTTTAGTTTCTTGCTAGTAGCCAGCTGAACTCACATATGTTTGGTTGTTTATTTCCATGTGTAGAATGTCTCTCTAGTCCAGCTGAAAATACTTAAAATTGTAGAACTAAATTTATTCATGGACTTAGCCATATGTGTGTGAGAATTTCAATCAAAAAGCTAAATTTACTTATTGGAGTAGTAATACTGAAATGTGTAATTCCAATGGTCTTGGTTGAGGCTTAGCATATTTTTTTCTGTTCCTTGTTTTGAATATCTTAAGACAGATTTGACCTAAAACATTACTTAAGTAAAGTTGCTTGCAGAGATACTTTTTCAGTATCTAGCCCATATACAAAAATACTTAGCCAGCTTTTAAAAATGTGGATAACCTCCTTGATTGTATGTGGAATATTACTGAATTAGAATAGATAAAAGATTCTCATTTACGTTTTAAACTGTTATACTTTAATCTGGATTATGAAATAGCTAATATGTGCTGGCAATAGGCACTGGCAGTCATATGTAGCCCATAGTTGTGAACTAGCTAGAATCCTTTAGTGTACAGTTTGACGAGTTTCATCTCACCTATTTAGGCTTTTTGGTGGTTTGATACTTGACATCCAAAGGAAAGCACCTTTTTTCTTGAGTGACTTCAAGGATGCATTAAGCCTGCAGTGCCTGGCCTCGATTCTTTTCCTATACTGTGCCTGTATGTCTCCTGTAATCACTTTTGGAGGGCTCCTGGGAGAAGCTACACAAGGCAGAATAGTGAGTACAAAGAATGGTAGTGGCCAGGCTTTTAGACCTTCAGAGGCAAGTCACTGTGTGCATTTGTCTCATTTATTTATACTTGTATTTGAAGAATTTACCCACAGCACTTGATTAGCCTGCCCCAAAGCAGATCTTCCCCCAAAGGTAATTGCTGTGGAAAATGTGGGGAACCCATGTGAACAGGAGAAGATGCACAGTGGAGGTAAAAAATGTTTATCCTGCCTTATTGGATGAATGGCTTCATGAATTGAGAACGGGCTTGCATTGCCTTCTTTTTGGCTCCTTAAAAACAATGAATAGCAGTAAAGGTGCACCATCCCACTAGGCCTACTTTAGGCAAAGTTAGAGGCTCAAGGTGGATAGCCCAGAACATCTACTGGCCTTGAGTAGTAGGCCTACGAGGATGATAATGCCTGTAGTGTATGAGTAGCAGTCAATTCTGTGTTTAATAAGCATCGTACAGGACATGCATATACTTTCACTAATGGGATGTTGTTAACAGTAAAATAAAGTGGCTAAGGTTTATGAGCAGAAAATACTCTTCATTGTAAATGACTTGAATAGAACCATATTGTACAAAATTTTGGTAGTATCATGTTGGGCAGTAGGTAACACCAGCATCTTTTTAAACAAAACACCTTTGCACTTTGTTTTTTGGAGCAGAGTAGGAAGACTTAACTTCAGCAATGTCAATAACTTAGTATTTGTGTCAATTGGCTTGTGAGCAAACTAGTTTGAAGTGTATTTTCTGTTTCTAAATCTAACAAGAAAAAACAAGGCTCTGTCCTTTTGGCGGAGGGAAGGATGCATTCAGACATGTCCTTTACAAATTTTTAAGATCCTTGTAGAGATTATGATGCTATAAAATTCTTCTTGATACTTTAACCAAGCTTGTGTTAAATTAAAATTTAACTTTATCTCTTTCAAGTAATGCTGTTGACTCAGATTTTTGTTTACTGATGTAGCTCTTCAAGCTGATATCAAATACAGAAATACATTGTATCTTCTCTGTGCTCTGTTTTTGCCACTCTAGACCTAGACATAGTTATCAAGATGACAGTGTAACTTTGGAATGTACATCATGTATAATGATGAAAATATGGTCCTTTTAAAGCTTGATTCTTAAACACCTTCTTTCTTTTAGCTATCTGGAATTGTTTGCGGGTTTGTTCCTGCCTTCAGATACTTGGTGTGCATCATTGAATATAAAGTTTAGTTACTGCACACACATGTTCAAGCACAGTAGCTGACATTGTAAGGTATACAGTTTGTGTTTGAAACCTTCCTTCACATTCCCAGAGGTCATCACCTCCACAATACTCCTGTCCATGCCACCCTGATTGAGAGCCCCAAGGTTAATGCATTCAGTAACCAAAAGCACTAATTCAAAGGTAATAGAAGAAAAGACTGGGACATATATATTTATATTTGTAATATTATGAACAAAGGACTAAATTTTTTCATTTTCAGTAGCCCCAGTTTAGCAAACCATTTTACCCAATTTTAGATGCTTTCCTGAACTGGAGCTTAAGTTTACAAAAGTACTGTTTTCCTAGGCTCACAAAATTGCAAAATTAGCAAACACTTAAAAATTCCTCCAGGACCCCTTTAAACTGTAATTGATGACTTCTCATAGTTGTAAATGGTGTAGTTAACTATTTTCAAGTCACTTTAATATCATTTTAGGATATAAAGAGTCCTGCTCTCTCTTTGGAGGTGCACTGTAACTCTTTTCAGCAGCAAAAGTTGTAATGTGTAATTCAATACCTGAAGTAGATATCTTACCTGAATCAAGAGAAATGCATTACCAGGTGGGGCATTGGTTTACTGCTCATCTGTTTTTAGTGTCATGTATACATAAACCAGTATCGTTCAGTATTTCCCCTGCACCTGTGCCTGTCAGTTTTTTTCTTTTGTAATGCTTGGTTGACTGATGCAGGTTTGATACGGCACCCCGTATCATGTTTTGGTACAGGTATGTTGCAATATATATATTTTTTTTCTTTACAGAGACAGAAAATTCTTTTTGTAAACTACACGTTGAGTAATTTTTTTTTTTCTTTTAAATTTGTAGTAATTGTTGGTATGTTTTTCTTCCATAGCTAGCAGGGCTAGTAACTTGTTCTCATGGCTTTGGATGGCTTTGTGTTTCTCAGGAGTGAAGTTTTCAAAAACTTTTGTCCATGGTATTGTTAATGCAAAATTGTGTTAAGTTATTCTTGTCTCAAGCATCAATATTGATTGCAGTGTTTATACATCTTGTCTTGTTTCTAAGTTAAATCTTAAAACTGTATTTATGCAAAAGTGATGCTAAACATTAACCTTAAAGGCAGCATAGTTACAGCAGTTTCTTTTCCCCCAAACAGAGTGCAATAGAGTCTCTCTTTGGAGCCTCATTAACTGGGATTGCCTATTCTCTCTTTGCTGGGCAACCTCTTACTATTCTGGGGAGCACCGGACCAGTTCTAGTATTCGAAAAAATATTATTTAAATTTTGCAGGTAAGTGATATTTGTAATAGCTTGATGCACTTTCTAGCCTCTTAGAATAGCTGTAATTGGAAGTGGATGTGCATGAAAAGTGGATGTCCTTGAAGAGGTAAATGCAGCAGCAAGATACTGAGATATGGATGTGGTTTGGCAAAGCTGTGAGCCACTGGTGAGCCTTAAAGAGAAAATCAGTGATAAGCGGCTAGAAATTAATTGGAAGTTACTTTCTGACACTGCATTTGCTGGCTTTGATTCTGCTGAGTAAGCGGGGATTGATTTTTCCCTCTATGGAGGAAGCATCTAGGTAGTTCTAGAAAGATCATCTCCATGATGCTTCCCAAGTAGTTGCACCCTCAGTCCTAGAAAGTTGCTTTGCTTTGGTGGAAGATGAGGACAGGAAAGTTTCTGCTTCTTTCAGAACTACCTCCAAGGATGAGACAAGTGGTGAATAGAGTTTAACCTTGGTTTCTGTTTTCTCATATAAAATAGTAGAGGTGACTTTTTGCTCAGTTAATACTTTTGTTTGTTTCTTCACACAGGGATTATGATCTTTCCTACCTCTCCCTGCGAACTAGCATTGGTCTGTGGACTGCATTTTTATGCATTGTGCTCGTAGCCACAGATGCCAGCAGCCTCGTGTGTTACATCACTCGATTTACTGAGGAAGCTTTTGCAGCCCTTATATGCATCATATTTATTTATGAGGCATTGGAAAAGCTTTTTCATTTGGGAGAAGTGTATGCTTTCAATATGCACAATGATTTGGATAAACTGACTTCATACTCGTAAGTATCAAGTTGTTATCTGGTAGTGTGATGCATAGGGGAAATGTTTACATTTGCTAAACTGCAGTGTTTGCCTCTCTGTGGAAATGTGGGAGGAATGCTGGGGGGCATGGGGGTTATGATAAAAATTCTATTCAGGATGCTGTAGAATTCTTTTTTTGTGTGTGAACTATGGGTATTAGAAAAGGGTGAGGGGCTGTGACGATGCACACCTTAATTGCAACTTTATTAAAGGTCAGTCTGGAGATGAAATTGCAGAAATTACTAGAGTTCTGCATTGCCACTTTTAGAAATCATGGTAGTTTACCCCACCTGGCTAAGAATTATTTCCAGGTAGCTGAAGTGTGGAGACTTTCTGCTGCTTTCACATTCTATGAATAGGGAGTTAACATCTTTAAAAGGAGTAGCTTTCTACTGTATGTAATTATGTGGAATACCTGACTTTTAAAAAATTATTTTTTGAAAGAGAGAATAATAGAAAATGCAAGATAGCTGTATTTTTTCTTTCCTAAGTGAGTTATCACAGTAAATAGCAGCGAAACTACCAGTACAAACCCAACATTTAAGGAATGCAGTAAGAAAGCTATTTAAGTGTATACTTTTTATATTTATTTCTGTTGTTTTTCTGGGGTTTTTTTGTTTGTGTGCTGGTGTGTTTTTTTTTTTTGGTGTTTTGTTTTTTGTGGTTGGTTGGTTGGTTGGTTTTTTAATACTGATGTATACTCTGTCAACCTGTCAGGCAGAGAGGATTCTGGAGTCCATGTTTGCACATGAAGTTGCTTTAAATATGAGCAATTTATGCATTTATATCTTCAGTTAGCCCACCACATAGTCAAAAATCTTAATTCTGGGTGACCAAGTTTGGTCACGTGTAGATCAGAAGGTGTGCCAAATGCAGGATAAATTGCTAATTACCAGAATTTTAGAAAAGATTTGGAAATGTCTATAGGCTAGTGCCATGGCTGGTTTGAAAAGGAGTTGCTGAAACTGTCATCTACACCAGCTTTTTCAATTAAATGGTTTCAGTCTCTCTTTCTCATCTTGGTGTACAGTGTTAATTAAAGTTTGAATCGTTGTGGGATATTGTGCTATATAGAAATCTAAAGCCCTTTGTTTGTACACAGCCAGTAAAACTATTTGTGCCAAATTAGTACAATTGTGTAGAAGACCTTAGAGAAGGGCTGTTGGAAGGTGATGTCATTTGGATTTTTATCCTAGTGTCTTTATTCACAGTATGTCATATATTATCTATTTCATTTTATTTTTATTCATTTTTATTCATTTTATTCAAAACCTGGCAGATCAGTCATATAATTAAGTCATCTTGCCTGTCTCTGATTCTTTAAAATAAGTTTTTGGGTTCCTGTTTTTTGGGTTTTTTTTTGGGGGGGGGGGTTTGGTTCGGTTTTTTTTTTTGGGGGGGAGGTGTGTTTTTTTGTTTTTGTTTATTTGTTTGTTTGTTCAATCTGTTAAACCTGTTGTAATTTTTCATTACTCCCCAGCAATCCTACTTTATGTTAGCTAAGAAGGAGTCTTGTACACAGTTTATTTCAGGCTAAATTCTGGTTTTAAACACTGCAGGATTTTTGAAATTACTGCGAATCACTACATTTTGACACTTACAGCTTAAAACCTTGCAAATTTATTTTTTTTATTTCCCTTTAGGTGTGTGTGTTCTGAGCCTGAGAAACCCAGCAATGAAACTTTGGAGGCCTGGAGGAAAATGAATAAATCCGTGGAAGACATAGCATGGAGTAACCTCACAGTTTCTGTGAGTATATGAAAGCTATGTGTATTTCTATGAGTGTGTGCATGTATACATATAAGGAAAAAACCCACCTACCAACCTACCAGTCTGAATTAATATTTTCATCTGATTACTTTCTTGATTTGAGACAGGACTGTTTTCTTTAGAATTGTATTTGTGAATGCTTTTATTCATCCCATAATGCTTTAAACAATCATTCTAGTGGTTTGGATGGGTGAGTCTCTGGCAGCTAATCTCATAAATGTCTGCTTGAGGTAGCCACTCTAATTCTGGTTGTCAGAACAGTCTTTTTTCTGAAGTGCAGATGAATATGATGAGGTGAATAACCAGGAGGTTGCTTCCTTCATTTGCCGGGAGAAGGTGAACAAGTTGGTTTTTTTTTTTAACAAGATGTGAAGATGGAATCTGCAGTTAAAATACAGTAGGAAAGTTCCACTAGTTAGTGAGATACTGGTATAAAACTACAGCCTAATTAAAAAACCTACCAAAATACTGATTGGAAGAAAAGAATTACTTGGAAAATTGAAGGTTAAAGGAAAAGGGGAAGAGCTATTTCGAAGAATAGTCTTGAAAGCATTACCTTGTGAGCTGGATATTCCATAACTATAACTAATTCTGCGTGTAGGTGAAGAGAAGGAATCTGTGGAAGTGATACAGAAGGCTTTTTGGAAGAAACATTTTTGCCAATTAGTAGACCCTCACCTGTGATTCAGTTGCCTAAATGCAACTATCTACAGTTGCTTTGCATACCCTGGCATCTGCTTTCAGCTTGCATCTTGAATGATTTGGATCTTCTATGCATTTTGTGTTGCTTTGCTTAGCTGTATGTGCCCTCTTAGGCTGTCTAAAATGACAGTAGATAGTTGTGTATGAGCTCTCCTGGTGCGTGGGCCTAGACATTGACTCTGAAAGTAGAAGCTATTTTGCACAGCAAAAATACTGTGAAAACCTCAGTGCTTTACTTGAGTTTCAGCTGTAGTGTGTTCTAGGTATCACCAGTGGCTCCTAGCTTACCATAATCACCTATGGCAGTAGTTTCTCTTGAACCTATTTTTTATATTTATTTAATATTTGTATTTATTTTATATATCTTTGCAGTCTCTCAATTATGTTCAGTTTTCCCAGAGAGACAGAACTTACCAATGATTTTCTGGTGCTTATAATCAAAGTATATTGTTAATGTCAAAATTTTTTTTTCAAGTTACATTTTTGATATATTAACCCATTTAGAGACTAGGTTGTGGTAGTGTTATTCCAACTATTTGATCTATTGACCCATTATTCCTTGTACTCCATGTGTTTACTTCAGTTCTTTGCTTTGCATCTCAATGAGCCTTTTGGATAGGAATCAGCTGACTTTTTAAAAAAAAATCATTCAAATTCAATGCTTTTTTATACTTTACTAGAATTTTTTTTTCTTATAATTGGGTAATTATGTAATTCTAATTCTGTAAGAGTTCTGTACAGTCCTTAACTGTATCAGGAGATAATAAAGCCAAGAATAAAGAGGTGGGAGAAACTGATGACTATGCTAGCTTCAAAGTTGATGTTGGTTAGGTTGGTCTTAGTTTTTATGTAGGCATTCAGTCTTATGGTGCTTTGAGAAACAGAAGAGAGGTGAATGTAGAGAAGTTTTTTCTTCTTGGGTGCCTTTCAGCATTTTGTCATCTTGCAATAATGGATGTGATGGATATTGTGGCTCTTCAGACAGCATGAGTTTTAGGATGAGGCAGTGATGAAGGGAAGGACCCCCTTTTTTTGCTTGTGAAAGCTCTCAGACGTGTTTTATATCGAAAGGACAAGTTAGGTTGAATGTACTTAACATGCAGTAATTTAAGGAATTTTTCTCTCTGCAGGAATGTCTAGAATTTCATGGTGTGTTTCATGGATCAGCTTGTGGCCATCATGGACCATATATTCCAGATGTTCTCTTCTGGTCTGTCATACTGTTCTTTACAACATTTTTCCTCTCCTCTTTCCTTAAGCAATTCAAGACCAAACGTTATTTCCCAACAAAGGTAATTCTTATTAGAGACTATTATTATCTTGTGATAAATGTATCAGTATGATTTAACAGGGTTGACTTTTTTATTTTGCTTCAGAACCTTTTATTGATAGATTTCTTTTAAGACAGAAGTTAAAAGCAGAAAATTAGCTGCCCAATTCTGAAAAGGAAGATATTAGTGGAAATAAATTGGCTGCTGAAAACTGAGTGTTTACTGTCTACTTCCCTATAGTTGCAACCAGGTGTTCTAAACATTAGAACACCTAAGCAGACTGTCTCCTCTATTAATGGGTTAGTGCCAGGAATCACTTGAAGAGATCATATTGCTGTCCTGTTCCTCACCTGGCTGTACAGAACAATTGATTGCTTTCTCTAAACGATTCATGTATGAAGGGTTCTGAGCAGTTCCTTGGAGAATTACTGATTCTAACAGAGGTTAATGTAGTGATTATCCTTAGAGTGATTTACACAGCTTCTGCAAGCCAAAATAAAAGTGGTTATATCTTCTCTAAACCTCAGCTCATCTGTATAATGTGTTCCTAATGTTTAATGAGGTCACCTGTTACAAATTACCCCCCTCCTGTCTATTAAAGCATCAAAGGTATGATCATTGATTTTGGAAAAAATTAGTCATGTTACTGAATTAAGACTAGCTGAGATGACCCAGCCTCACAGTAGGGTTGAGAGGACAGGAAGATGAGGAAGGAGTTATTTTAAGCAATTTGCTGCTTGCAGTAATCAGTTAAAATGAGATAATTGGATGAACAGTTGTACAAAATACTCATCTTCTACAATTTCATGCTATGTTGGCAGGCAGCTTGAATTTTAAAATTGAGAGAAAATATGTATAATGTTAAGCAGTATAATGTAGTATAAATGGACTTCTTAGGGGGAAAAATGTCTTTCTTTACATGCAAATTATAATGGTGAAAAATCAAGAGTTAACACAAGTCTTTTCTGTATAGGTGCGTTCTACCATCAGTGACTTTGCAGTGTTTCTGACCATAGTAATCATGGTTTTGATTGACTATCTTGTAGGAGTACCTTCTCCTAAGCTTCATGTTCCAGAGAAGTTTGAAGTAAGAAATAAAACCTTTAAAAAAGATTACATTTTTGAATGCTTGTGGTTTCACGAACAGTATTACAATGGAATTGGATAGAAAGAGAAATCTATCTATCTACTTACAGTGTAGTGGATGAAGTAATCTCCCTTTTCTGTTTTGGATGTGTGTCTCATCTGACAGGAGTGACTATGCTTTGTTATAATGTCATTGAAAAAGAAGCATTCTTTTGTGCAAATGTACAAAAATTAAGAAATGGAGTAGATGTGTTGTTGTTGGTTTTTTTTCCATATAAAGTCACATTCATATATAGCAGCTAAATTAGTCTTTTGGTTAAAGGCACTGAAAAAAAAATACAAGCACATACTTGAGACTGTTGATTGCAGATGTTTGTAGCGATAAAATCCTAATCTTTTTTTAATAATTAAAATCTTACCATTGATGTTTGTTTTTTCAGCCCACCCGAAAAGACCGAGGATGGTTCATAGATCCTCTTGGAAGCAATCCTTGGTGGACACTCTTGGTATCTGCTGTTCCTGCTTTACTCTGTACCATTCTCATTTTCATGGATCAACAAATAACAGCTGTTATTATAAACAGGAAGGAGCATAAGCTGAAGGTAAAAGTTACTTTCACAAAACTCTAAATCAAATTAATTCTGCAGGTCTGAAACATGACCAGTTACTAAATGAATGTGTATATTGACTAATGAAGAAGAAATACAGTTTTGTGGACACTCTCAAAAAACCTAATTTGTGTAGTTTATATTTTAGTTATAATGCACATAAATATCAGAAATAGAAATTATCATAGACAGAAAGTTCATTGAATTATTTGTTTGCTTAATTTTGCAGAAAGGCTGTGGTTATCATCTTGATCTGCTCATGGTTGGTGTTATGTTGGGGATATGTTCTATCATGGGCTTACCATGGTTTGTTGCTGCAACTGTTCTGTCTATAAGTCATGTTAATAGCTTGAAAGTTGAATCTGAATGCTCAGCACCAGGAGAGCAACCAAAGTTTTTGGGAATCCGGGAGCAACGAGTGACAGGACTGATGATTTTTGTCCTGATGGGGCTGTCAGTGTTTATGACATCTGTGTTAAAGGTAAAAGACAGTTTTCAAAAAATATTTGTAATTTCTTTGTTCTTTTGATTTTTATATTGTTTTTTGATATCAAATATTTCAATATTTTATATGCTTCTGGGCTCATTCTTAGACTGCCTTCTGAACAACAGCTGTTAGTTGAACAGAAAGAATAAAGCAGCCTTTGTTCTCATTACCTGCTTTTCATGTCAACTGTTTTTCTCAGGTCCGTCTTACCTAAAATAGTTACTCTGTTGTTTTTATGTGGTTACATATAGTATAACTATAAGTATAGGAAAGAAGTGTGATAAAAATAAGAGCTACTTGAGCAGAAATAATAAATACAACAGAAGAAACAGAAACGGTTTAAAACTTACTATCAGAAGTGGCATTGTTCACCCCCCATCCCTCTCTTCAGATTATTAAACTTCCTTTGTTTAAAGTGTCAAGGCTTATCTATGCATCATCATGGTGTAACAGTGATTTTGTAGGTAGTATTGTGGCCTCGGTTTATATCTTATTAATTTTTTAAATTGTATTTTGGAGGTCCTGTACTCAGACATTTCATGCATTTCAGGAGCAAAGAAAGCTTTGATTGCTTTGTGAAGGCTGTAGAGGTTTGATGCAAGTGCCACTGAAATTAGTGCACAACTTTCTTATCTTCATAAGCTTTAAACTGATCTTACGGGAGCAAAATTTATCCCTGAATAATTACCTGACTTTCATAGTTTCCTAGGTATCGTACCTTTTTTGTTTCATCTCCTCCAGAAATGCTAGATTAGTGATTGGAAGTAAAACAGGAAAATTTCGTGAAGTTGATCATGTCAGTGCAGTTCCTGCCAGCAGCATAAAATACCATACTGAGCATTAACAAATTTTTTTGGCAACCTAGAAAACTGAATGAGCAGTCAGGACTTTTTTAATTCTATTGAGAGCTTTGTTAGCACTATAGAATTAATTTTTTTTTTTGCTGCTCAACGATTAATATATTTTCTCTATAAATGAAGAGCCACAGCTTTTACAGATTTCACTTAAATAAAATAAAAAGTACAAAATAACTTTGTCCGTATCTTTTTCACTAATACGAGCTGCTATGTTATGCCATGGTGATTCCACAAGTAACAGTGTGGGTGTTCTTCCTCTACAGTTTATTCCAATGCCAGTTTTGTATGGTGTCTTCCTTTACATGGGAGTATCTTCATTAAAAGGCATTCAGGTAAAGTCTGGTTTTAATGAGCAATTTGCTTTTGTGTAGTATTAACTGAAAAGGAGATTGTAACACATCACCTTAAGTGATCAACAATAAAGTTAGCCCATACTTTGTGAATAATATATAGGATGATTTATTGAGTTTGGATACTTGTTCTTACCATTTTGTGCATTAGTGTCTAAGTTCTATTGCAATTATTCTCTCAGTAGTGCAGCTGAGCAACAAATTTTCTTAAATATTTTGAATTTTTATAGTATTATTAAGAGGAAGGAAAAAAACAGAAAAAGAAGACAGCCGCCAGCTCCACTCCCTTGAATGTTCAGCCTCCTTCATTAGTATTTTATTTGAGATTAACTTAGGTTTCTGGAGTCCCCTAAGAGTGTTTTATTTCCATCTGGAGGGGTAGGAAATCGTTAACAGAAGCATTATTTTATTTTTCACTGCAGTTTTTTGACCGTATAAAACTGTTTGGAATGCCTGCCAAACATCAACCTGACCTGATTTATCTACGTTATGTGCCACTCTGGAAGGTCCATATCTTTACAGTTGTTCAGCTCACTTGTCTAGTTCTGTTGTGGGTGATTAAAGCCTCTGCAGCTGCTGTTGTTTTCCCTATGATGGTAAGTTTTCTGTTTTACAAGGTAATTTTTCACAAGTAGGGGCATTGTCTGTGTTCTCTTCAGAATGTATTTGCTGCCTTAAACAAGAAGGGAGTGGGAAAGAAACAAAAGAATCTGTTGTACAAATTGTTAATTTTTGAAATGCCAAGAACTTTTCATTTCCTGAAAGTGTGAATTATTAACTTGCTGGTAAGATGGAACCAGTACTGCAAAAAAGGTCTTCAGCTAAAGATTTTTAATGTCCTGAAAGTATGTGTGTTTTTGTTTGACTGAAGAGTTTAATATAAAGGATTCTGTTTATGATTCCTTTAAGGTTCTAGCATTAGTGTTCATTCGCAAGCTCATGGATTTATGTTTCACCAAAAGAGAGCTTAGCTGGCTTGATGATCTTATGCCAGAAAGTAAGAAGAAGAAAGAAGATGACAAAAAGAAAAAAGAGAAAGCAGTAAGTGTGAAAATAGTCAAAGGAAGCACTTTGTAGATTACTAGAAAATACTCAGAGATTTAAAAGGAATTTAAGTGTTCTGAGCACATACCAAATACACATTTGGAAATTCTTTACTAATGAGATTTATTGCTAGAGGAGCTATTACTGGCAATTAAGTTGAAGAAAAATCACCATTTCAATGATGCTATTATGAACTATGACTCTTATTTGTGATGCAGATTAGGTTAGAAGGAGGAAAAAGGGAGAGAAAAGGAGAAGAGTTGGCATCTTTACCCCATTAAAATTAATTTTAAACTGTTCATCTTGTCAGGGACATTTTGCTTGTGCATGTTTGTAGTTAAAACTAACCATCAGTTACAAAAAATACAGTTTGCATAACTTATCCATAGAGGTCTTATCTAACTGTACACCAGCTAGCTAAATTCCTGACAAAACTGGCAACACCCTCCTTCCCTGCTCTCCTGTCTCCCCTCCCTGGATAAAATAGTTGTAAGATAAAAGGTTTTAAGCAACATCTCCCACATTCAGCTCCAGTCCCTTATAGGGAAATGCCCCTATGGAAACTGTCAGCTGCATGAATTATTTTGTAAACTTCTTATTTGGAATTTACAGGAAGCAGAAAGAATGCTTCATACGGGGGACAGTGAAAGTGTGCACCTTTCATATGGAGGAGCAAATTTGGATTTTCCTGTAAAAACTCTAAAATACAGGTATAAT
The DNA here is from genome assembly GCF_036169615.1 of Heliangelus exortis. NCBI lineage: Eukaryota > Metazoa > Chordata > Aves > Apodiformes > Trochilidae > Heliangelus > Heliangelus exortis. Next base: position 33,066,350 of record NC_092423.1, read on the forward strand.
AAATTGTTGAACTTAAGAGGTTTTGTATCATATACAATAATTTGCTTTATATAAAGTTGATTACGTATGAGTTGTATAATTTTTTTTTCCCAAACTTGTAACTCAGCCATGATAAGGAGGTACAAAGATGGTGCTATAGTAGTATTTTTAGGTTGCATTGTTCCTTAAAACTGCATCTTAATTACAAATTTACATGACCGTCTTGAACAGATCAGATGACTCAGTTTCGACCAGCTGTACTCAAGGTGAAGAAGCTTCTTTGGTCAGTTTTTGTGGAATACTTGTGTGTTACTGTGCATGAAATACTGAGTATTAAGCAACTAATAGCATCAGCTGCGCTATATGTTTACCAGCCCCTGGATTTTTAGAAAAAAAAAATCTAAGTGTGCAGTTCTTTAATAGTTTACTTAAGCCAGGATAAAAGTCTATCATTTCTATTACATACATACTTTATATGTATAAAAGTATATGTAAAACCCTAACCCATTTTTACTTAAAAAAGTCATTGTACTTTAAAAGCACAGGGCTACCAGCTCTCTTCTAAAAAAAGAGGTGCTGGAATTTCACTTATGGAAAGTTCCTTCATCACTGGAAGACATTTTGCTCAGTATCAATCTCCCCTAATGGGGATGTACTCAGCTTAGTTATCAGGTGGTGTTCAGCTGTGCAACATACCCAAAAGATGTGACAGATTAATAGCATGCTAGCTTTTTTTTTCCTCTCTCATTCTAAGTATTCCTAGGTTAAAAATTGGCTTTCCTATGGATCTAGGGTACTGTCAGGTCTACCCTATATGAGTTAGCAACAAGCAGATTTTTTTGGTAGACAGATATACCTGCAGAATGCTGTTTTCTCCTCAAAGAGCAGGCTTAATCAGACTTTAGCAATTAATACTAAATTTCAAAGCATGTTTAAAAAGACATCTGAGTTGGTAGTTGCTCTCATGGTAGAAATATAATTTCATCAACTGTATGCATGTGTGTTTACTGTATATTTCACTGCCTTGCTTTTTGTGGGGATTCCTGAGGAAAAATGGCCATGAAACTTTTCTGTGCAATCTGAAGAGCTCTAACAGGTACACTGGGGTAGATTCTGAGGCTTGAGTATGGAACAGAACAGAAAACTTCTCTACAGACAGCACCCAAGTCTGCTGTACATGTAAATATGTGGAGGGGAAAGAGGTAAATAGGTTTTCAAAGCTTACTGACTGGGAGAGTCAAGTTACCTTTTTGCAGAACTTAGGGAATGGTGGCAAAAAAGCCTTGAAAAATGTCTAGTAAAGCTCTACAGGAAAAAAATAACCTGAGATCTGTCTAGCTATTGGGACTTACAGATTCTTTTAATAGTTCTAAATCTCAACTGAGCTACCAGTTGCAAAATTTTATTAACATCTGCTCTATTGAAGTTGATCTTTTTCTAGAAACAACTTAAAATAGTTCTGATTTTTCGTTACTTTGAGCATGCAAAATAAAAATTTCAGTTAATTTAGAGATGAGAGACTTCTCAAATATTCTCAGTGTCTTAGTAGTATCTATGTGAAAAACTGTTTTAAGATGCTAAGGCAGTGCTGCTGAGTTAAATCTTCAGTTTCTTGTTGAAATGCATTGTAAGACATGAACTCCACTTGTGGCTGTGTAAATATTGAAAGAAGGCACAACTGATATAAAAGATGAGTGACAATAAGTGTACTGCTCCTGCAAGGTATGGAATACTAACCAGAAAGTATGTTTGTTCTTTAGTGTTGATCCCTCAGTTGTAAACATATCAGACGAAATGGCCAAAACTGCACAGTGGAAGGCTCTTGCCATGAGTACTGAGAATGCCAAAGTAACCAGAGCTAACCTGAGGTAGCTATAATTACTCATGCTAACTATGATCTTGTGTTTAACAGCTAATAAATGCATTTCTTGAAATCTGTCTCATAAAATGAATGCATGTGTTCTGTAAATCTGCGTTGACTTTTTTACTTTCAAAGAACTTGAATTTGAACTTTCATTTTTCCTCTTTACTCTGAAGTTAATTTCTGTGAGGAATTTAAATTATTTTCTTAAATGTATTATTGCAATTTTAAACTTACTCTTTATTTGCTTAATACAATTATGCTACTGTGATGGCTTAGGGTTTCTAAAAGCATTGCTAGAATGTGTATGAACATGGGATTTTTTTGATCTGGAACACTACAAATGTCAGTGGGAATAAAAGGTAAGCCCAGCATTTCTATTTATGCTGCCCTAGGGTCTGCCTGCTGGTTTTTTTTTGGCTGGTTGGTTTGTTTTTTCCCATCTCACTTTTTTCAATCTATTAAAAAAAATAAACCTGCCTCTAATAGTATCTTCAATGGAAATGAACCGTACTTGAATGAAGCACTGGACAGATTAGGAGTCTTCAGTACTCTGAACATTTCCTGTAAGCTGAGATGCATCTTCTGTGAGGCCCAGGAACCCCTTTTTCAGTGGGCTCCCCATCAAACTAAAAAGTCTGTGTGCACTGAATCATTCTGCCATTTTACCAGTTTCTTCCCTGTTTGACTGAGTCTATAAAGGGAAGCAAAGCCAATCCTGAATATTCATATGGAATATCCCCAACTTCCCGAATTCTCATGTTTCGTGTAAAATGACATCTTGGTGGAAGACTTGGTGATGAGGGAGCATTGATACAGAATCATCCAAGCTATCAAGTACTGTTTAGCTTGCATCATGGAAACATCAGTGTCTGGTCACTTAGTCCTTGCATACAACCTTTTACTTGGCATGTCCATTGTTCCAAATTAGGCATGAAAATACACTTTGTTTTGCCCTGACAATAGGTCAACCAAAAAGGGTGAATAACGAGCCAAGGAGAGGCCTTGGGGGCATCATAATGGAAAAGCTGAAGAGACTTATTAGAGCAGGCACCAAATGTTTAAATAGGTGTTTTAAATAAACATTTTAGAAACATTTTTTAAAGCTTGAGCAGGCAAGACTGACAGGAAGATAGAAAACAGAGGCATTAGACAGATAACAGAATATGTGTGTCAGTATATCTTCTTTCAACTGCTGTATTTTCATTCATGCTAGGTTCTCAGAAACCTGAATTTTTGAATGCTTAATTTATCTTTTCAGAATAATTACAATTTCTAGATTTTCAGACAATTAGAAGTTAGTACTACTCCATCTTGTGCCTTCCTGTTTCCTGAGTAAGTTAAGGTAGAACACAATTTCTATTCGGCCCTAGCAAATTAGGCTTCTGAAGAGTTTGCTTTTTTATCTACTTAGATCATATTCAATATTCCATCTATTGTAAATATTTTATTAACAGACATTTTCCTTTCATTCCATAACCTTTCATTCCAGTTTCTCTTACACTGTTCTGTAACTACCTCAAGGCATTTTGTTCTGTCCTTGGATAAACCACTGTTCAGTAGCTGTGTCCTTAGGAGCATCAATTGTTCAGGTGTCAGCCCAGCCAGTTGTCTTTAGGGTCTTCGACTTGAATGGACATGTAGGCAGATTTTTGACTGTCCTCTGCTGTTCTTACAAATCTGGCTCCCCATTTTGAAAAGACTGAAATGTTTTACCAGTCCTTTATTTCAAACAAAATTTTTTCCCTTCCCAGTAATTAAGCAGTATTAGTAATATTGCTTGGTATGTTATTTTTGGTATTTTTAGCTAGGCAGTTTTGATAGGTTTTTTTTTTTTCCAAAGGTGCTTTGCAAAACTGTTTCAAATGAATAGAGTCAATAGCAACAGTGAGACTGAAAATGGTGTTTATAGATGAGATCATGATGATTTCTTTCTTGAAGATTGTACTGCTCCTGTGAATAATATTTAGCACTTGTTAGGATGTCATAGAAATGCATAATTTTAAAAGTTTTCTTGCATAAATATTTTCTGTGTTCCTTGTTAAATTTAAAATGTTTATAACTTAACCTTTACTGAAGTGAATCAAACTTTACATTTTCCTCTTTGGTTTCAAACAGCCCTGAAAAACCAGAAAGTGTGAAAATAAATGTGCAAGATACACCTGTTGTGAAATACGTGGATGCTGAAACATCTTTATAGAACTGAAGCAATGGGAATTGTGTGTATTTGTGTGTGTATATACATCACTGTAGGATATTATACCATTGAAGTGTGATTTCCAGTTTAAGGAGCAACATGTATTTAATTCTGCCATGGTTTAGGGCACTGTAGATATGCTTGCATAATGAGAAGATTTTCCTACAAATAAGATGAGTGGTAATCACACTTCAGCTATTTATTTTATTGGAAATTTTATTTTCATTTTAAAATAGGAAGATTGTAATCAATGCATATTACTTTCAATAATCAGTATGTGCATAAAAGTTAAATCAGCTTTTGCTGATGATTACTGGTCCACATTGCTTAAAATTTTGCCATACCTCTGTTTATAATGTGTGTGCTACAGAAGTTTGTTTTCCATGCAGGCAATTACTGCTTGTTTTTGCAGGGTATATACTTTTTTTGTGATTTCATAGAACAAATATTACCATGTTGTTGACAAGAACTACTGTTTTATGTCTCTACTACATGCTAGTGTTTTCTGGATTGTCTGTCCTATTTTACAGAAGTGGCCTAGAACCCTAAGTCAGGTGGTTAGTTTATCCCTAAAAATACATATAAATGCCCTGTTCTGCTATTTCTTATTCTTTTTCATTTTCTTTTTCAATTCACCTTGATTCTTCATAATTGTCCAGTAGCAGTATGAGTGCAGAAATTGTTGTTACAGTCCCAAGTCAGTATTTGCCATTCTGGACATTCCATGTTTACACAATAGAAATTGGATTTACAGTTTTTGCAATTTGGTTATAGGAAATTAGACATGTTACCAAACTACTACTTTTGAATTCTTTCGTTCCTGCTTTTCCTTATATTCTTCCATTGACTATCAGAGTCTGATTTACTCAGCTCTAAGACTGAAACCTTAGACTATTTCTTGTCCCTATCCAGTATCTTTCTTACTTAATTAATTTTTAAATGTACTGTGTATTTGATTAAATTAGCTGTAGCTTATTTCTGTAATAGATTTATGATCAGTATTATTTTATGGATTGCAAATTACTTGTGGTATTTGTATGTACAGTTCTGATCCTCTCCATTGTAAAGGGCATATATGATAGCACACCAACATATTTTTAAACATTTTATTTATTTTAATTAGTAAAAATTTTTATCATGTAAGATGAATAAAAAAGTAAATATTCATTTATTAAAGTAAATGGGATTTTTTGAGGTTCACTGATAAAGATGCAGTCAGTGCATTTATTGTACTTATATTTTCAAGTTCTAGTGTTTAGCATAATATTTGAAATAATGAGAATTTTATGTATAAATGAAAATTTTGATCAATTACCTGTGTAGTTTCTATTATTATTTTTTTTCCCTTATGCCTTAGTTTTTTGGCTTTCTGAAATGATCTCTTTATATTCGGAATTGCTACCAGTCCTTTCTGGATATAATGCAATGGCTGTAATTAGAATCTGTGCTCGTTTAAAATTAGAAGGTGCCATTTGCTCAGTACTGCTTTTGACAAAGTTGGGAGTTTTCCCATGGACCACATGGTAAAATTCTCAACAACTGCAAAAGGAGACAATTCTGGAGAGTTTGTCTGAGAAACATTCAGGGGAAATTTTGGTGCTCTTCAGCCAAGTGCCACTTGGAGAGAAGATAATTTCATATTACAAAAATAAAGCAATCATTGGGAATAAAGAGAAACATTTAAAAATAGCATTTCAGTTACATGGGCAGTTACCATTCCCTTTAAATGTCATGTAATTCAATAATGGGCTTGGGTTTTATTGGTTTTTTCCCCTTTTTCATTTGGCTGATTTCCTAGATGACAATTTTTAAAAAGTAAATTACAGTGTACAGCAATACAAATAATGCCATTCAAACTCCCATTAAAAAGGCTCAGGTCAGTGGCAAAGCAAGTGACCAGTTTGACTGATGCTGTGCTAATGGCCTGAATAGATACTCTTTTTTTTTTTTTTTTTTTTCAGATAATAGTGTTGCTTGTGCCTTAGCTTGGGTATATGCTGTTTCAGAAAATAGTTCAGAAAACCTGTGTTTTCCCACCAAACTGAGTTACAGTGAAACTAAAGCAAATGGTTTCCCAAAACTTTCTGCATCATTAAAAAAACCAAACCAACCAACCAACCAAACAAAAAAAAAACACCAACAAAAAACAAACCACAGAAACCCTCAAAACACATCTGCAGATTAGTTATTAAATAGTGGTTCTGTTAAGAGGGAAGACATGGGCAGTTTATGTAGCATTGTCCACACTACTTCTGTACTAGTCCTCTCAGCAGTATTTTTCACTTCATGTTCACAATCCTGCAACAATCTCCAAAGATCAAAAAAATTACTGTAAGCTTCTTAGATTTTTAAGTTTTTAATGCCTGGAAGTCAGACTTTCCTGGTGCTGCACACCTCGTATCTGGCTTTTTCTTCAGAAGGGTTAAGTTTTAGTCAATATTATAGGAACTGACTAATTTTTGAAGTCAAGTTGAAAGGAAACAACACCAAAGCCCCACAAGTTTAATCACAGTTTTTATTCAATTCCAATTGTGTAGATATTTTAACCAGTGTCAGAAATACCATAACTTGCAGAACAGTTCTCAGTGCCCTTTAGTTCCGGTGTTCTTGGTCAGTACCGTGTTATGCTTGTACTTTTTTCCCATATATACAGAAAATGTGGTATTAAGTGCAGAAGGCCCTATTGATAATCTATGGTCAAGTGATTCACTGCTCCTTTTGCATCTTCTTTAGTTAAAATCACACATAGGATTAAAGTAAAATGGCTAAGGCTGTAGTTTACTCTATGTAAATATATGTTTTGCCTTAATGGATGCAAAAGAGCAGTGGTAATTGCTGTCACTGGTACCTTTCACAGGGGTTAAGCCCTGTAAAAACTATGCCAATGTATTTCCATTCCAACAGTTAGAGGAAAATCAACATCCCTGCCCTTCTTTTAAATGCTTTTGTTTCCTGGAATGGATCTTAGTTCTACTGTGTATCTGGCTGCAGAGCCACCTCAGGAAGTCCCTCAAGTCCCTCTATTTTTATTTTTTTTTTCCCTCTTTAATTTCCCTTCTTTTCTAATTTATTTATAAATATGGATGTTTACATAAAGTGTAGGTCTTACTTTCGACCACTCCATTTAAATTATCATTTAAAATATTTCACTTAAAATGCAGCCTTGTTGTAAATTATGTTCTGCAAAAACTTGTTTGTAGTATTTTCCTATATACTTCCTATATATTTTCCAATGACACACTTTACATTCTGTTTACATACGCCCAAACTAATTATACTTTCTCCCTAGATTAATTTTCAGCCATTACATAAGATCACCCACTGAAAATGTTCTAAAGTGCCATATTTGTCATGATAAAGCCCATTAGGGTATAATTTGGTACCCTAGTGGGGGCTTTCCAACCTCATCTTGGCCGTTTTTTCTGCATTTAATGAAAGTTCTCCCATAACCTGACCATTTGCTTCACCTCCATCTCTGTCTTTACATGGAAGATCCCTACTTGGTGCCCTTGGCAAAGGCAGATTTGTCACTGGGCTGCAGGATGTCTCTATAACAAAATCGGTGTCATGTTGCAGAGCCTGCACCAATTTAAAGGGTTTTCATGTACATACGTTCCGTAAATTGTAAGAGAAATGGTTCATGATTTTTCAGTTCACAAATGGTAGATGAGCACTCAATTATTTTCGTTTTCTTTTTGCTTTGTATGATTAGTAATGTTTTAATTACTCATCTAGGTCAAATTATCAAGTGCAGTACAAATGTGGGAAAGGCTTTGTTTATACCAACAGTAATTTATTTTATGGCAAATTTTAAGACCAGATCCACACAGCTTTGAGTCAGTGTGAAAGTAGTGAAACAAATAAAGCAAATTGCTTAGTAATGTTAAGCCAGTTTTAATTTGTAACATTTTTAGTGAAAACTTAGATGACTTCGTAGTTGGCATTGAATTTAAGACACTGTCACTTGGAATTTAGAACATGTTGACATTTATTTGGGGTCTTGAATAAGTTTGAAAATCAGTACTTTTCTAAATGGTTTTAGTGGCAAGATGCATAATAATTGATAATATTTTTCTTTCTGTTGTAGCTGATAAGTCCTGTGCAAAGGTGTCTTCCAGGGTTCAGCATCTGCAGCTGAACTACCATTTTGGTTTTAATACTGCTTATTTGACATGTTGATTACATACTGTATGGTTTGAATTTTTTACGACTGCTTTTTCTAATTACAGTTTCTCTACTTTATAACAAAATCCCAAACAAATTTCATTTCATTATTCCAGACATTAGAGGATCCAGTTTATTCAGTCCATACAGGAAACACAACTTTCAGACTCGTCTGTTAATGGGGAATGATCAAGCCTTCATTGTTTTAATTTTACTGATAGAATAAAACTTATCTTTTGTAATGTTTCGGAAAGTTGGTAAAAGCAATAAAAAAAAAAAGAAAAAATAAAAAAAAAGCCAAAAAACCCACCACCTTTGAACTAGATTAAGGCTCTTTCTGGTTTTATGATCCTAAACGCGTCTCCCGTGCCTATGGCGACAGCCACCGGCGTCGGCCGTCGCTAAGGTTACCGGTCACCTCCCAGCCTGACGGCTGTTGATAGGCCGGCCGGGTCGAAGAAGATGGGACTCGATTGGCTTGAGGGGGATGGGGGTGGGCAAGGTTTGGGTCGGGTGTGGGGATCCATCCCGGGCTGCGGGGCGCAGGCAGCGGCGGTCGCCGTTCAGCGGTAACGCGGGGTGAGTGGGAGGGGGCGGGGCGCGAGCCAACCCCAACGGAAACCGCTCCCTCAGGGGGGCCGGGAGTGAGGAGGAGGAGGGGGAGGAGGAGGAAAATGAGGGGGAAGGGGGGAGGGAGGGAGCCCCATCAGCCTCCGCTGTTGGGTTCGGTGAGCCCGGTGTTAGCCCGCTCTCTGCTAAGGGGCTTCGCTGCCCTCTTTCTTCCACGCTACCAGCCCCCCACCTCTCTTTCTCCCCCTCCCTCCCCCCCCGTGGCAGGTGGTCCCGCTGCGCAGCCCGCGGGGAAGGTGAGGGAAAGGGGGAAGAGCGAAGGGTGGCGTGGGGAGGGAGGGAGGGAGGAAGGAGGCACCAAAATGAGGTTTCTGTGTCTTCCCAGCTTGTCACGGTTTGGTCAGGGGTTTTCCGGGTGATCACAGACTCCAGTCGTGGTATGATTAAGTTGTGGAAAGGTAAAGATTTCAAGCTCTAGGTTAAAAGAAAAAAAAAAAAAAAAAAGATAATGGTGGCATCTGGGAATGTATGTAAAAATGCGACTTGGTGTAAAACACAAAAATCAAGAGCTGACACGTCTGCTTAGGCATGAATAAGATGTGAAAACTCTGGGGAACCGGCTTCTAAATGAATCCCAAGAGTGCTGCCTGCCAACCCAGGAGTGCATCTCAGTCCGAAATCTCACCTAAAGAACCAGGAGTAATGCCTCTACAAGAAGGGTTATTCTGCCCTCATCCCTCCCCCACTCCTCCTGGAGATGCCTTCTCCAGCCCTGCACCTTTACCAGCTCCCAGCCTTCAGAAGACTTCAAACGATCTTATGGTTCCCAGAGGCTCTGGGCTGTAGCAGGACAGTTCCCTAAAAATGCTTGCGTGCTAGAGGGTGAATTCCATAGAGTTACCTGTTACCCTTGTGTTGATACAAAGCTGCTTGCTAGACCTCAAAAATCCTCATTTCCTGCACCTGTAAACTGCAGATTAACAGGAAAAATTTAGGCAGAATCTAGACATTAAAGTTATGATCTAGAAAATAGCCCCGGGACTGGCATTGCATGGGTCCAGGAAGCTGAGAATAGGCTTGGCCATTTATGGTTCCACTGGAACTGGGATGGTGCAGAGGGAATACAAAAAACCAAAAAAAAAAAAAAAAACCCAAGCCACCAGTGAATTGGATATTTCAATTTGTTGGAAAAATAGTAACCTCATGTTGGATCCTGGTTAATCTTCATGACATCTTCAAAGAAGTCACTAAGCCAAATAAAATTTGAGGTAAATATATGCGTTGGAAGATTTAATGGATAGCAAACATGCAGATTTCCACATCAATTCAACCAATAAAATAATGTAAGACATACACTGCAACCATTGTCTTTATGGGTTACTCAGCGTAGATTTTCCTAGACTCAGGCTGTCAGCAGGGGTGACCCATCCTTCTGACTGCTGTGCTCTCTGAGAAGATAGGAAATGGTCTTTATTTTCCTTTGGTTTCATCAGACTAGAGAAGAAGTACCTTTTGAGACTTCTCATCACCTTTTATGCTTCCTTTGCCATTTCAGCTTTGACAATAATAATCAATTTGACAAAACTGATAATTGCTCTTATACAGAATTTTCGTCTCACATCACACCCAGCTTATGGTGTTCCTACCTGGCAACATCATCAAAAGACCTACTAAAGCCAAGATATATCTCCTGCTTTTTAATCCAGCTTAAACCAGGTAACCTCTTGCATATAATTACATAGTGGAACCCAGCCACTGCACTGGTTAAGAAAGGAGTTCAAGGGTAAATCAAACATCTTGTTGGCTTACAGGCTGCACAAATCCAGTAGGTATTGCAAATGAAGATGATTAAAAATGTAATGCACCTTTTTGTTTAAAGGGATTTTCTAACTACTTGTGGTAGTAGATTAACCTTCCAACATGTCTTTGTGTTTTTGTTTATCTGGGGGTTTCTTTTCACCTTCTGAAGCTTATGTGCTCACGTCATCAGAGACAGAATCTAGACTGGGCCACAGATCAAGTCTGGGGTTGTAATTCCTTTTTCTCCCAATTCTCATCATGTGAATTCTTTCATTTCTGACACACCAAGGATTCTTGGTGTATTTTGTTTCCTGTCCTGCATGCCAGCACTACCAGAATGCATCTCTCTTCCTAAGTAATTGAATTAACATAACTGATGAAATGTAATTATCCCCAATTAATTTTAATTAGTTAATATTGCTTTCATTTCATTGTTTTAAATGGGATAAAATAAGACTGCTGTGAAGACATTTTCCTTTTTGTATGTTTAAAATTTGCCTGATCTTAATCTTTTTCTGGCATAACCTAAGTGAAATGTGAGTGTTGTTTGGTTTGTTTTTTATGCATTACTCATGGGGCTGGCATAATAGCTGGGGGATACTTATGAGGATAGTTAACAGCCTGGCTCTGTGGAAATTTCTGCTGGCATAAATAAAGAAGAAACACAGGGGTGAGAAATTACTCAGTGATTTCAAGAAAGTGAGGAAACTGTAACAATAGGTAAGGAAATATTTCATGTCTGCTTTCTCTCAGGTTTATCCCTGATAAAAGGAAAGCAGGGAATTGTTTCCCTTTGTCAGCCTCTCACTTGTGGTGTGGTGCTAATACACCTACCTGATTTAATGGCTGGCAACTGATGGAAGGGATTTGCACTCTTCCCCCTCCATTTACAGCTGTGCATTCCTGCCTCCTTGTCAGGAGGGTTACTCATCAGACCTCTGTAACAGTGAGATAAATTGGTACAAAACTATAAATAGGGAGGCATATTGCTCTCTGTCTGTTTAAGCTCTCTAAACTGGATCAGTTTGGGGTCAGATCAGCTGAAGAAGTGGAGGGTTGTGGTTGAGGCTCGAAAGGAGAAAGGAAGGAAAGGATCTGACTTTTTCACCAGTAGTTAGTTAATTGGTTTATCTCTGTAGTAAAGCTGAAGGGCACAACACTTTAAGCTGCATGGATAAATACTCCCTTCTGCATGTTGTACCTGTCCTTGTACAGCAGAAATACTTGTGGACAAGCTAGAAGATAATCAGGGTTAAAGTAATTTGTAACCTGAACCAGGTTTCCCAATCCATTGAGCTGTGTGTGCACTTATGGTGGTGCTGTGCCAGCAGACCGAAGAGGTTGTGCAGGGTCAGTTTGTGGCCAGGACTGGCCTCTTACTGCTGAAGTGCTCTCTGACACTCATGCTGGCTTAGCTGCCTCTAGGAAATGGACAGGTAACCTTAGGATGAGTCCTGGGATCTGGGTGAGGGGCTGTGTCCTTGGGTGAGCTGCATCTTTTCATTGTCATGCAGCAGTGAAGGGAATTTGACTTGGATTTTTTACAGGGACATTTGGGTCTGTAGTGGTAAAGTTAAAAATATTAGTCAGCTGCTAGTCTGCTTCACCATTACTGGGGTATTGCAAATAGCAAGAACATTGGACTGGCAGCCCAAAAGCAAGGCTGGTCCACAGCGATCAGATTTTGTGAATGATCACAAAGACCTAAAAATTTTAGGTGAAATCCTAGCACTGGGTATCCTGCTGTTCATGGTTTTGAGGTTCACCCAGAGGACAACTTTTTGAAATGGAATGCTGAAAATGTTAAGATTTAACTGTATTTGGTCATGGACAAGCTGTGTGTGTAGTTTTGCTTGGTGATACTTTAATTGGTTGAAATCTGTTCTTTGCACACACGTGCTCGTAAGAAAGTTGATAATTTGTGAATTTCACAAAAGTGTGAGGTGAGGACTGCATCCTATCATGCCTCTATAGTATGCCAAGTGGACTGGAATATTGGGGAGAGGATATATAACACAAATATCACTAAAACAATACATGGAATTTCTTACTCATAAGGATACTTAAACATACTTAGGAGTGTATTTGTCTTCTCTTACACTGCTTTTAAAGCACTGTTGAGTGGACATGTGGAGGATAAAGAAGGAATTTCTTGTGGATCTAGATGAGTCACTGTGAGGCAGCTGGTGGGAGAACAAAGCTTTGTTTTAAAGAACAGAAATTGATGAGCTGGGTTTACAGGCCACTTATACTAGGGTGAGTTACTACAAAGCAGGAGTTCATGCTGTCAGCAGCTATATTTTAGGTAATTCTGTGTCTGATGCGAGAATACATAATTGAGAAAATAACACCAATTTTCAGTTTGGAAGCAGCAGCTTCTGGTAGTTTACAATGCTTTTATTTCCTACCAGGTATTCTTTTTCTTTGCCTTTAGAGAAGGAGAAGTAAAAAATCAATAGCAGGGGTATTCTATACTGCACAAAGAGAAAAGGAGGCTATAGTATTTATAGAATCATAGAATTGGCTGGGTTGGAAGGGACCTCAGAGATCACCAAGTCCAACCCTTGATCCACTACCGCTGCAGTTACCAGACCATGGCACTGAGTGCCACATCCAGTCTCTTTTTAAATATCTCCAGGGATGGAGAATCCACCACTTCCCGGGGCAGCCCATTCCAATGCTTGATCACCCTCTCAGTAAAGAAATTCTTTCTAATGTCCAACCTAAACCTCCCCCTGCACAACTTGAGACCGTGCCCTCTTGTCTTGCTGAGAGTTGCCTGGGAAAAGAGACCAACCCCCACCTGGCTACACCCTCCTTTCAGGGAGTTGTAGAGAGTGATGAGGTCTCCCCTGAGCCTCCTCTTCTCCAGGCTGAACAGCCCCAGCTCCCTCAGCCTCTCCTCATAGGATCTGTGCTTGAGTCCTTTCACCAGCCTGGTTGCCCTCCTTTGGACCCACTCCAGGACCTCAATATCCTTCCTAAACTGAGGGGCCCATAGGAAATTTTCATATGGAAACTCCTATTAAAGGGACACCAAAGGAAGTTTCCAAATGGTCCACATCTAATGATTAGTCAAATGAGTAGAAAGGATCAGCCAGTGATATTGTATCCTCATTTTTTTTTAATTGAAGGTGCAAAATGCTGCAGCTGTCTGTAGCTCACTGGGGTAGTTCTTCAGCCCCAGCCTGTTCCCAACCGTCTTTTTTTTTCACTCAGAGCAGGATCTGCATGGCAGCAACAGATTCCTCTTGCCTATCTTCTTTCTATGTCTTTTTGTTTCTTATTAGGGCTTTATAAATTTTTCAGTGAACAGATGTTGTGTACTGGGCAAGGAACAAGCTGTGGGACTTTGTGGTAAGTCAGACCTACAGACTGAATATTTGCCTGCAGTGCTTTTAATACCTGGTAATGGCCCTGAGGAGGCCAGACCACACAGCTCTGCTCATTTATGGGAGTCAGCTGTGTGTCCCACTACAAGAAAAAAGCTGTTTGCTATTGGTATCAAGCATTAGCCTGAAATGCAGAAGCCTCAGATTCCAAACTACTGGAAACTTCTGTGGTTCCTTGGTAGACTGCTTGTTGCATGCTTCTTATTTGTTTGTTAGATACCTCCTTTTTCTACCCTTCGTCTGTCTTTTTTTAAAATTTAGATTATAAAATTATTATATTCTCTGCTGTCTGGACTACAGCCTGTACAATCTTGAAATCAGCCTGTAATCACTGCTGTAACATAAATAGATAATCCATGATGAGAAGTAATGGTAATAATATGCAAGGAGAGGAAAAATCTCAAAAAAAAAAAATTAATTGTAATAGCAAGGCAGACAATATTATCTCAATATTTCCACATGCTGGGAAAATAAGGTCTATGTATGTTAAGTTAATTATTTTCTTGTGAATATCTGGAATTCTAAAGGATGTTATCATATGATGCCTAAGAGTTCATGTTGACAAAACAGAGCTGTTTTTATCCGTTGGTTCTGTAAGTAAATATTTGTTGCTTCTGCTGCAATGATATAATTCTATCTTTCTACTTTATTTTTAAGGAAATGAGTTTTTAGCTATCTGATGATAGTTTTACAAAATGCCTGATCAGGACAAAAAGTTGAACAGCACAGAAAAAGCAGCAGACAAAAAACCTCATGGGAGCTCTATGAGGTATAGTATCTGACATCTTGCTTTGAACTTCAGCAGGACCCATGTGGAATTTGCACTAGGTGCCAAAACAGAGTGCTTTAATCTGAAATGCACTATAAACATGACAACTGTTACTCTGGTCACAAAGTTTATTTACACCTTTGTTGATTTAAGGCATTCTGGAAAAGCTGTAAAGTCTTCGCTATGCAAAATGTGGATACCAGGCAACATTAGAAATCTTCATTTTCTGTCAGTAACATTGTTGCTTGTTGACATCTCTGCTCTTATGAAAGTTCTTTTATGTAACAGTTAATGCATATATTTATGTTATTGTGTTTATCCTAGGGATTATTCTGGTCTTAAAAGACTTCAGTGTCTCTTAAATGTTAAGTCAAGCAACCAACAGGTATTTCCAGTAACTATTATTTTCCAATAACTATTATTTTCCAATAACTATTAAATATGCTGTACATTTGTGTATTTGTAAGTTATGGTGATTATGAATCGTGGCAGATACTTAAGATATAGTGTTCTATTATGATTTAACATGTTAGCAAAATCTTGTTTAGTGGATGTGGCTTTTTTTTTTTTAATTGTTGCATGTATAGTCAAGGAACCTTACTGTTTTTTTCCCATGACATTCCACAATGGGCTTAGAGGTGTATTACTTACAACATGCTAAAGAATGGAAAAAAACAGAAAATTAAAAAAAAATTGGCATTTTAGCCATATGCAATTTGTCTTTGGAGGAAAACGCTTCAGATAAAAATCTTCAGGGTATAAATATCAATGCATGAAACTTACAGGACACAGTAAAATTTCCTTCATTTCAAGTTACTTAGTGAAGCTTATGCTTCCCATTCAAAGCAAAAAAAAAAAACCAACACATGATGATGGGTGTGAATCCTTGGAATGCCAGAACAATTTTTCCTTTATATTCTGTAACAAGATAAATAAATAAATAAATAAATACTTGCTCTTATAAATTTTAAAAGACACTGTTCTTCAGGTTTTATATAGTCCTATGTATTTGTTTTCCAGCCTTGCTTTACATCAGTTTTGCTTTGTGTGGGTTATATTTTATAATAGCAGATTATAGATCTGAAGTTTAGTTCAGAACTTGAGAAAAGATACTTTTGCTAAATAACCTTTTTATAAAACTTCAAATGCAGTGTTTGACTCCTGAGTACTATCCCTTTACTCCTTAGCTTTCTGCTATACATTTTGAAAGTGGTCAAGCCAGTGTGACAAGAGTTTGGCAAAACATCAAAAGCAATGAATACAAAAGCAATGAACATGGACCAAAAGCCCATGGTCTCTGGCACAAATCAACAGAAGCTGTTGAGCTTGAAAACTTCAGGTAAAAAGAAAAAGTAATGTGTTGTATCTCTCAACTTCTTTACCTATCTTGATCTTCTTTACCTATCTAAAACCTTTACCTATCTAATATTCTTGAAATGTGGAAGGCCACACAAAATTAATTTGTATTTTTGTCTCTTACTTGTACTTTCATGTTAACCCACTGTCTCAGATATGAATTACCTATTTTTGACTTTCTAAACCCAACTGAATGTTCTTGTCTCTGTAAGTTTCAGACCCATGCTCCTGCTCAGCAGAGTGTACTGGTGAGAGTTAATGTAGTCAATTTAAATAAATTAATGGTTTATTTATTTGAAAAACTTATGTTATACCATTATAATGGTCCCAAGTTATGCACAAGTCAGACTGATCTTCCATACTGTTAATGTCTGGAAATCTGAAGTTGTATTATTCTGCTGTAACTGATATTTCTTAATTTTTCTTAATAGTTTTGAGGTCTGGCAATCTAAAATTATGTTGTAGAATGATAATCAGCAATTCAATGCTTTTCTTTTTTTGCTCTGTATTAGTGTGACCTACAGGAATGAGAGAAATTTTAGCAAACATCCCAAACATAAGCTGTTTCAGGAGATTTTTACAGCCTTAGTAAAGAAGCGACTTAGCTGCAGGTCAGTATATGGAACACATTGATATCCAAGGGGGTCACTTTTTCTTACCTTCAATGAAGAACCAAGATTCATGGGTAATGTTTCATACTGTTTCAACAACATACACAGCAGATGTGTTAACAGTAGACTTCTGTGTGGAAACTGACAGCTTCTTACATCTGCATAATACCAGTTTTAAACAGTCACTTCATACTGGCTTTGAAGACCAAACACTAGCATTGGTTGGAAGGAAAAAGGAAGGCTTGGGTGTCTGTCAAAATTTGGATGACCAAATTTCTAACATCTTCTCTGTTTCCATGATCATTTGCCCTTACCTGGGATATGGTTTGTTTTTCTGATTTCATTTTTATTTTATTGATTTTTTTACTTAATTTTTTAATCTATCTATATCCACAATAACAGTCAGTGGCTTTCATAAAATTCAGATGAATTTATGCCACTCTTCATATTTACTTGTATTGGTGTGTAAAACAGGATTAGAAAGGGAATAATCTTTTTTATGCTGCTCTCATTTGAACAAGGAAGAAGTAAGAGACCTTCAAAAAAATCAGGAGGATAGATAAAGATATTTCCTGCAAAATAATGTGGTTTTGAGAATTTCTATTATTGTGCACCTCTGCAGTATGTTCTGGTTTTCCTTTTTTAAAGCCCAGGTACATTTTCTGAGGAATCTAAAGTGAGGCAGCAGCTTAAAGGAGGAATCCTAGAGCATTTAGAAATATTAATATGCAACTGCTAGAACTTACAGAAGTACCTAAAAAACAGCAAAAAAAACTGCAGTTTGCTGAAACCCTTTTTCAGAACTAACAAGGGCCCTAGGGACCTCATCTCAGATTATCTAAATACCAGTGAGTTTAAGACAGATCATTTAAGTGATTTATAAATCTGGTACCTCTATTTTTGCAAGTACTTCATCATCCCAGTACTCACCAGTGAGATGTCAGTGCCTCAGCTTCATTTGCCAAAAATCTAAGAATAATTCGTGTTGTGCTTTCCCAGGTTCTATTTATACAGTGTGTCATACCTAGCTCCTATATTTTCCTTGGTGCTTTCTTTGGTACTTGTTATTGATGATGTTATAGCAAAACAAGCCTCAAAATAAAACCACCTGGGTGTAAGGTTAACGAAACAAACATTTATTAATAAGTATGTAAATCCTGTAAGGAAGTGCAGTTACAGAAGTTCTGGTTGGAGGTAGTTCTGTTGACAAGGCAGCTGTGATCAGCTTAGTTAAAGTAGTTTGAATAAGGAGTGTAACTAAGCAGGCAGAAAAAATCCTGCTAGTGTAGGCTGGATATACAGTAGGCTATCTAGTAATATATATTATAAATGTAACTAAAGTAGAAAAGGCTCTTAAACATTAAACAGGCTTAGAGAGTTACTGTGTCTGCTTAGGCAGATGTGACAGATGTGTTGGTCCATTAAAAAACCTAAATTCTGTCAGGAGTCAAGCTTTTTGAGGGAATAATTTTGTAGAACCACCACAGTAACAGTCTTCAGGATGCTTTAAAATCTGACCTACAAATTTTACCTATGTGTATGGTCATTGTTTTCTCTCCGTGAAAGTTTCATGCTCTTCTCAAGTGGCCAATTATGGAAGCATAATGAAAATTAGTATTAATTTGGGCAGAATATTGGCAGAGAAGTGCTGAGATTTTGTTAGTATCTATTTGTAAAACATTTATTTTTAGCAAAATATTTTTGGCCACTGTCTTTAGCCAATTGACGTTGTTCCCAACTGTGAATGATAAAAAGGGAAGAGATGCTATGTCCCATAGACTTCTTCCATTCCCTGGAAAATTGCCCAGGTACTACACATTCTGTCCTCTCAGTTAAAACAGTAAGAACAAAAAAACCCAACCCAACATTGCAAAGATGTCTAATTTTAGTTTTATTTTAAATCAGAAAGTGGGGATGTATGTGTTGAACCGACGATGGAAATGGTGATTCCATTTCTGGTATTTTATGTGTGATTATTGCCCCTGGATGCTTTGTGCAAATCTGAGTTGTGTTTTCTGCCAGGTGCTGGGGAATTTTATGGAGAAATAGGGGAAGCTCTATTTGGAAGTATCATACTAGATCAAGAACATTTAAGCTAAATAACAAATTATTCCAAGGGCTAATAGTATTTGAGTTTTTAAAACCCAGGATGGAAAATTATAGCTCAAAAAAATATTTCAAATCTAGCTATTTTTACTTCTGTAGAACCCATATTTTTACAGAAATCTACTTTGTGCACTGAAATTTGCTCTGTGTTTTTTCAGTGATTTTGCCATTTTTGGGCCTTGATTCAAGCACTTGAAGTAGGTTTATATCAAAGCATGTGCTTAGACACAAGCTTATACCTTCCTTTATCAGTTCAGTGGTAATAAGTGATAGCTGTCAGTGTTCATATAATGAAATAAATATACTTAAAGCTGTTGCTACATTTGCATATAAATGAAAATAGTGTGGTATAGTAGGTTATACAGCTGTTGTAGGTCACTAATCTTCCATTCGATTGATTCTGAGTCAAAGTGCTTTATTTAAGTGTTTTAACACTTTTAAAAATTGTATTTGGTTTACATGTTGAATATTTATTTTACAGGGAGTGGGTTAATCAAGCTCCATCCATCCATTTTCTTAGAGTGTTAATCTGCCTGAGGCTATTAATAAGGGATTCATACTATCAGGTCAGAATGTCACAAGATTGTTTCTTGCTTGCATAAGAAAATGCATAAAAGCATCATGCATGTGAGTTGTGATGGTGCATGTGTATAAAGATGTGCATTCTTATGGATGCTTGCTTATTATATGTAGATACCTATGTTTCTAATTGTGAAAATGTGATTTGCAAACAGATTCCAAGAATGAATTTGCAACTGTGAGTAGCTTACTCCATTTCTGATATTTCTTATGTAGCACCTGCTGTTGCTAAACCTAAGGAAAGGCAAATCTCTGTAACACATTCCTGGATAATTGCTCTGACCTCTAGACTCCATCCTTAAGTTTCTCTTACAGAAAAGTAAAATCCCCATAATGCAGCAAGAGAAGAAAAATGAAAGCTGCCTATTCCTCCCAGCAGCCCAGTGCTCTGAACTACAAACAAGTAGCTTCTAATTTCATTCTGGCTATTATAGTTGTTATTCATAGGACTAAGCCTCAGATTTAAAGTAATTTAAGATATTTGTTTTCATGTATTTCTCTTCTAGTGTTCAAAAGCTTATACTGTTTACAGCTCTAAAGCCTTTAAAATTTTGCTTCTGTGTTTTTATTTATCCCCTTGTTGTAAGTAATTCTGAAGTCTCAGGGTGTTAAGCATCTCCAGAATGCACTGACTTTGACCACTGGAGTTAAGGTTCCTTATTATTCATAACAGAGAATTAATATTCTAGTGTTCTCTCATTCTAATGCTTTCTGTATTTTGACTCATTTTTTTAAATTTATTTTTTTGTTTTCTTTTAGGAAATGTTTCACAGCCTAGGTGGGACTGAAAATCTAGCTCAGGTAGAATTTCCTCATGGTACATTTGCCCATTGTGTTGCATTTCAGTTTATTATGATTAGAATGAAATACACTGTAAAAAGTAGTGTATTTGGTGTATGGAAAAAACAAAGTCTTCCTCTGTTTGCACATAAGCAAACACTTGTATGGGGTTTTTGACTATTGCACAAAGCATCTCTCTTATCTAGCACCATTTAATCCAGGATTTTTAGTTAGGAGGCTTTGTTAAGCCTGTAGTGGGAGATGGATTAGAAAAGTCAACACAATTGGTTCAGTCAAAATAAACTATAGAGTTTTGGAAGAAGATGAGTAAAGTCACCTTGTACAGTAGCAAATAACTTTTCAAAGGTAAAAGCACATTTACAGAATGTTGAACAGATTTTAAATTTGGGGACTACACAAATTTTGCATTATAAAACATTGTTGATAACTGAATGCTGTACTGCTATTGCTGTTTTTAATACTGCTTTCCTCCTGAGTTTTTAGTACTTACAAATCTGTGACATTTTAGCAGGGAGATGTGACACATCTTCAATATTTTTGAAATTTTTAGGAATTCTCTTTCTAGAAAAAAATATTATAACAAATGTATCTTTCTAGAATACAGTACTCATTCATTAATATTTTTGGAACCACCTGCATTTCAAAGAACCAATAGTGTGCTATGAGCCCTTTGCAGGTGTAAAAGATTATTTGTTTCTAATAAATATGGCTCCCACAGGAACAGCTTGGTGTTTTCCAATATGACATCACATGTTTTGGGGTGTTTTAGTAGAAAACACTAATAAAATTATTATTACTAATTTTACTTTGTTTAGTAGTGTCCCCCTTGTGAGATTTCTTTCTAGATGATGTACTCCTACTATAGTTCTAGTCTCTCTGTACCATCTGCTTGAAACTGGTGTAGTTTCCCTGTACAAAGTTCTGGAAATTTCAAAATGTCATCACATGTAAGACCAATGATATGAGTGATGCCACAAAAAAGATAATGATTTTGGTTGCCAGAAACATTAGACCTTTGTGGTTATTTGGTAATTCTTATTTCCTGGAAAAAAATATTTGACAAGGTAGCTAAAAACAACAAAACAAACGTAGCAAACAAAAACTCAACATAATTCCCTCCTGCAGCCCTGTGGGTTTTGTAGAGTCTGAACCTATCAGTTTATCAGCTTTGTGGACAGAAAGTCCATCTGGCCATCCCAAACTCTGGCCAATAATAGATACTGTGGGAAAATTCTGAGAGCAGAAACATGAGAGTTTTCCCCAGAAAACTCTTATGGACCTCTAGAACTTCCAAAGAAGGGAAGTTGGGTTGTTCTATTTGATAATCTTCAGTGTATTTTGCTCTTGTGAAATTTTACAGTTGCTTTTTGAATTCTTATACTTGCAAGATCTCTTCTGTTCCCTGACAGGTTTACAGCAATATTATACAAAGTATTCAGGATGCTGATCTACTTTCTGGGGTTGGAAATCAACGATTTTAAGGGGCCTTCCAACCAAAACCATTCTATAATAATAGTGCAGCCTCACCGTTTTTGTGAAACAGATGCACCATCTACAGGCTGTTTCTGTACATAGCACTATAGGTTTATGAGTTCTCAAAACTTCATTTTTAATGGTGTCCTTTATTTTTCCCACCCTACTTGTAGTACATGGAAACAGTAGCAAATGACTATCTCAGTTATGGAGAAGAACAGCATAATGTAGACAAGTTGGTCAACATGACATGTAAGTGTTATAGCTGATAACAAATAATAAGGCCACTTAGAACTTTTTGTGTGAGGCTTAAAATGCTTGAGATGGTCATTAAGCAAGATAGAAATAGATAAATTGTAGCCATCATCACGAGTGAAAAAGCACTTCAGGTATTTGTACATAATGAATATTTCTTGGAAAATTTAGTATCTCTTTATACACTGAAATAACACAGTAAAAGAGCTAGCTATGGATTAATGACCTTATCCACTGTATTTATATTTGTTCTATCACATGATTATTAAAATGAAAAACATTAGGTGGTAAAACTTTGATTCATGTGACTTCCTTTGCTCCACAGACATTTTCCAAAAGCTTGCTGCTGTTAAAGATCAAAGAGAGTGGGTTATATCAAGTGGAGCATATAAAGTAAGTGTTTTATAAAATTTCTAACTATAATTAATTAACTACTTAACTGAATGATTTGTTCTTTTCAGATTTTATCGTGGTGGGAGTACACTTCTTACTTTGTTAAGCATGTAAAATAAGATAATCTTGGTTCTGTGTTTTACAGATGTATTAGCAGTTTGTAAAAATTATTTTTTGTATGCATGGTGATTGCCCTGATGCATGTTTGAGATAAATAAGTCTTAAATATTTGGACACTAATTTTGCATAAAATCAGTACTCACATTTACACTGTCCTGAGCTACGTGTTAATATGATATAGTTTTATATGTTTTAATATAGAATATTTTTATGTGCTTAATATAAATTTATTTTTTAGTTATATTCTGGGTCTAAACGGAACATCATCAACCTAGACATCCCTTGCTACATTATTGTCAATGTAAGGGTTTCTAATTAACTATTGCTAATTTGTGGCCAAACTGAGAAACAGTAGAATTCAAGATCAGTCTAACTGATGCTTTGTGTTTTATTATGCTGCAGTAAAACACTGGAAATTGTGATCAGATAGTATTGGACAACATATTTTTAGAGAATCGATATAAATACGAAGTTTACTTTGATATAAAATACTAAAATAAAATATGCAGGGCTGTAAATTACATTCTACATTGTTTAAATAGTAGCTGAAAATTAAGTTTTTGCTTCTGGAGGCTTTGATTGAGAATTCTGAAGTGTTTTACACAGGAACAGATTTTTGCAATGGTGTATTAAGTTGGATGGATGCATTAACAGTTGAGACATCCTAATTGCAGTTTGAGAAGAAAAGTCTGTGCTTGTCCTAAGGCTGGGTGTATTCTAAATGTACATACTTGAAGTGTACATTTAAGTGTACTTAGTGTACCTAAGGCTTTTAGTGTATTTTGTAAGGCTTTGGTTTCTTAACTTTAATTTTTTTCAATAAATAGCTCTGTAGGTGTTTGAGTCTTAAAAGAAAAGAAGGAATTTTTTACTTTTTTATCATCTTCCATATTTCATTTTTCAGACCTTGGTAAACTTGTTATCTGCCAGAGACAGCAATGTGCTTTTGGGTGCCCTCCTTGCCCTGACTAGCCTAGCAGAAAGGTAAATTGAAAATACTGTGTTTTCATTCACAATAAGTATTTTAATGTTATCTCTTGACACAGTACTGAAACTGCTCTTTATGAGGAAGAGTTCTTTTTTCAAAATGTTTTGTGGAGGTGTTACAATCTGAGCTATTATTTTATATTTTGATTGTAAGGAAAAATCAGCCACTACTCATAGACGTCACACGAATTTACAAAAATAACAGGCTTTGTGATTTAAGTAAATTACAAGGATTTATTTCAGGGAAAGGAGACAATAGCACCACCTTTAAAAGAAAAAACAAATTTACAAAAGGAAAGGTTTTGCATAAATTAGTCACTCTGGGGAGAGAGTTATTGGAATCCTTCAGTCCTTGTTACCTTGCTAAATTTATTATCTTTGTCTTGGCAGCATACCAGGAGACCTTCTGATTAGGATTCTTGTATTTAGGCACCTGCCAGGCATGATACAAAACAGAAGCTATTTAAATTTGGGGTACAAATCTGTTAATTGAGAATATGTTTGATATAATTTTACAATAATATAAAAAATACTGATTCGAGGGACATATTTCTTATTTTCAAAGTGTTTACATCAGGAGGTCTATGAAGTGTGCTTAATTTTATACTGAAGCAGTAGAAACTATGCAGAAACTTTGGTCCTTGCAGGAGACTCCTTGCTCATGTGGAGAACTTCACAAGACTGGAGTCATAGAACTTCTCTTTGGTTTTCAGTTCCTCAATTCCAATGCAGGATTCTGGAATTCTGACTGTAAAAATCTTTTGTGCTAAGCTTAACAGAACTATGCTTCAAAATAACCAGGAAAAATATTGTTCAGTATGTAGTAAATAATTAATGAATGCACACAGATCCATTTGTATGTGTCCTCTCTTTGCTACTGACTGTTTTAAAAGAACATAAGCTTTTTTTTTTTCCTAGTATGGACTGAAGAAAAGGAAAAGGAAAATATCTATATCTTTCATCCTTAATAGCTCTATAGAACAAAATCTGCTGCTTCTACATTGTTGTTGTGCTGACTTCTGGACTTGTATAATAATTTTTATCTTTTAAATGAAAAATTAAAAGAGAAATTAAAAAACTGAAGAGATTAGATACAGTTGGTTGGTATCAGTAAAAAATCTATTAACTAAGGTTCTCTGATTTTTCTCTTTTGCCAAACTGCTTTCATTCTACATCTGTTTAATTTCTTAAAATATCAGTATTAATTGAAATGATCTTGTATCCACATTTTCAAATTTCATTGAACTTTTTAAAAATGTGTTTCATTTGAACTGGTCAAGAAAGTGTTTGGGGTACCAATATTAATGGAAATTGTATTTGTTTCTAAAAATGTACCTAATTTGCTTTATTTTTAATTTGAAATGACTGAAGTATATCTGTGGTTTTTGTGTGTATTCACATTTACTTTTTTTTTTTTTTTTGTACTGGGAAAATAGGAAATTGTTGCAATGTCAGTCTTGACCCAGCATATTTTTGTGTCTTTAAATGTTTGTGTGCTTAATATGATACTATTACTTAATATCTAATTAAGATATCATTGCTTAATATCTATCTTAAAGCTATATTTGAAAAAAATATAATTTGTCAAACGTATAAGGAGGGATGCTGAAGAGCAATGTGTTTTTTAATATAATTTCAATTGATATAAATGCTAGGAATAATCAATTTGTAGTCCAGAATGTAGGGAGAAGATAAGTGAGCTCAGCATTGTTGAGAACTTGCTGGTGATATTACATGAATACGATTTGCTCTCTAAAAGGTGAGACTTTGCTTGTAGAAAATTGTGTTAACATATATTTTGACTTTTTCATTTAGGGATGTGTCTATTTAGAGGAATCAGATAATGTACCACTTTAACATGCTTAACATACCAAGGGACAAGTTCAGACACTTATTTTCAGTCAGCTATTGATACAGCAATTTTTTTCTAATAGTTTTGTTACAGTCTCTCTCCTCTCCCTCTCCACTGATACGCAGTGCAAATAAATTGCTGTTACAATAAAGTGAAAGCAGTCACTTTTCTTGCTGCATCTCCTCTTTGCTCCTGGCAGACCTGAGTGGGCAGATGGAAAGCATCACATTCCACTCTGACAATTCCTGAGATACCCAATATGAACTAGTAAAAAATTGCAAGACATAGAGCTGCTGCAGTTTATCCCAGAGGCTGGGTCAGACCTCCCCGTCCCTTCAATCAGAATATCATAAATATTCTTTCAGGTCTTTAATGTCCTTTCAACTCTGTTAAACCTGTTAGCTGAGCATTGTATATCTGCATTTCAGTAAGGAACCAAAAGACACTCAAATTTGATGATACCCTTATCATTAACTTATATCAAATTTTTATTCTGAAGAGATTTTTAACATTTCATGCTTAGTTATGTCACACATGTCAATTATTTTGCACAAGATAAAGAAACTGAATATACCAAAAGATTTTATTTATTTTGTGGGTTTGAAATTATTTAGATTATATGTAAACCAAAAGTTTGTTATAAATATGGAAATTTGAATGTAGATAGCAAGTTGTCCAGGTTCAGTGCTAGATAAGAATAATTTTAAATTCAGAAATAAATCTGAATTCATATGCTTCATCAGACACACATGCAGCTTTTTTTTTTTTTTTTTTTTTTTCAAGTGAAAAGGAAACACCTAACCTTATTTTCTATTCAAAGTCCACTTTAACTGGAGTGAATTATAATCTTGTGTACACCTATAAAATGATATACCCAATCCCTTTTGTAAATGTAATATCAACACCATACTAGAGAAGAAGAATAATTATTTATGGAGTTATTCTAATTCCAGAGATGGACTTTACAAGTTTGTGCAGTTCTAGTACTAATTCCATTAATAAGAAGGTGGTAACGTGATGACTGCAGTCCATCTGCCCCCCACTTTACTCCCTCAATCATCCTGGCTGTGAATGCTCAGATGCCTCTGCTGACAGTTACACTCAATTGAATTATAATCTGATTCCTTGTGAAAATTTGGACCCCCTTCTTTTTCTTTTTCTTTTTCTTTTCTTTTTCTTTTTCTTTTTCTTTTTCTTTTTCTTTTTCTTTTCTCTTTTCCTTTTCCTTTTCCTTTTCCTTTTCCTTTTCCTTTTCCTTTTCCTTTTCCTTTTCCTTTTCCTTTTCCTTTTCCTTTTCCTTTTCCTTTTCCTTTTCCTTTTCCTTTTCCTTTTCCTTTTCCTTTTCCTTTTCCTTTTCCTTTTCCTTTTCCTTTTCCTTTTCCTTTTCCTTTTCCTTTTCCTTTTCCTTTTCCTTTTCCTTTTCCTTTTCCTTTTCCTTTTCCTTTTCCTTTTCCTTTTCCTTTTCCTTTTCCTTTTCCTTTTCCTTTTCCTTTTCCTTTTTTTTTTTTTTTTTTAATTTAATGACTTTAAGGGACTTTTAACAGTTTGGAGTGATTGAAGCCATTTTCTTTAAGTTGTTTTGTTTTGTTTATAAAAAGTCTTTGTGCTTTCTTAAACATTTGCTGTGTTTTTTTTCCTCTTTGCTAACTGACAATATAAAGTAAAGATGGAGTTACTGTGGAAATTTCTTGATTTTTTTGTAGGCTTACAGCAGAGTTGCTGCGGCTCCTTTGTGCAGAATCGCAAGTCCGAGAGCAAATAAAAATGTGTGAAGGAGTTCCAGTCTTGCTCAGTTTACTCCATTCTGATCACATCAAACTTCTGTGGAGCATAGTTTGGATTCTGGTACAGGTTTGTGAAGACCCTGAGACTAGTGCAGAAATCCAGATTTGGGGTGGAATCAAACAGCTCCTTCATATATTACAGGGGTAGGTTTTCAGTCTCCAACCTTGTGGCCTTTTATGAGACTGTTTAATATTTTAAGACATATTTGACCAAGCCCTGTTTTATTAAATAGCATCTTTGTTTTGTTCAGCTGTATGTGATACCTGTGGACATTAGAAGGCTATTTAGAACATAATGAATAAGCCGTATTGTTTTTGGGTTTTTTTTTTTGCAGCTATGCATATTTCATGTTAGTGTTTTCCGTATTTTCAGTTTATAAATTAAATAAATAATAGATAAATAAATATGTCGTTACTATCTATTTAGTTTCCCTATGAATTAGATACCTAATTACTGCACTAGAATTGTGTATATAATTGATGAATGTGGCAAAGAAATTTTCTTTTTAAAGGTTTATGTGCTCTTTCAAAGTATATTAGCTAACTTAGTAAAAAACATAAACACTTTCAGAACTCCAGAAATAGTTAACAAAGATATGTTAAGTGATATTTTTTTTTACATTGCAATTTGATTTTTTTGTTTCAGGGAAAGAAATCTTGTTTCTGATCGCTTCCTCAGTTGGAAGTTTATCTAGTGCAAATGCAGCAGGGAGAATCCAACATCTTCAGTTGTCAGATGACTTGAATCCTGATGAGATGCAAGAAAATACTTTCTCACTTCAAGCAGGTAGCTTTGTAAGACTGACCCTCTGTTATGTATGTAGTTGCACATTTGCAAAAGGGTTAAAAAAATTTAAAAAGTGAAATTGTAAACATTCACACCTCATTTAGGGAATGGAAGAACCAAGTCAGATGTATTTATTTCTAAATGTGCATTACCAGCATGTGGTTTCAAGCAGGACACTTTTTTTTTTTTTTTTTTTTTTTTTTTAAGTACATGGGAAACACCTCAATAACTGTAAAAACATCTCACAATAAATGTCTATATTTTAAATTTTGTTTTAGCCTAATATTATTTTCATTTGATCATCCTTTTCCTTCTATTTAAATTTACTATGATAGTTTGATCATTAATTGATTATGATGGAACTTTTTCAAAGGGGTATTTTAAAGGCTACCTGTCAGACAAGGGTTCCTCAGTAGTTGCAGGAAGAGCCCTTTTTAAAGCAGATTTCTCAGTGCCAAGTTCAATATTCTGAAATTCCTTCTGGAGGATCTGGAGGATCATGTCTTTTTCCAGTGACAATGCAAAATATCCTTGCTAGGAATACATGACCCTTTGCAGTATTGCCCTGGAAGCTGCAACATGATATTTAATTTTTTAATATTTTATCATTAATGCTACCTCTGAAGAGCTGGTAATGTGAAATGAATTGCAGTACCAAAAGGATTGCCATTGTGGACCATATTTCTGGGTTACTTCTGCTTTCCTTAAGGAACATAAAAAAGAGTACACACTGAATTCCAGAGATCATTTTCTGTTCTGTTTATATTCTGTTATCTTTTTATACATATTTTGTTTATATTTTTAGCCTTCTGTATTAGGTGTAGGAGGCAAGGTTTTGTTAGCAGGGAGCCTGCAGGGGTGACTCCAGTGGGAGGAGGAGAGGGATTGCCCTGTGATGGACACATCTGGTTCTGATTGGGTTCACAGCAGACCACTGCTGACCAAAGCCAAGCTCATCAGCAGACCCAGCAGTGCATCTGTGAAAACACAGTTAAGCAAGGGAGGAGTGAGGGGTAATGGCAGGAAAAAACCAAGGTTATAGAAGAAGGAGAGGAAGAAGGTGCTTCAGGCAGCAGAACAGAGACTCACCTGCAGCCCATGGGAAAGAGAAAAGCCCTTTGTGGAGCAGATTCACTGCAGTATGTGGAGAGGTCTGATGCTGGGGCAGGGGAAGTGTGAGCAGGAAGGAAATAGAGGAATGGAAATGCTATGCACTGGTGGTAACCCTCATCCAGCACCCCCCAGTGCTTCTGGGAAAGATGGTAGAGGAGTCAGGAGTGAAGATGAGACTGGGGGGAATAGAAGGACAAGGGAGGGAGGGAGGAAGAAAGAAAGAGTTTTTAAATTTTTCTCTTTGCTTTTTTGCTATCAAAATCTATTTTAGTTGGTAATAAATTAAATTAGTTTTCCCCGAGCCTGTTTTTCCTGTGATGTAAGTGGGAAGCAATCTCTCTGTCTTTATCTTGACCTATGAGATTTTCCATCCTATTTTCTCCTCTGTCCTTTTAAGTAAAGGAGAGTAAATGAGCAGCTAGATTGGCATTTGGCTCTTACCAGAGATTAACCCACTCACTGTTCTGAGTATCTTTATTGTTCTCACCATAAATGTTATTTCTGAATTTTTATTCTAGCTTGTTGTGCTGCAATTACTGAACTGGTGCTCAATGAGACCAATGCTTACCAGGTAGTCCAGGTAGGAAGACTTTATTCAGCTAAGTTAAGCATTATAGTTTATAATTTGCCTTAATTATTCTTATTTGCCACCAACATGTAATTAAAAAGCAGTGCATTGGAAAAGGATTGGAAATGCGACTTTTAAACTTTAGTATCTCTGTTTCTTAAATATTTATGTACAAAAGCATATACACAAACATAGCAACATATATGCATCTATTTGTCTGGCAGAATAAACAGCTTCATTTAGATAGGGTTCATTTTGGTTGGCATCTCTTGCCATACTGATGCCATATTCAAAAGAGAACAGTAAATAAGAGCAATCATGGAAATAGCTAGGAAATACCAAGTCTAAATCTATTTATTAGTTCACTAAATATTTATAGAAGTTTTAAAGTTTATGAAAACATTTTTAACTTATTCAAATTAACGAGTTTGTTAAAAGTTTATTAAGATAAGCAAAAATGTTATTAAAAGAAACTCTGTGCAGCTTAATATTGATGCATTGTTGTTTCACAAACAATTTCTCTTGTCCTCAAAGTTGGGTATTTTTGTGGTAACTTCCTGGCACTCCATCCCTAGGTCTGTGTTTCTAAATGTTATTTTAACATGTAATGTTTAAATCAGCTAGAATCTATGGTTCTGAAAACCAGTCTTAAAATCCCTGGTGTGTATTCCAGGTATAGTTGAAGACACAAGTATTTAGGACATTAAAACTAGATAAAAGCTGTAGCCAGCTCTGAGACTATAAATGTTAAGTCAGTGATCAAAGCCTTCAAACCAGCTTAAAATCCCACTAGAAGCATTCCTAAAGGAATTAAGAAATTAAAGAGCCTTAAATATGATGGGGACAGAAGTTTGTGTGTATTTGAAAACTATCTGTTAGGAGGAAATGAATGGAAGTCTTTGAAAAAAGTATTTTGTATGTATCTTAAATGCTAAGTGTGAGGATAAACCATACTGACTTACGTGATATTTTATCTGAATGTTATAATTGCATGCATTTTAGGTTGAGTCTGGTTTCATCAAAATAAAATGTCACTTATTAAAATATTTTGAAAAGAGTTTAAAAGGCTGATTTTACCATAGAATTTTTCTGCTTTGCTTTAGCAGTGCATGGTAAGTGTGGTGACAGTAAAATGTTTTAAAATTGATGAGTTGATGTGCAGGCTGAGAAAAGGTCATTCGAGCTTAGCTTACCCTGTAAAGAGACAAGAACCTCTTCCTCTATCAAAACACCCTTTTCAGATCGGGAGCTTTCCCAGACAGCATGTCCCTTTCAGATCAGGACATAGCTTCAAGCATATTAATTTCAACTGGAGTTCCACCCTACAACATCCTCTTTAGTTCTTAATCCCATTTCTTTCTCTGTGCTAATGTAACCTTGAGAGTTGTATGGCGAACAACATGCCGGGAGTCACTTACGTTACAAAACAGATAAAGCAAGAAGATTTGCAGCTCTGCCAGTTACATGCTGAGAAAGTCAATCTGGGCAACCTCCAGGTTTTATCTCATTCATTGGCAAAGAACTCTTGGTTCAGGTAGTTGAGAACCATTTGCTTCTGTGGTAGCTGCCCTCTACCTGTTTGTCCATTGTCCCTGACTTAACTTGCAGGTAGGTAGGAAGTCTGCAGCAGTTCTGATAGAAGAACAGAACATATTTTATGGCTCAGTGGCTCTACTGCACAGCCTAAAAGCTTAGCTCTTCTCTACCATCATAAAGAGCTTAAGAAAACATGTCAGGAACTGCAAGAGAGCCTCTGCAGAGCTGACGTATATTCCCTTAAACTCTGTTAGAGAAGAGAGTAGCCTCCAACAGGGACCTTGTCAAGTTACTGGGAGCAGTACTGTGACCAGACTAAGTCTGCCAGTGCCTGTCTGTCAGACCAACATGATGGATACTTTAATGGAGGACACAAATATGGTTACATGAAAATAGAATCTGAAATACAGTATAGTTTTCTGTCACAGTTTAACACTGGCCTGGCAATTAAACTGAGTAACAGACGCTCTCTATTAATCTCTCTCTCCTCCCTGATGAAGAAAGGAGAGAGAATAAGGGAGAGAGACTTATGGGTTGGAAACTAAACTACACAACTTTAATGAAACAGTAATGATAAATAGGAAAAATTACTAAATATATACAAATATACAGGAAAATGGATACCACATTCCTCCCCCCTTTTCCCCCAATAACTCTCAGGTCACCACTGAGGCTGCAGGGCAGCTCTGGGAAAGTCCAGGCTGGACTCCTGGAGTCGGCAGCAATTGGGAACTGGAGGCAGGAACACACAGATTCAGGCATGGATCAGGACCACAGGCAGACGAACGGACGGGATCCTTCCAGGATGCTGGGTTGACAGTATGCAACAATGCAGCATTGACAGTAGTTCTTTACTTATCATTCTTTCCCCAGGGTTTGAGAATATTTTATCTAGGCTCTTCAGTTACAGTTTAGCCTAATAAAGTGATGCTTGAATATGGTGCTATCAATAGAGTCATCACTTAAGGGTTAATACAGTTTGGTGCTAGATCTTCCCTTCCTTTGGAAAATCCACCCATGCAAAAGAGAAACAAGAGCTGAAAAGGAAATGCATGAACCTGACCTTCAAGGATTTCCAAGTAGTCTCTCCCTAGGAAAGGAATGGCTCAGATGTGTGCTGAGCCGAAAAGGAGCTTCACAGATTTTGTGGATCTCTGATATGGAAGAGATTTTGTCCTACTTTGGGTGAAGGAAGGGAAGCAGGAAAAGGCAGGAAGGGCAGGCAGCTGGAAGCTGGAAATCTGGCTTGGCCCTCGTGATCCCTCAAATTTATACTGAGTATGACGTATATGGGATGGAATACTCTGTTTGGTCAATTCTGGCATCTATCTTGTCCATTCCTCCCCAAAGGAGGGCTGCAGGTGGGACCTCTTTATCCCTTTCTGGAGGGTAAAATGTTTTCCTCAGAGCTGAGCAGTGTCCTTGGCTCTGCACACCAGTCTCTAGCAGTAACTATAAACATCAGGTGTTATCAGTCCTAGAAGCAGACACTGTCTGAGAAACTTGCTGTTAATTTCAGCAAGTGCAACTACTTATAAGAGACTTAGCTAAAAGCAAAAGTACAAGACAGAAAATCACCTTTATCCTGGCCCAAACCAGGACACTTTCACAGAAACAGGCACAGACTCATGCCTCAGGATATATATCCCTTCTGGTGGTGGTTCTTCAGTTCATATTTATTGTGGCTGTTTTTTTGGTTCATGACAGTTCAAAATGTCCACCTGATGATGGGAGATCTGTTACTCTAATTTTCTTCACCTCTAGAGACAGTAGCATTACTCCCTTATCTGATCACAAGCTCTCTAATGTAACAACAATTTGATTCTTATGTGCATGTAAATTATTTGAGCTTATAATTTAGGTGTTCAGTAGGACATTGAGAAATTGTCAACTGGCATTAACTTCTGAATTATATGAAGTAACATTGTTTTTTCTTTGTGGTTTCTATGCAAAGGAGTGCTATTAATAATGACTTTACTAATTTTTCCAGGCAAATGGAATATATACAATAGCAAAGCTGATTTTGCCAAATAAAGAAACAAATACTGAAAAAGCTAATTTATTACAGGTAACTCCCTTTATTATCATTGTGCAAAATAAAACCAGGAACAGAAAATGCTTAGCAACTGGAAGTTAAAATAACTAAATTTCTGGTCTTTTTTCTGGTATCTCATATACCATAAGGGAAAGTGAGTATTTTTCTTGTGATAATCTGTCCTCCACTTTTTCAGGCTCCTCAGCATCAGGTCTTTTTAGTGTCCTGATCTCCACTGAAACTCACTGTAAATTTGGCACTGTA
Source organism: Heliangelus exortis (assembly GCF_036169615.1). NCBI lineage: Eukaryota > Metazoa > Chordata > Aves > Apodiformes > Trochilidae > Heliangelus > Heliangelus exortis. Next base: position 33,099,702 of record NC_092423.1, read on the forward strand.
CCCATTTCTTTCTGGAGTGCCTGTGGCTATTAAATAAAAACAGGAAAGCATCACATGAAGTAGGACAAATTAAACGTAGGATCAATAGTTAACAAGTGTAGTATGGGTTTTTATGTGAATACCAGCATAAATATACTGGTTTGAGTCAACTTAGGCTAAAAGTTTTCAGTAGTAACTAATTACCTTTTAGCTCTTCTCCAGCCTTTGGGGGGTGGTCATGGTGTCTCTCTTAAGCTGTAGGAGAGTAGTGGTCTGGAGTTCTTTCTCCCTTTCTCCCTTTCTCCCTTTCTCCCTTTCTCCCTTTCTCCCTTTCTCCCTTTCTCCCTTTCTCCCTTTCTCCCTTTCTCCCTTTCTCCCTTTCTCCCTTTCTCCCTTTCTCCCTTTCTCCCTTTCTCCCTTTCTCCCTTTCTCCCTTTCTCCCTTTCTCCCTTTCTCCCTTTCTCCCTTTCTCCCTTTCTCCCTTTCTCCCTTTCTCCCTTTCTCCCTTTCTCCCTTTCTCCCTTTCTCCCTTTCTCCCTTTCTCCCTTTCTCCCTTTCTCCCTTTCTCCCTTTCTCCCTTTCTCCCTTTCTCCCTTTCTCCCTTTCTCCCTTTCTCCCTTTCTCCCTTTCTCCCTTTCTCCCTCCCTTTCTCCCTCCCTTTCTCCCTCCCTTTCTCCCTCCCTTTCTCCCTCCCTTTCTCCCTCCCTTTCTCCCTCCCTTTCTCCCTCCCTTTCTCCCTCCCTTTCTCCCTCCCTTTCTCCCTCCCTTTCTCCCTCTCTTTCTCCCTCTCTTTCTCCCTCTCTTTCTCCCTCTCTTTCTCCCTTTCTCCCTTTCCTAAGTCACCAGACATTATTATCAAAGTGTAGTGTAAAAGTCAAGAGGAACCCTTAATGTTTATCTGTGGCTTTTCAATTTGTGTATAAATGTGTCATTAATGTAAGTATTTTTCCTGCTGTAGTGCTATGCTTTCAGAGCTCTGAGATTTCTCTTCAGTATGGAAAGAAATCGACAAATCTTTAAAAGGTATTTTAATAAAATGTTACTTGAAACTCCTTTAGGACAGCTTTCAAAAGCCATCATTCCAATCAGAAAGACACATTTTTAAAAAAAGTAATTTCTTTTCAACAAAAAGAAATATTAGCAGGCAACTTCTGTCCTGCCCACAGCTTCAGATGGCCCTTCCTCCATTGCATCAGTGCCAGCCTACAAGATTCAGACTTTCTGTATGGGGACTACTGTGGTGTGCATGCCAGGGAATCTAGCTTTCTAAGGGCTCCTTCCTCCCTTGTGAATAAAATTTGAAAATAAATGGAGGACAAATTTAATACTGTTGGTAAAATAAACCATACTTTTATCTTGAAAATTAGCAAATGCAAGTTACAGCCTGGACAACAAACAATGGGGAACAGTATATTTTTTTTTTCTTCTCCCTCTTTCACATGGGAATGATTTCATCAAGCTGTTTTACATTGGAGTGTTGTTGAAAGGTTTAGATCAATAAGGAGAAAATATCTTTTATCAATTACCCATTTTTACTAGCAAAATGACAGTTTCACCAGGCTGGCTACAAAGACTGTGTAAAACAGTTTGATTTGTGGGATTAGGACAGTAATGATACCACCTAGGATGTCTACCTGCCAGTATAGTTTCTGTATTATTTATTCTGTATCATGAATTATTAGGATTATACATGTAACTTTTGTGTTACTTTTACTTTTAAAAGGTGGATTTCATCCTGAGAAAGGGCTCTGGTTTGTAGTGAATCGTCATAATTAGTGTCAAGGTTTAAAAGGGACAAATCTGGACTGATTTTTTGTCTTTCATACTTTTCCAAATGAAACAAACCTTCATTTATGCATGTTGCTAGTCCAGTGTTGCCTCTTATCTGTTAGCTTTTGCTTTTCTCAGTGTTTTCCATCTTTTAGGACAGACTTCTTGGACAAAACTGCAAAGATGAGTGTTATGATTCTTTAAATGCAGACAAATGTTAACCCTATGACTTAATGCATTATAAGAAGGAACTCAAAGTGACATGAATCATAATAAAAAATACTGTAAGAAAGAAATAGGTAAATTACTGGAAACTCAGAAAGTTCATTGACATTAAGAGGCTTATACTTTTTTGTAGAACTGCCATTTATGTTAATACCAACCCATGGAGGCTGAAGTCTGACTTTTGGAAGGTTCTTTAACTCCTATTTATGTTAGAGGGTTAACATCTGAATAGATTTGTAAAAAATAAGTGTATAATTTTGAAGGTTCTAAATTAAGTTGTAGTAGTGAAAATTGAAAGGTCTCTGCTGTAGACTAATAGCTATTGTGTATACTGTTTCTAAAATATATAAACATTTAAAACTTTGTAGGATTTTCCCAACTGACTTGTTTGAAATCTTCATTGACATTGGACATTATGTGCGTGATATCGGTGCTTATGAAGAGTTGGTATCAAAACTAAATTTATTAAAGGTAAGTAAAAACTTTCATAGCTATAAAAAGCTGTATTCTCAGCACGCTCTCAGCACAGGAAAAGAATGAAATATTTAGTATTTATTTAATTTTTAATTTATTTTATAACCAGGAGGATGAATTGAAGCAAATTTCTGAAAGTATTGAGAGCATGAATCAGAATAAGGCACCTACAAAACATATAGGCAATTATGAAATTTTAGAGCATCTTGGCAGTGGAGCTTTTGGAAGTGTATATAAGGTAAACTTGACTTTTGATATCAATTTACAGATCTGAGGGAAGGCTTCATGAAGAGAGTCTGATCCCTATTTTAGGTACTACTGCCCTTTACATTTCAGTAGGGGAATGCAGGTGTGAAAAGGTCTTTATGAATCCGAGCTTGTTGTTAATATTTACAGTGATTTTGTTTGTCCCCTCTTGTATATATCCGATTGACCAGTGCATCACTTCTTTCTCTTACTTTTATTTTCTGTTACTTCCTTTCCACAAAGAGCATTTCTTTCTGTTTGAAAGGCTAAGAAATATGTGTAAAATCACATAAAATCAAGAGTGTTTTGTCTGGAAAGCAAATCTGGGGACAGACAATATTACTTCAAATGCTGCAGCAAATGCAGTAGTGTGCTGCTAACCTGCATGGTGGGGCTCCAGTTCTTTTAACTAATCACATAATTCACATAAAATGCTGTGACTGATAACCAATCTTGTAGCCATAATAACATATTTTGTATTTGTGTCCTATATTAATTTTACAAGTGCTTTATCTTTTAATAGGTTAGGAAACATAATGGACAAAACCTCCTGGCAATGAAAGAAGTCAATTTGCACAATCCAGCATTTGGAAAGGACAAAAAAGACAGAGAAAGCAGTGTAAAGAATATTGTCTCTGAATTAACTATTATCAGGGAGCAGGTATGTCCTGTGGTCTCTTGCTTCATGTAGGAGCATTCTGCTGTTAGCATTATTAACTGGGAGATCTCTTGTAGCAGGGCTTCCAGCTACTGTTACTATTTTTGTCTGATCAATACAGTGTTGGCCCTTTTTACCTGAATGCTGTCAATATTGAAAATCTTCTTAGTGCAGTGTTAGCAGCAGTGCAAATGGTTTGCTACATGAATCATGCTGTGTTTTCTTCCCCGTTGCTTCAGTAATGCACAACACTTCTCTGTGTTTGGGGAAACAGCAAAGGTCAACTGCACTGCAGTTCATAAGCAAGCTGGTGTAATCCTTCCTCCCAATGTGTATTTAAAGATGATAAATACTGTGCCATGAATTCAACTATTCTAAACATCTACATTTCTTCCTCGTCCCCAGCTTTATCATCCAAATGTTGTACGGTATTATAGAACCTTCTTGGAAAGTAAGTATAAATGTAGAGAATTACCACACTGTATATAATGAAGAAATAGATATATAGAATAGGAGTGTTAACAGGTGGAAGGAGTGTGTCAAATTTAAGCAATAAGTGGTAATATTTTCTTCAAGAACTGCTACAGTTTAGACAGGCTTATATTAAAAATAATTTTGAGAAAAAATATTGAAAATTTTTGTGAGAAATAATATTTACATTTGTTTATCTCTCAGTAAAATTAGACACAATGTAAACATGTAGAGAGCATAATTCTCATCCCATGGAGTTAAGGATCCCAATTTACAAATGGAGTGCTATGTTGTGAGAAAAGCTATAGAGATACAGAGTGAATGATATTGACTGCTCAGCCATATTGTCTTAATTTTCTTCTTTATAAAAAGCTAGCTATGTACACCTTCCCACTGAGTGATTATCAAGCAGTGAATTCCTTACAGATGCTGTGGTATAAACTGAGGAAAATAAGGAGTAACAAGGAGTAAAACCAAGATTAAAACCTATTTCTCTATACAAATGACTTTTTTTAAAGTAAACCCTATTTTTTACAATATATTTTAAGGTTAGGTATCCTTTTAAGATGCCTTCTGTATAGATATAACGTTCTACTCTTCTGTTTTTATGTAGATGACAGATTGTACATAATCATGGAGCTTATAGAGGGAGTGCCATTGGGAGACCACTTTCACTCTTTGAAGGAAAAGCAACAGGTGTTTACAGAAGAAAGAATATGGCATATATTTATCCAGGTAAGGGCCTCCATTATTTTTTTTTTGTTACCAGGACTATACTGCATCTGATTAGTAGCACCATTTACACTTGTCAGGCTAATGCTTATTGTATCAGGCACTCATATCAGATGTGAATTAATTGTATGTGCCTTCATTTAGGTATTGTATGTAGGTTTGTAAGGCTTTTTCTGTTTGTTTTTAAGCTTTGTCTGGCTCTTCGTTATTTGCACAAAGAGAAAAGGATCGTTCATCGGGATCTCACTCCAAACAATGTCATGCTGGGGGATAAAGACAAAGTTACAATTAGTAAGTAGCAATACTTTACTTGATGAGAATTTCCCATGATGTACTTGAGTAAAATGTCTGTACTGAAGCACTTAGAAGGTTTCAAATTCTCAGGCATTGGTCACTATACCTGGAATCTGGTAAAATATTACATTATTACAGTGTTGCATACAGTAATTTCTAATGGAGATGTGATCATTGCCACCAGGTGTCATCAGTCATGACTATGTTTTTTTTCTCTTCATATCACATTTGATGGAGGAGGTGACTTACCCCTAAAAAATTGAGCCATAGTTATGCTGCAAGGCCTATTTTGATTTGGATTGGCAAAAATATTGAGATAACCAAATTAAATAGTAAGTGCAAATGAAGATAAAAAGTACAACCATCTGCTCCATTTCAATTCTACCATGAAGCTGTTTAATACCTTTCAGTTGTTCCAAGTGATCAGCTGCAGTGTCTAAGCCTGTAAGAGTGAATGTTCATCTATGCTTTGATAATCTTCCCACAGTGAAGGAGCTTAGGCAAGTTTCAGGATAGGCTTTGAAAGCAGTGTCTGTATTAGCAGTACTCCAGTATGACAAAGTTTGACTCTTTGGGTGAATTAATACTACCTGATACACCAGCAGGCCTTACAGGCAATCCAGAAACTGTGGTTAAGTTCTCAAAGAACTCCTGCATGCTTTTTCAGTGCTCATGATACAGAACTAAAGAAAAAATTTGAATACTGCAAAATTGTTGTCTTGATGAAAAATTCGATCTCCCTTCTTTAAAAATATCAGGGAGGTGTAGAAATATGCACACACCCAACCACAAAATAGTCAGCCATAATAGGCAGATATATTTAACAACTATTGTTTTATAGTAAATATTACATCTGATGACATACATACAAAGGTTTAATAATGAATGACTTTAAGTATGTGCTAAAAACATCTGATTCATCGTAGTGATGTAGTTTTTAAAGAAGGTGATATAATGGAGCATTTGGCTCTGAATGATGAAAATAAATATTCAGAATATGTATTTATTAATACGTATTTAATTAATATGTATTTATTTTTTAATAAAATGTCATGTAGTTGTACTTTATATTACCATACTGCCACTGAGGGGCACTCTTGCCTTGACTTAACACTTCCCTTACCTCTGATCCAGTCTAGTGAAAAAGAAGTGTAAATGTACTTGCAAATGTGAAATGCATTTACATTTCTGTCAAAGATTTACAGGAGCTGAGGAAAACTGAAAGAACTGAAACTTATTTTGACCATTTCTAAAGTGATTTGTTTGAAACTGTTGCAATATTTAAACACATTATTTGGTGCTATAATTAGTACCAATGTACATTGAGATTTTGGAGGGAGACAAAGACCATTTATTCATTACTTCTGAATTTTACTGGGCCTCGTTGCTTTACAACCTTAATGAATTTAAGAATAATTTACTTTCTTTCCAATGGTAGTAGATATGTACTGTACTGGTGCATGCTGTGGTATTATACCTAATTTACACAGTCCATATCTTGATAACCATGTCTCTCAGTATTTCTGGATAAGTGTACTACTCATTGGAGAATTTTGAGTGGTTCTAGATGAAAGTTATTATGAAATGGCAGATGAAGGTAGAATCATATGCTCAAATATTGAGAAATCTTAAATCTGTTCCTGCAGTGACCTTAACCTGCCAGCTTCTATAAAAGGAATGGGTCTGCTCTGGGATCTGCTCAGAAATGTAATTCTATGTTTGCAAGGTGCACAGTCATCCTTAAGAGTCTGTTCAATTTTCTGGAGTCTTTCAAACCTCTAACTCTCCAATACTTGTCTGGATCTAACTAGAGTAATATTTCTGTAGGCTACTTGTGAAACAATGTTGTGCAACTGTGTAATTGATCCCAAATACTTTGCTTCATAAAAGAAGCTTGTGTATCTTATAATGGTGCTCCTTTTTCTTTTCTTCTATCAGTCCCTCTTGAAATAGTACCTCTTGATAATATTTTGCTGTGACAATCTGCAGGCTGACAGTGTAACAAAGGCAGCTTATTCTTCTGTAGCAAACATTCTTCAAATACCTTATCTCTAGAAAGTTGCCTTAGTTTCATGGTAGATTTTGATTTAAAAAAGGAAAAGTAACAAAGTCAGCAATGCACTGGTGCAAAGTGCTTGAATAGGGTAAGACTTTCATTCTGTAGTGTGCAGCAGCCCCAGCAATGAACTCCTTTAAGAAAGTTCTGGGACCCACAGGTAGGTGTTTCTCACCATTTATTTGGGAACTGAGCCACTTAGGTTCCAAATGCCATTAAGACCTCTCATGTAGTACCTGATCTTACCATGACTGAAATGGGAAGGGTTTCCTCGTGTGGGAGGTACTCTCACCTTGCTGTCAACACAGAGAAGAATAAACCTGCTAAAGAATTATGCTTGCTTGCCCTGAACTAATGGAGAAATCACTGCATACAGGTGGCCCTTGTAGAACAATTCCTGCAGAATTTGGTAGGCAGCAACCTAAGGGAAAAAGTGGAAACTAGAATTGATACAGGCAGAGAACTCTGGAATTGGCCTGATACAATGTAAGATTTAGCTATGAGAGAACTTTTCTTGAGATGGTCTTTGAATATTGCATTTATAGCCTTTACTGAAAAAATAATAATTGAGATAAAGATAGGAAAAATTTTAATCTGTATATTCATGTGTATTTTTTTTTCTTAATGATTGAGAATGATTTAACATGATCCTTATCCAGGTCTTCTTTTTTTTTTTTTTTTTCACCCAAGAGGTGATTCTAATGTGAAGATTATATACCTGTCCTTGTGCTTCCTGTGGTATCTTTTGCACACATCAATTAAAGCTGAATTATCCCAATATTTTTCAGGCTCTTAAGTCAGCTGTAGTTGCAAATCGAAACAGGAATTTACAATTTAGTCATAGGCAGGTGACTGGTGATGCAAGGTCTCTGTTTTTTCCTGTAGTGAACTTGAAGCATCCTGTTGTTATGTAGTCTCTGGAACTGCACACCCTACCTGTTTGTTCTGTTTGATCCTTGACATGAGTTTGATAGGAAGAGCACCATAAATACATCTCTTATATGTTGGTACAGTTAACAGTACCGTTGGTACAGTTGGAACAGTTAATTAAATCATAATTGAGCTACAAATGCTACAAAAATATAAATATTAAACCATGCTAACCTGCAATTTCATAAAACGTCTCATTCTAAATAGGTAGGAAAGTGTTACTGAAATTTTACACATCTTGTCAGGTTGAATGTCAGATTCATCATTTCTGACACACACAAAAAGGAAGAATTTTAGGCCTGAATGGAAGTTGTTTTGTGTAGGATTTTAGAGGTTCATTGAACCAATATTATCTGTAGCTTTCAGTTTAATCTGCCCAGACTTTTTATATAGGATGTTGAGGCGTTCAGTTTTCTGAACTTAAAATGTGTTTCTGCTTTTATTGCACCTATATTTTACTGCAGCTGCATTTTGTTTCTGGGACAGAATATTTCTATCTAGAGCTCCATAGCTACATGTTTGTAGAAGACTCTGTACATCATCACTTTTCCTCAGCATTACCAAGTTACAGCAAGGTTTAAATCTTGATGGTTGAAGAAGTCTGTGTGGAATCACTTCTCTGCCATCACTTTCCGGATACTTTTCAGGTCTGAATCAAGAAGAAATATGGAGGATTCCATACGATCCTTTGGGAGACATGGTCTGTCTAGTGTTTAGTACACATCATGCAGATAGGATCAGAAAGGAACAGAGCAGAAAGAATCCATATGGAACTGAAACCTAGGGATTACATAGGAGCAGAATACAGTTTTGAGACAACTCAGCTGCATGATGTACTTATAATCATAGCAGGCAGTCACAAAGTGTCAGAATGGTGAAACAAAGAAAACTTGAAAAGTTCAAATAGTTGCTGGATGCTGGAAGGAAGCTACCTGTTAATTTTGTAATTCAGAATACTTGCTTGTTCAGTGGTTTTTTCAAAGAACTGTTGGCTCTTGATTCCATGCCAAATCCAGGGAAGCAGTGGCCATGAGTTAATGTGGCTATAACTATTGTCTGTTTTGTTCTAGTTACTACTTTTTGCAGTCACCTGGATCAGTGCGAGTTTTTTTGCTTATTATATAGGTCATTAAACCAGTTTTCATTATCAGAATTGCTATTCTTCATACTGAGATTCAAGGAAATGCTCCTAGTACTTAATTTTCAAAGCTTCTATAATAGGCTGGGTGGAATTTTTCACTTGTTTCTATTCACACAGTAAATCAAACATTCTGAACACTGTTGGTGGATTAATAGCACAATTGCATCTCTCTCAAAAATCACAGTTCTATATGTGTATTCTATATGTGCAACTTCTTCTTAGTGTAGAAGTTACAAGCTTCACAAAACTGACACAGTAGGTGGAGTTTACAAAGCATTAGCACACAGAGAGGGGAATAACAAGATAACTGCAAAGATGTGATTGGGAGTGATGAGAAATTAATTCTGTTCCCATTCTGTTGATGGAGTAGTGTAGAATAAGTATATACTATTGTTGATTAAACTGGAGATTATCTTGATTTTAGCATAGGCTTTCATGGTAAAAAATATTGAAGTTCTATTTTTGTCTTCTAGGTCATTATAACTAAGTTGCTGACAAAATTTCCTAATTACAGTTGCAAACTTGCAGAAGAGAAGCAAAATGATTTTGTCTCATCCTAAGCTTTTCAGGGTAGAAGAAGAAACTGTTCAATGGGAACAGTGAAAATCTAAGTAGGTTTGAAATTAATATTTGTGGTGGGTTCACAGCTGAAATAATGGATTCCAGTTATCAGGGGTCATCATATATTTGGTCATGTCTCCATGTAATAGTATGGGAGGCAGGCCTCTCACAGGTCTCTGAAATTATTTCTGTTGTTAGTTACTGTAGCAACTTCATTTTTTTTTTCCCCTCTCTTTTTTCTAGATATTCACTAATGTTGTTTTAAAATAGACTGCTTCTTCCAGAACAGAGATGTCTATCTCTCGTCTTTCCTTTCTTAAGCCTTTCAAGCATCAGGAAAAAAATTTATTGATTCATGTAATGTCTTGATACTCTTTCTTAATAGAATATTATGTGAAGGATTCCAAAGGAGGGAATTTAGAATGATTCACCTTAATTCAGGGAAGTGTCAACACTGTCAAAACCTCTGGTCCTTTTGGGACTATAGTTCTCTGGAGTGAACTGCCTGAGGACTGTCTTAACTCAAGGGCAAAAGGGAGGCCTCTCAGTGATTCTGTTAATTTAACATTCTCTCTATTTAGATTTTCCAAGCATGGCAGAGCTAGTCCTTCTTTGAACATTTTGTTCAAAGAAAAAAGTTCTGTGGTCTGAGTAGCTAGATTCAGCTTTATTGTCAAAAGCCCTTTCTGAATAAGAGATCTACTCCTTTTCAGATGCTTAAGGCTCACACTGAGCAAGGGCCAACAGAAACTATTTTTTCTTACCTGTGTTTCTTCTGATCTGCAGCTTTTTTTGAGGAGCAGAAACATTCTGAACTACAATGTTCATGAACTATCTCACTGTAAAAATTGGAATAGGAATGCTATGGGCTCTGTCCAGGTAGAAAGGGAGAATTAAAATATTTTAAACAGTATTACCTACCATACCAGTCTTCCCAATTCTAAAGAACTATTAGAATATGAAATTTATTAATTGACTTTAACAAGTAGACTGATTTTTTTCTCTTGTTCTCTGTGCTTTCATGTAATATAATGCAAATTATCTTAGCTGCATTGTTGCTTTGTGGCAGCAGTAGAGTATTGAATTGAAAAAATAAATTGTTTGCATGGAACTTAGATTAAAAGTATAATCTCTAAAGGCTGTATCTGACAATTTTGTGGAAGACTACTTGATAATAACACAAAAGACACATATATTAGCATAATTGCATGATCATCTAAGTCTGCAGCTTTTGTCACAAGGTAAGAGTAAGATTCACCATTTACTAAATGCATTTTTGCAAATGAACCGTTCAGATATTTGACCTCTCCCTGTAATCTTTTGAAATTAAATTTCTCAGAAAGTCCCACCCTTCCCAGCTATCATAGTTTGAAAGAAAGGAAAATAACTGCTCTATTACATTATTTTTTTCCATTAATTTGGACATTAAATTACTGCTTATTAGATACTTACCACTTTTGTGATATTGATTGGAATGTGTTAATAGAAACCTGAAATTGGTCATGTAGTTTGGATTAAAGGCGTCAGAGGGATGTTTATAATATTTTTATAGCTGTTTTGCCTAAATAAAACTTAAGTTGTTGATTAATGTGATGACAGGAGAATATGGTCCAGAATATGGTACAGTTGGAAAAAATCAAACCTAGGCCCCTTGCCACTCTCTCCCAACTTTTCAACTGTTGTGAACCAGCACCAATTGTCATGCAAAGAGGATGATAATTGTTATGTGAATCTTTTTTCTTTATTGTAGCTGACTTTGGGCTTGCAAAGCAAAAGCAAGAAAACTGCAAACTTGCATCAGTAGTGGGAACCATTCTGTACTCGTGGTAAGTACCTCTGCCCACAACACTCAGTCCAGTGACATCTTTGTGGTTACTTTTTTGAAGCAGACAAGCATATTAAAATGGAGCAAGGAACAAGGTGTAAGTTAATCACCCACAGCTACTCTGTAGTAGTTGGTTGCTTGTCTGGTTTGTTGTTGCCAGCACGGCTGTTACTGTGGGTTAAGCAAAAATGAAGTAACTGCAGTAGTGTAATAACTTAGTCACCTCCCTATATCCTTATAGATAAAGAAATGTGTTTTCAAGCTATAAGAAGATATATGTAAACAATATACATTAATTGTAATGACTTTTAATGCAGTTGTGGCTTCAGTGTTCAGTTACATTGTATGTGTGGACAACTTAGCTTCTGAAAAATATTTGAAATTGGTGCTAGTCAATTTGTTTTGGGTGAGTAGTCATTTGGTTTTAATAATTGAACTGAAGTTTGAAGTTTTCAAAGATGGAAAATCATAGAATCATAGAATTGGCTGGATTGTAAGGGACCTCAGAGATCATCAAGTCCAACCCTTGATCCACTCCTGCTGCAGTTACCAGACCATGGCACTGAGTGCCACATCCAGTCTCTTTTTAAATATCTCCAGGGATGGAGAATCCACCACTTCCCAGGGCAGCCCATTCCAATGCTTGATCACCCTCTCAGTAAAGAAATTCTTTCTAATGTCCAACCTAAACCTCCCCCGGCACAACTTGAGACCGTGCCCTCTTGTCTTGCTGAGAGTTGCCTGGGAAAAGAGACCAACCCCCACCTGGCTCCAACCTCCTTTCAGGGAGTTGTAGAGAGTGATGAGGTCTCCCCTGAGCCTCCTCTTCTCCAGGCTGAACAGCCCCAGCTCCCTCAGCCTCTCCTCATAGGACTTGTGCTTGAGTCCTTTCACCAGCCTGGTTGCCCTCCTTTGGACCTGCTCCAGGACCTCAATATGTGTGGCCTCACCAGCGTATCATGGCACATTGTTTGCAATTTAAACTTAGTAAATGCATAAATGACTGCTCTTTTGCCTTAGATAACACAATGTTCATTTTGCTGGATGAGCTGCAGTTTCCCTTGGCATCCTGGCAAGCTGAAACAAGGAACGCTATTGCATTAAATTGTGGTATCAATATAGCTACCTAAGTTCCTAGATTATTACTGACTGTGTTTTGTTTTCTCCAGAGTATGGAATGGAAAGTATTTCTTATCTGAAAGGTTTCCTTTCATATTTGTAAGCAGAGAATGCAACTGAGGGTATTATAGGCATATCGAACAAATGTAATTGTGGGTAGGACAGAGTATTGAATTTTGTGTTGTGTGGTGTATAATTAACAAACATGCCAGTCAATTCAGGTTACTGTATTGCAAACAAAAGTGAGCAAATTTCATCTGGATAAAAATCTAAATTGTGGAATGGACAAGCTCAGTATTCTTCTAATAGCAGTTAATATGTTCTGGGCCTGCCATTTAAGCTGAGAATTTATGTTGATTGAAATACCAACATCAGAAATCAGTTAAGGAATTGCTCACCTCTGCCTGTTCTTGATCTCACTCTGCGTTTGTACAACTATTGGTTAAGCTTTGCCTACCTAACTACTGATTTATTATGGAAATATGTTCACCATATGTTAAGCTGAAGTCATCAATTGCAGCCCTCCAGTCATCCAACCATGTTTCTCTGATGGCAAAGAAATTATAGCTATCTTGCTGCACAATGGCTTCCAGCTCCTCTTGTTGCCTGTGCTGCCTACATTGGTGTAGATGCACTTGAGCTGGACTATCAATTTCACCCCCAACACTGAGGTGCCATGCTTAGGCTCATCTCTAGTAAGGGCCTTCCCCCTTTGAACCTTGTTTAAAGCCTTCTTGATGAGCTCTGCCACCTCATGAGCTAGAATACTCTTCCCCCTTTGAGACAGCTGAACCCCATCTTGTCTCCAGCAGATGGGCATCATGTAAACCTCCCCGTGATCAAAAAGACCAAAACTCTGCCAATGACACCAGCCTCTGAGCCATGAGTTAACTGGGTGTGTTTTCCTTTTCCTTTCAGTATTATTTGCTGCCACTGAAGGGTCTGAGGAAAACACTACCTGTGTTCCTCATCCTTCAATCATACCAGTGCCCTGAAGTCCCTTTTGATCACTTTTGGATTTCTCTCTGCATCGTTATCACTGCATAACCAACAGCAGGTAGCAATCACAGTAATGTACTGATGTACCAGACCAGGGACTTTCCTAGTAATATTTCTAATGTGGGCCCAAGGGAGGCAGAAGACATGGGATGGATCTGGTCAGCATACTGGGCCCTCTGTTCCCTTCAGCAGGGAATTGCTTACAACAATTACCCTCCTTTTTTTCTTAACAGACACGGTCATAATGTATGGAGCTGACTGACTCACTTTAGGCAACCCCCTGGGGTTGACCTTCATCTACATCCTCATTTGCTTGTCCCTCAAGTTCCAGAAACCCCTATCTGTTGTTCACGGGCAAATGGAAAGGTGAGGGAGGCTGGGAAGGGGATTCATCTGCTAGTTCAAGTAGGGACCTTTTTCTATTTTCCCCTTCTTTTAGGTCCCTTCCTTTTGCCTGGTTGCAAAATTTCTTTTTCCTACCTCTTTGTTCAGTTATTTAGACATAGACATGAGGATAAAATGTCACTTACATGTTGCAGTCTCTCAGTAAGTGGTCTTTTGGGACATTACTTGTCAGTTCTACTCCAGAGGCAAAATCATGGAAGCAGTGATCCTTGCCTGTCTGCAGTCAGAAAAGAGAACAAGTACACAGTACTGATGTCTTTCTCTTTAAAATGTATGTATGAGTAATATTTAAAACGACAGGCTAAAGTGTTAAAATTTTTCCAGTGCCATAATAATTTAAGAATGTAAAAAGGCTTTGCAAACAGCTGTATGCAATGGATGCCACCTTCGAGGTACTTGGCTAGTACTGTGTGTGACAGTCTGCTTTTTGATATGGAAATCTGTTCACAAGGAATGAGGTGAACTGACTGGGTGTTTTAACACAAGTCATGAAGTAGAAGTTAGAGCCTATAGACTTAATCACTGCTTGGACTAGATATCATTTTGTGTTTGATTTTTTTTTTTTTTTTTTTTTTTTTGGTATGATTTAAGTAGATATGAAGGGCTACAAAATAACCAAAATATTGGGAATGCAGATCTACGATGAGCAGCAATGTTAGTTCCTGCACACAAAAAAACAACAACAAAAAAACCCCCAAAACCAAACCAACCAACCAAACAAAAAAGGTAGAGAAAGAGCTGTGAGGCTGCATTATGCATTGTCATTTTAGAGTGGCAGAAATGACTTTCTTCAAATTGACAGGATAATCGTTCTGGGTAGGTTGAGATGCAACCCACCTTTTTTGGGCAGACAGTATAGTACAGAAACAAAATAATCATTGTCAAAAGTAGTATCTGATGCTTATTATTTAAATTTGGCTATGTAGCATTATGCAGATTGGTTCAGATAAAAACAAATCACTATATATAATAAACATTTGGTTTGGGAGTTTACTGAAGCAACTTGCTAATGCAGTTTTTAAAAAGTAAAATAACAGCAGACACTATGTTTAAAAAGGGGCTTATACAATTATGCTTTGTAATTGTGATGGTTTTAAATTCTACTTCATACTAGGTTTTCTTCTACTATCATACTAATTAGATTCCTTTTAATTGGTTATGTCCTCGAATTTAAAAAATCCAGCAATGTGCGTGTTTAGAATACCAAACATATTAAATGGATGTGTTTACACTTAATACATTAAAAATTGAGGAAAAAACTGCTTCAGGGAATTGATAATGAATTCTGAAGTCTTTTTCCAGCTCATAAGTCACCAGAAACAATCTGCTCCAAGTTAGTGGTGACAGTCTGTATTATCTTGCTGTCTTGAAGGCCTTTCCAAAAGAGAGACAAGAATTAGAATATGGTTATAATGCATAATATTTTATTTCATGTATAGCTGCCATTTCTTTGTTTCTCACAAAGGATTATAACTTATGAAGGTGACATATTAACAACAGATGAAGAAATATAAGTAAAAGTTAGCTGAGGCAGGGTTACAGTATCTGTTTTTGTAACTGTAAATTTATACAGAAATTTTAGAAAAATTCTGGGAAATGAGGTAAATTTTGAGTTTGGGAGGGAATAGAGAATCACATTGTCAAATTCATTGATAATGAGAATTTGACTAACCTTGAAAAGGTGTTAAGAAACTGAAGAGGAGTGGCTTCCTCAAGTGTGATGAAGAAGTAGGTAAGAATTTTCCACTTTAGTTGGTGAATTCACTTGATCTTCCTGAAACCCAATTGTTTTAAAATAGTGGAATATTGGAATATATGCAGAACAAAGTAATGTAAGATTTGGCTTTCTGTACTGAAGCTGGGGTGTTTTCTGTCAGTGTTTTTTTGAGGAAACTCATTTTCGTGGTAATGAGAGGTATTTTTTTACATGTGTCCCTCATCTCTGTTGTGAAGGAGAAAGTATTCCTTGATTTAATTTCTGTCTAAGGACTTGGCAGTCAGTCTGCATACTGTGTTATGTTACCCAATTCCTTTTTCTACTACTGATCACTTCTGTTTATAGCCATTTATACCCTCATTCCTTCTCTTTAATCTTTGCCCAGTTGCCTATGTAGTCTTACTTTTTCAGCTGATTTTTTTTAGCTATCAATCAATGAATTGTTTAATGTTAAAAATATATAATTAGTTATGGCTAGATTATTCTGTTATGCTTATGTTTCATCTACCTCATGTTTTGTGAGGGGTTTTGCAGACATCTGGACCAAATAGCTTTGTTAGATTCAGGAATTTAAAATTCTGTTTAAAAAGTGACAATTAGAAGGCAATTATATTGGCAACTTCTTCAGGTAAAATCTTCAGCTGTCAGCTTTTCCCCCATTTTTACATTTAATGCATACTGAATGTGATTGCTAGACAGAAAAGTAGTTATTAGTTAATTATCCTGTATATCATGTTCTAGCAAACACAAATTTGCAGTTTGTCTAATTCATACCTTACTGGCAGAAACACATTTGTTTGCTGCAAGTTTTTGTGTGTCTGGGGTTCGCCTTGCTTCTATGTGGCCACTTAAAAACTGGGCATCTTAGTCAAGTCAAGCAGATAGATGACTGCTGAAATCAATGAAAAAAATAGTCACTTCAATAATGAATTTAGTTCCATCTATCATAAAGAACTATTTTAGGATGAGACGAATCAAACACTCAATGTGCCTGTCTCTCTCCCTTTGCTACAGAGGGAGCTGGATCACCAGCTTAGCATAAATCTAGCTTATAAAGTATTAAAATTAGGCAAAGTTAACACTTTGTATGAAATCAGTTATTCAAGATTTAGGTTTGGAGTTGTAGAATTGGATTTGCTACTACTTGTTACCTTCTTGAAGATACTTGCTTCTCCATATATCCCTTTCAATTTTAAATATTCATGTGGTTTCTTGATGTACTTGGTTAATTGGACAAAGGTCATTTGGACAAATGGAGATCATTCTGAAAGGCGGATGGCTCAATAAGCAAAATCCTTTACCATTGTTGAAGTGTTCAGATTTCTGTTCAATAGATAAAAAAAACCCAAAACAAAACTTTTTATTTTCTAGAGCTGTTTGGATGGTTACAGACTTAGTCCCTCAAAACATTTTATAAGAAATCACAGTTACCCACTGGAAAGCATCTCTGGTTGGAAGGAGTCAATTCACAGGAGTGTTTACCAGGTGCTAGCTCTTAACCACAATTTAAAGATACAATTTATTTACAGCGTTTCTGTTAAAACTGACTGCTTGGCAATAACATTGAAGGGAAAGTGTATATTGTAAGTTTCAGAATCCGTTTTATGCTTTTTCTAGTTTTAGATCTTGTCTGGTCCTGTGATATGTTTGAAGAGCACATCATGAACTTAAATGCATTTCTCTTTTTTAATCCTCCCAGAGGCTCTGTACGTAATACCAAAACACTAAACTACTAATAAAACTTTGATTTATCCTTACAATTTACTCAGAGATGCATCTGATAATCTTAAAAATTCTAAACTATAAAACCAGTTGAAACAGCTATGCACATTTTAAGCTTACTTAGATCATTGTGTTTTCATTACATTGTGAAAGGTGATACTTCATTATATTCTTCAGTAATAATAAGACAATGGAAGGACGAAGCAGCTTGCTATAAGCATCACCTGGGCCAGCACAAGCATTTGCATAAATATACAATGATGAACGAGATTAGACAACTGACCTGGCTGAAAAATATTTCAGGTTATTTTTCGGGTGCATCAGGTCTTTGGACTGATACATGGTGCAGCTGTAGAGGTCCTTGTGCTGGCACAGCAGAAGAGGCAGTGGTGGCAAAGAGCAACTGGGAGCAGCAGGGGAAAAAACCAATCTCTTGGCTTCCAGTATTTTTCAGATTTACAGGCTGAACAACTTATCAGATGTGACCCTGCTTTGGTCTTCACTCTTTCATGTGTGCTCTGAGTTTTGTTGGGGAAAAAAATAGGTATGAGTGACTTTGCATTTCAGGATCAGTAAGAGGGCCTTGTGCTCTGAACATGCTTCTGCCTTGGATGTTTGATGATTTAGATATTTGTTTGGTTTTATTTAACAAAGCAATAGGAGTAAAGAACAATAGAGTAAACATTTTAAAAAATGTAATTTGATTTGTATTAATATGTGACATGCATGACTTACAAGTGAATTGCTGTCAGTCTTTCATGTGTTCTAGAGCACAATCTTATTACACTTTTAGAGGCCATAAAACTTAAAAAAAAAAGTTAATATATTTGACATCTATAAGCAATAATGTATGATGTTAGCAAACATGAAAACTTTAAGGTTTGTGAATTCAAAGGCACACTAATCAGTTGTTGAATGTTAGCTGGATATCCGTGTCTTTGTTTTCACAACTGTAAAATAAAAAACCCATCAGGTGGAGTATAAAACATCTGCTTCTATTTTAGAAAGAGAGACACTGAATATGTGCTGAAAGAGAGCTCTATGTTGGAGATTTCTCTAAACTGTTGATCAACAGAAGTGGAGAGCTTCACTGGCTTTATTATTGGGATCTTCTTTTTACATGTTTTTCAGATTGGGACAGACAACACAACTTCACACTTGGCAGTGAGAAGTGTCTTTCCCATCACAACAGGCCTTTTTTGTTTTGCTGGGTTTTTTTGATGATTTTCATAAAAAAAGAAGGGAAGTATTG
Organism: Heliangelus exortis; assembly: GCF_036169615.1. NCBI lineage: Eukaryota > Metazoa > Chordata > Aves > Apodiformes > Trochilidae > Heliangelus > Heliangelus exortis. The sequence continues at coordinate 33,118,278 of NC_092423.1, forward strand.
TCATGTAGACTACTGTATCCCACAGTTGCTGGTGGCCTGTCCCTAACAGGCAATGCTTGTCCAAGTGGCCACTGGTTTTGCTTCTGTAGAGAGTGATTTAGATGAATATAAAGGAACTCAGCTTCCCCTATCATCTCCCTCCAAACTGAAAACTTCTTCCTTCATTTTGGAGCTTCTATCCACTAATGCAAACATGAGCTAAACCAGTGAGGATAGGAGTTTTTCAGATAGCTACGTGATAGTGCTAATGTAGCAGGTTCAGATTGGGACAGTCTATTAGAAGTATTCTTAAATAAAAATCATGTCAAAGTAACATCAGTGACCAAAATTACAACTGAAAGCTTGATTGCAAAATCAAGGGCTTGTTGAGATGATTCGTTGAAATGGCACTGTTTCACAAGTAGCATAAATATTGACAAGATTCGGGCTTGATTTAAGAAAAAATTTTATTTCATTTTAAATACTAACTAAAAATGTGGTGTTGTTTGTAAAACTATTCAGTACCTAAAATAGCTGCTTAACTTTGCAGAAGTGGCTCAGAAGAAAAACAGATAACTTTGGATTATTCAAATTCAAGGCTCATTTTAAGACTGTTGGCATAAAAGACTTTGTTATTAAATATAAAACCAATGATGATATGTTGAGCAAGAGTGAACTTTCTGAGAAACAGTTATAAAACCATCTGTTCAAGGATGCTGAGAAGTATTCTGAGGATATGTTTCTGTGTCTTTCACAGAATCACAGAATGTTAGGGGTTGGAAGGGACTTTGCCAGGGGAGGGTTACCTAAAGTAGGTCACAGGAAGACTTTTCTTCTAAATTCTTCATTTAGAAGAATATAGTCTTGCTTTTGCTATGGACATTTCTTCAGTGAAGTATTCTCCTATAGTTAACATAGTGCTGCTGAAGTGAGCTTTTTCAGCTTGAATATGTAATTTGGAAATGAGCAGTGATTTGCAAACCTAGAGGAGAACAGTAGTGATTATTTTGAATATGTTAACTGCAAGAACTAAGTGACTACTTATATTAGTATCTGCCATGTCTTAATATTCAAGATTGTGGATATCACGAAGATCATAAAATGCATCAGGACTGCTGCATTGTGATAGCATTTTCAGCCCTTAGATCAGTGGAAATTAAATTCTTTACCAGCTCTTAGAGTTTCTAACTGTATGAATTTTATTTTGATGCTGAATGCATTTGATGATGTAGACAACTGTTTGCTAAAAGTTTAAGTAGTATCACTGTTCTGTTTCAGCCAATCAAGATCTCTTAATCTAAGAATTAAAGAAAGAATCATGCCTTAGAACTAAACTTAAAAACCAAAAAGTTATACCAATTCTAAACCCTTTAAATAATTTTCTGTGCTTGTGACTAAGATTGATTTTGCAGGGTTTTTATGGAATAAAATTCAGAGTCTGGTTGTACTCATTCTTTCTGGTCTTGACCAGACAGTGACAGTTTATACACAGTTGTCAACTGAATTAGACAAACCATATGTACTCCCACCACCCTCCTGCTTGTGGGTGGCAGTGTACAGGAACAGAACTGGGTACTTTCTCTGCTTGGCATCCCTCAACAGTGCAGATCCAAAAGATGAAACTTGACTGCAGAGCTGTTTTACTAATCAACAAGTACTGTACACCACCCACATTTCTAACCAGCAGATGGTGAGGCAAGCCTGTGGAATGCAGTGAGGGTTTTCACTACATCTCTTGGAAGTAAATAAATAAAGTTTGAACATTCTATTATAAAAGATACATTGCAGATTTAATTAGCCATGAAACAAAAAAACCATGAAATGTATTTTATATACATTCTTTATAAAAGAAGTCTTTCAGCATGAGAAAGCAGACAAAACAACATATCAAGCTTGGTTCTTCCCTGCTGTGCATGAATACAAGATTGTGCAGTCCAGGTCTGGTTCCTTCTGTTTCTTTCTTGATTGCATTCATCTTAGGTACATAGGTTTAGCTTGAATAATCTGTTTGTGATTTTAATATTATTTAGTAATTTAAAAGAATGATTTATAATATTGTCTTTTTGTGCATGAAAATTATCACTAAAATAAAGGTTGTAAAATTCAAGTCAGATTAATTTTTCTGAATAGGAGCATGCTTGGAACTTTATTAAGACAGGATCTTTGCTTTTCCAAGTTCACCATCTATATAGTAAGTTGCAATACTGAGATTTGCTTTAGTAGGTACATTTAAGACATAAAATAGAAATTTCCACAAAGTCCTCCAATGAATTAGTGTTGCAGTGAGGAGCAAAAATTGTCTGGTTACAGAAATGATACCATGTTCTAACCCCATGTTCAACATCCTGTGTTCCCCTCTTTGGTTATGGTGTATCAGCTGCGACCATCAAGGAAAACTGCTAATTACTTTTTGCCCAGGAACTTGTATCTTTCTTCATCAGTTTTCTCAGATATGTCTCTCTCACTTCCTCACACCATGACCTCAGTTCTGACTTTCTGTTCTGTTAAGATCATTTAATTTCTCTTTCAGATAATAGTTTATCTATGGGACTTCATCCCATTTATTTAAAAAAGTCTGTTTTCTGCACTTTGTACAAAACAGCAGCACACCTTCTAACAATGTCCTTTACCTTTACTTACTGCTAAGACTTGAAGTCCAGCATCAGAATATCCCTAAAAATGTAAATTATCATCATCCAGGTTGATAAAAATCTTTGAGGAAATTAAGAAACAAAAGTGGGAGTCTGCTTTGTACTGAGTCAAAACAAAAATTATTGCCTACTTTGTTTGCTTTAAATGGATTTTTACAAAGGATTTTTTTTTATTGTCCTTTGGGAGGCAGTTGCATGTCTGTGGCACCCATCTTCACATGAAATCCAGTAGTAGTAGTTTTAAAGTAGTTTTAAAAGGAAGAAAATTATATAATAACTAAATTTTATTTACTCACATTAATAGCGAAGTCATTTCCAGTAGCATTCTAAGTACAGGAATCATATTCTTTCCAATATCCAAGTTAAAGACAATGTGGAATATTTGTCTGTTCTCTAGTCCATTTTATTGCAATACCATAACTGCAAATAAGTTCTGAGTGCTGACATTCATTTGTATCCACTAAGTCCAAAGAAACTGCAACATGAAATGAGCAAAAAGGACAAGTGAACAAACCAGAAACCACTAGTCTTGTGAAAAAAATTGCAGTAGAAGCTGAAAACTATTAATTGTAATTACACTTAAAGAGTTTGGCTGGTAAAGTAAACAAAGGCAACTTTTTGAACATAATTGGATGTGCTTTGAAAATACATCGGAGTGACTAACTATTGGGTGTTTGCTTCTTTTTTTTTTTTTTTGTTTTGTTTTGTTTTTTAATAAGCCTACTACTAGGTGAATTAATTAAATAGTTGTGGTTTGCATTGCATTTTTACTTAGCCCTGAAGTTGTGAAGAGTGAGCCATATGGAGAGAAGGCTGATGTCTGGGCTGCAGGATGCATCCTCTATCAGATGGCAACTCTGAACCCACCATTTTACAGCACCAATATGCTCTCCTTGGCAACTAAGGTATTTGGATTTGTTAGATCAACCTACCAGTTATTTCTCTGTGTGATCACTACATCCATGAGAATTTATTTATGTTTAAGGTTATAGAAGCATAAGCTGCTCTCTGGTCGGGTGTGAGAATGAGCACAAGTTTTTATCATTGTATGAACTGTTATCTTGCCATTCTAATTGCAAAAATGTCTTGTAAATGTTAGCATATTGTTACCTCTCAGACTAGCATATTTTTGTCATTGCATCTGGTGATAGGAGATTTATATATATCCATTTTTAAATATTTGATTTTCTATATAATTGTGTATTATATCTTAGGATACTTTATTAGAAGTGACATTCTGCATTAGATGTGTTCTAAGTTGCTTTGCAAGTAAGAGCTGACAATGTAATGGCCATCTGGTTGTCTCAAGGAGCAACACTTATCATATGGGATCTTCAGATAAATGATGTAATATTTTTTGTCAATTATTGGTGTTATTTATTTTGCAGATAGTCGGGGCTGTGTATGAACCTGTTCCAGAAGGACTGTACTCTGAAAAAGTGTCATTTGTCATTAAAAGGTAATCATTTATCCATCTTCATTTCAATATCCAACTGAAAAATGAATGCTTTGATTTGTATGTTTCCAGCAGTGGCAATGTGACAGTTTGCTGACACGAGCAACTGCCTGTGTTTGTCTCTGATTTAAATAAAAATGGAGGTATCTTCTTTCTCTGCTAATAATATATGCAGTACAGTTGCATAGGTGCAACTGGAAAACTCCTGCCAGTATAATCAGGACATTTATCCAGCGACTATAAATTTTCTACTCAGTATTGAAATTTAACAATACTGGTGCTCTAGTTAATTCCCCACACATAATTCCCCCCAGTGTTTATTTACTGTAGTTTATGGTCAAAAAAGTAACCCAGTTGCAATATGTTATTTATAGATCATATTTGACTGATAGAAATATGTTTCCATTATACTCTCTAATGCTTTTAGCAGAATAGCAGAGGTAACAAAGCAAAGATAGCACAGTAATAGCACACATTTTTCTTAGCAATAGATACATCTTCCTGGTGATAATGTGTGTGTAAGACAATGTATAGAGATTGAATTGGTGCACTTCTGTGAGATTTAGCTCTCTTGATTTAGAAAAACTTCACTTAGCTTTTTCTTTTTTACTCAGATGTTGAATTCCATCTCTAAAAAGCACTTCACTGTAATGTTTTTATCCTATGTTTTATTCCACAAAAAGCTTTCTGTTCTTTGAAGACCTTGAGGATGAAGGACAACAATGGAGAGGATAGGATCTCACTGAGCTAATATTTTAGAGGTCCTGAAAATACTTTTAGTATTTTAAGTATTTATGAATATTTGTAGTTTAATAACTAGCTTTATTAATTCATTGCTTGCTATTTAGAATAATCTATTAAACCCAAATGCACCCAGAAAATATTTTCCTGTCACATCATCATATCAGTATTTATATGTATTCCGTTTCAAACACACCTTTATCAGTGATTTATGTCACTGTCTGGCCCTCTGTTTCTTCCTTCTTTTCATTGCTGATATGTGAAAGTTTCTGAGGATTTTTCCAAGGCCATCTATTGAGTTATTTATGATTATAGATAACGTGGCTGTATTATACAGGTTCATTGAAAGTCCCATATTGCCGTGAAGCTGACTGCTATGGAGGCTAACTGGTTTAAATAGATGATTAAATAGCTATTTGCATGAAAATGTTGAAATTAAGTTTTCCTTCTGCTTATTTTAATAGCAGTGGGAAGCATAGGATGTTTTTTTTTAAAAATGTTGATTCTCTCACTATGGGTAAATCCTTAAATGAAATTTTATGCTTATGCTTTGGCTTATGCTTTCTGAGATATTTAGAAAGATTGAAGAACATTAAAGAAAACCAATAATAATGAGATTTTACTTCTAAAATAGATGAAGAAACATTAATAACAGGAAGTTATTTCTGAATGACTGAAGCACAGTACCTATTCAAAGATGAAAAGAATGATTTATTGCTAATGACTAGAAAACACACTGAAAGCTTTGTGCTGCAATTGTAAATTTGCATTTAGTGTTATAATTATAATTAGTTGGTTTCTTATTATTATTAAATTCAGTTTTATTGCATTAAGTTATTCAAGAAAGTTCTGGAATCATAATTGTCAAAGCCTTTCATAGCTGAACATCAATCTACTCAGGGTTCAGTCATCAAGAAAACATTTATTTCTGTATGCATGGGAAATGGATTTAGGACTTATCAGAAATCTTTGATAGCTCATATTCTTGGAATCATTGACCAATTTCAGTGGATTAAAGTAAATATTAATAATAATCAAATACTTATTAAGCATGAAAAACTTGTACCTGTTTAGAGGAAATATAACATTTTAAGTAAAACAGAGTAATGAAGTTATGGAAATTCATGAGATGAATCCATGGATTTGAGCTAACTTAAACAAAAAATATAATCAAGAATTCAACTGCTTTTCAAAATTGTGCTTTATGTAGCAGTTATAATTATTTAGAAAGCACTGGTTTAGAAATAATAAAAAAATTCTGTGACATTTTCTCTAAAGAAAGGTGTTGGATTGGGTTAAGTGTATCTGTATCAAAGCTGGTCAAAAGTACTCTGCAGGGAAACCAGTAAACTACGCAGAATTCATGAACCTTTTGAGTACACTCTACATCCAGTCATTTAGGTCATTAATAAAGACATTAAACTGTACTGGCCCAATATCAGTCCCTGCAGAATGAAGTCCACCAGCTGGACTTTGTACTGCTGATGATATCTCTGAGCCAGGAAGTTCAGCTAATTATCTACCTACCTCACAGTCTTGTGGATACCATGGGATATTGTGTCAAAGGCCTTGCTAAAATGAAGCTACCTACAGAATTTACTACTGTCCCCTTGTCCACAAAACCATCATAAAAAGCAATCAGGCTAATCTAGATATAACTGCTATTAAACCATTCTGGATGTTCTTGTCCTTTGTGTCTTGGAAATAACTTCCATGGGAATTTACTTATTTTACCAATGACTGATGTGAAACTGACTGGCTTGTAGCCTCCTGGACCATTCTCTTGCTCTTCTTGCATGTAAGGATGATATTCAACTTTTTCAAGTCTATAGGAACCTCCCTCTGATACTTTCAGACATGATGAACAGTAGCATTGGCCAGTTGCATCAGCACCCTCAGATTCATCTTATCTGGTCCTGCAGGCTTGTGGATGTCCACATGGCTTATGTGTTTCTCATTATGTTTTTTTACTGTGTGGTAATGCTTCATGCTCACGGGTTCTACAGGTAGCCTCAGAGATCTAGAACATTTAAGGCCAAAGTTTCCCAGTGTAAATAAATAGAAACAAAAAAATGATTGAATGCCCCAGCATTTACCATGTCCTTTGTCACTAGGTTGTACAGTGGGTTCACATTTTACTTGCTTTTGAAATTGTACTTTAAAAGGACATTCTTCTGTCTTCTTCCTTCCTGTGTATCCAGCCTCTTTTTCCTACACACAGGAGTGGGTTCTTCTTGTGCTTTGGAGTGTCCCTGAACATTAACTATGTCTCCCAAGCTTTCTAGTTCCCTTTCAGGGCAGTCTTCCATGAGATTCAACCAGGAAGATCCCTAAACAGGCTGAATTCTGCTCTCCTGAAGTCCGCTGTTGTAACCATTCAATCTGTATTTCTCACTTCTCTCAGGATTTTGAACTCCACAGTTTCATGGCTGCTGTAGCCATGCTGCCCTCAGTCTTTGCATCCCTGTCTGGTTCTTCCTTGTTTGTGAGCACCAGGTCTGGCACAGTGCCTTTTCTTGTTAGCTTCTGAATCACCTGCATGAAGAAATTGTCATCAGGATATTCTAATAATATCCTGGATTGCTGCACTCAGCCATAGTACCTCATCAGGAGATATCAGAGTGGCTAATAGGTCCCAAAGAGTAGGAGTGCCTGCAATCATGAAGATTCCTCCAAAAAAAGGCTTTATTGAAATCCTCTTTGGTTTTGGGTGGTTTACAGGGTGCATCTACCTGCGTTGGTCTGTTTCTGTGATCCTTAACCCATAAGCTCTTGACTACACGCAGCCAGGTGTTGAATTGCAGATTGCATCCACCCAGACTTGAGTCTTTCACTCTCACTGGAGAAACTGAAGAGACCACATCATCCCTCTGTCCTTCACACTTGGCCCCCTGTCTGTAGTCACTTTCTGGATGGTCAAGGTCAGCTCTGGTGGTGTCATTCATGCCCATATGAATGAGCAGCAAGGGCTCAGATGAGTCTTGGTAGTATCTCCACAAAGTGCTGAATCCAGGCCTCTCAAAAGCAACATGCTTCACAATTATCAAATTAGCTCAAGGAGATGGATGCCTCTGTTCCTTCAATCTCAAATGACTGTCAGCTGCTGATTCTTCTTTGTGATGTGAACAGTATGTTCAGACTCACTTGGGTCTGGTGTGTCCTCTGAGAGATTTTTTTCTTCCCCACCTGTTCCTAGGTCACTATACCTGTTCTTTAATGGTATATCTGGAGTCAGAGTCACAACTGTCCTGCCTACCTCCTCTTGGAAGCCTCTACCCACTGCTCTTTTGAAGATAATCCCTAGATTTTTCCTTCTTTGTTGCACTATGTGGGGATCTCATCTCTCCAAAATCTGTGAAGATTTTGTCATTGTGACACCACACTCACCTCTTTGACAGCTGCTTTGTGCAGCAGTGCAGCACCTTGACCAGAGCACGGTGTCCCCAGGAGAGGCTCCAGCCCCAGGAAGATGCACCAGGCACTCCCTAACGTGTCTGGGAGTGCACAGCAGCAGCCCTCCAGAGCAGTTCTGTCTGGGTCAGTGCCAAGGGTAATTGTTCTGTGCTCTCTAGTGTGTCAACACCAAGGCTGCACAGCATCAAACTGTGCCAGCATGACTGGATCAATACCATTGGAATGCTGTGGTACTAAAGAGTTTTTTCGAGATAAATTGTTACCTTTCAATATCTAATGTTCCTTCTGTAGATGCTTGACTCCTGATGCAGAGGCACGTCCAGACATAGTGGAGGTCAGCTCACTTCTATCTAATGTGATGATGAAATACTTGGATGCTTTATCCACCTCTCATCTCATGTTGGAGAAGAAATTGGATCGGGAGAGAAGACGAACCCAGAAGTACTTCATGGAGGCCAATCGAAATGCAGTAACCTATCACCATCAGTTTCCAATTTTATCACAAGTAAGTGCATGTATCAGGCTTTATTTTTTCTTATATTTTTTGCCATCTCTGAGAAAAGAAGGTACAAGAAAGCAGAAAATAAATCAGAAGTAAAAGACCAATACACTGAGAACATTTTTACATACAGTCTCTTTAATTTAACAAGACATTAATTCAGTTTTTGTGGATGTGCTTATGTAGAAAAAATTACAGTATCTTAAAAACCTATATCATTCTGTGTTGGAAAATGGAATTATTATGGAGATTCTTTCTATTTTGATAGAATTTGTTAGCATTTAATTATTACTTCACACTTGGGAATGGTTTGAGTACAATATATACTTGGCTAGGGTGGAACATCTGGATAATCTTGTGTATGATTCACAAACAACGACACCTGGAAAATGGAATCTACACAAGTATAATTTTTACAGATTGCTAAATAAAGAACAATGATGCTGATGGGGTATTTGCTAATGCTTTCTTACTGTGTGATACACTTCTGCAGGAATAATTCTAAAAATTCTTCCATTTGCTTCACACTGTGTTTTAAGCATCTTCATGACATCAGCATTTTACTTAATGAACCAAGCTTGTATATGATCCCAGAGAATTTATTTAATAATACAAAGACATTGTTTTTGTGCATTAAAATCTCACAGTGAAAGTTACTGTTATGGTAATTATGAAGCAAAGTTATAATTTACAGAGCTATTCTTGTATCTTAGATTGCTTTTATCAGGGCCCAGTAGTTTGCACTGAAGAACTTCTGTGTAGGAAAAAGGTTTTCAGGAACACCTGGTCCCAAACTCATGGATTTTAATTTATTTTTTTATTTATTTTAAAATCTTCTTTGTCTTCACCTTCCTGGCTAAACGTAAAACTTGGAGAAATTGTTAATAGTTTTTCCACTACTTTTTTTCACCCATCAGTCCAAGATAATTTCTTTTATTATACCATTTTTTTTTCACCTTCCAGAAAAACAATAACAAACAACTATCACTTGAAATGTGAGAGGCACTTAGATGAAAGAAAGATACAGAGTGGGATTTATAACTTAAAACAGCATGAGCTATTGTTTCCCATAATTTTTTTGAGTTTTCTTACCTACATATTTAGGAGCTTGTTGAATGTAATTATTTTTTTCATTTCTTGGTGTACTTGTTCTCTTGCACATAACTGTGATGAAATTATGTTTAATTTAGGATTTCAATGCAATTACTCCATCTTTGAGAAGAGTGCCCTATCCAGATGCTTGTAAGATATCTTAGAAGTAATAGGGTCACATTGAAGTTAGAGTACTTCTGTTTTGTATAAGTATTTGAACAATACACCTATCTACACTACAAGAAGGAAAAAGGAATAGTGTAACTCTAGTTCCACTCCAATGGATATTTTATTGTGTATCTTAAAAGAAACAGGTAAGACAGGAGGACCTAACAAAGATTCAGACCACTACAGAAGCTGAATGGAGTATGACTCAGTAATGAGAAGTTGGAGACCAGATGGCTGTAAATAAGAGAAAGTAATTGAATAAATCAGGCTAGGATCTTTCAGGTTTCAAAGGAGTGCTACAGGGGTTAGAAACAGGTAAGAAACAGCATGTTATTCATGCTCTGGAATGAAAATACTAGAGAGGAAAAAAGTGGTTTGTGTAAAGTCATAAAACAGTCCAGTGTCAAAGTTGACTTTTGTGTTCCAAACCAAATCTGAGTTTCAAAACAGTAGTTGATTTTACTAATAATGGAAGTATCTTTCTAATATTTTCCTTTGAAGACATGAGAGGGTAGCCAAGTAATAATTTGATTGTTTTGTTTTTTTTTTTTTTTTTGAAGTAGCTGGATATGAATAATTTAGGCATAATTTTGGCTGTCTGCAAAAAGCTGAAAACAAGTCACTTTTATTACTTTGGAAATATGTATTGGATTATATGGGCAGCATCCATTATTGTTTCATTTACTCTATATATCCTAGGGTGTTTTTAACAGAGAAATAATGCTTAGAAGCCCTTGATAAGCCTTTGTGTTCACATACGATTTGACAGACAAATAGAATAACTTTCTTCTCATTGCAGATTTTTTAATGTAAAATATCAATATACCTAAATCAATGTAGAGGTATGAATATTGAGATCTGTCCTGTATTTTGAATGCAGGAGAGAAAAGTGTTAGCTTTATACTTGGAGCCTGTCAGGTAAAAATTATAGCAAAATATGAGCCATTTGTTCCTCCTGCTATTCTCAGAGAATATATTAAAAATGAGCATACATGGTAGAATATCTGGCTGATCAGGGTAATTTTTTTTCCTAGTTTCTGAAGTTCTGATCTGTGCATATGGCACAGGTGTTCTGCTACATTCTATCTCCTTTCCAGGTGTTTTTAATTCTGTGCTCTTTGGGAATTTAAGTTTATTTTAATTTTTGTATTAATCATATCAGTAGAATATACATTGACTTTTCAAATCCATATATGCAAACCCATGGATTGAAATGGAATTCCCAGTTATGCAGAGTAATAGGAGATCAAGATTATGGTAATGGAAAAGTGGGCACGACTTTTGTTTCTGAGTGTAGTGTGTGATCCCTGGCATGGTCCCACATCAGATGTTTGTCCAAGCTAATAGGGTGTTAGAAGTCATTAACAGTGCTTGTTCTGAGTGGGTCCATTTAGGTCATCGTTAGCTGAGTGCTTTCTCCTAATGCTCAAATGCACAAACATGGCCATTAGCAAGGTTACTCATTTTTCTGATTTCACACTTGAACTGGTAAGTCTTCAGCATGCTGACTGGCACAGCATAGAGATCCAAGGTGGAGTCATCTCCCACCTAGATGGGATTTTTAGCTGAGTGTCAACACCAGCCCTCCCAGTCCTAGATCTGAAGGTATCAAGGTGGGGAACTTCTGTTGGACTCAATCATGCTGCTTGCAGCCTCCCCTGTTACAGCCTTCGCTAAGAAGCCTGCCCGGATCTCTCTCTTGCAGTAACCATTAATTGCCTGGAAATATTAAAAGAAGCAATATAGCAGTTTTCATATAGGACTGTATCTAAACTAAAGCCCCTGGCCAGATCTGAAATACCTGCTTCTGTTTCCTATTTTCCATTTGTGGCATGAACCTTCGTAATCCACCTGTAGATCATGCTATTCGTATTGCAGCAATATACTCCAATCTTTGTTAGAATATTCAATTCCCATTTTTACTAAAAATTGAATTTCAAAAAGGTATGTGTGTGTTTATATATATATATATATATATGTATGTATGTATGTATGTAAAGGATGATGGTGCCTATCTGTGCACTGCTGCACAAAATTCCCATTGGAAATAAGTGAATGGAATGTCATGAAAACTTAGCATTCCACACATTATTTTTCTTCTTCCACCTTTCACTCCATTGGTTTTGTTCTGACCCCATTCTGTTTTGGTGGTTATGTTGCCAGTACTGGCAGTAAAGTTTATATGTTAGAAATGACAGTTGGTGTGATAAGAAGAAAGTAACTTTTTTAGATTTATACTATTTACGTTTGGAGAATAAAATAATTACACACAAAATCTGTTTTACAGGTGAAATTCTTTTTAAGAGTTACTGAATGAAGAAAATAATAATCACAGCCAAGTAACTACCTTTGTAACTGTATGATCAATTTATTAAGGATGATCCCATGATATGTTGAATTCAACTTCTGTTTGTTAGTGCATCAAATTACTTCAATAGAATCACATAAGGCAGGAAGAGCTGTCAGAGATGGCCTTGTCCATCTCCAAGCCTTAGCACTACCTGTCACATTTGATGGGTATTTGACCAGTCAGTCATAAACATGTCAAGAGATAGAAAGTCTCTCCCAAGGCAACCTATGCCAAATTAGGGAACAGTATGGAACCCACAGAAATGAAAAAATGTCTTTACATCAGCAATCACATGTCTGAATGAGTAAATATTTTCCATCTGAAGATAACATCTGGAATACCGTGAGGCTACCTTAAGCACTGACAGAAAATAATTAGAAAGCCTGGGCATAGCTATAGCACATACACACTGTGTTATATCCTGTATCTGCAGTTAGTTTGATGCCTTCAGAAAATGCTGTGTTTGCTTTGTATGCTTAACATAGTGGATGTGTTTGGTATGTTTTATTTCCAGGATATGTTAGATGGACATGTGCGTATATGCATATATAAAGCTTGACATTTTCAGACCCATTCTGAAGTGTCATGGAACTGCTCTGTGAGCGTTAAGTCCAGAATGTCCCCAGAACACTCCATTTATTGAAACATTCACATGTGTTACACAGTGTATAAATACTCATTTCTCTCTTCAGGATTCAAGATAGATGCAGCAGTTGAATGCATAATTACTACTAGAGGGTATTAAGGTCTAACTTAAATTTTAGTTCTTGCAGCTTAAGCTGTTTACTTTTTGTTCTCTTCACTTTGGGAATATGTAAAAGTTTTTTTATTTCTCTTATATGTTTGTTTCTCTTATATGTTATGTCTTCCCTTTGTAAATTGTTCTCCTGACTGAATAATCAAATTCCATCAATCTTGGTAATTCGTGGTGTGTAGACATTTGATTATTCTAATTTCTCTCCTTTGCTGTCTTTTCCATATTTTTGTGTGTTCAAAACTAACTCGGTTACTCCAACTGAGAACCTTCTTGGTACTAAATGGAAAGATTACACAGTTCTTGGGGATGCTTCTCTTTATGCATCCCAGTTTCCTTTTCCATGGTATCACTGAGTCATGCTGGTTTTGATCCACCAAAATCCCCTTGCCTTTTCTAGTGTAGCTGCTGTCTGACCAGTCCTTCCCTTGTATATTTGCACAGTTGTTTCTCCCTGCTCATAGAACTTTGCGTTCTCCCTATTTAAACTTCATCAGTTCTTTTAGTTTCTCCATTTTGTCAAAACTTTCTTTGAAACCTATTGTCACTTGTTTTGACACAAAGCTGTTCATGATGTATGTGTTGTAGTATATGATGTGCATGTACCACAGTTAATGCACATTTAATAGGCAGTCTGTCTATCCCATTATACAGATTATCATTGTAATTCAGTCAAAACACTGAATTGTTTTTCATCAAGGTCAAAGAGAGCCTGAAAAATTGTGTTCACACCCATTTGCAGTTTAACAAACATTCAAAATAGGTACCATCTTGAGTATATTTTTTATGGCCTACTATACTGCCAACTGGTGGTGATTTTGGTCATGCTTCACTAGCTTTTTTGTAATATGTCAGAAGAAACTGACAGAAGTCTTACTAAAACCATTATAAATAACATCTGCTTCTTGTTCTCAGTGCACAAGAACTGTTTGCCTGTTAAAGAAAGAAATATGTTGCTTTAGTATGTATTTTTTTTCTCTGACAGTTTCATGCTCTTACTCATTTTATTGCTATTTTCTACTTTTTTACAAAGTTTAATAGTGGAAGTAGTTCTATTTTTTTTCTTTAAATAGAAAATCAGTTGATTAATACTGAAGAGAATAATTTGTCTCTAAGATGAATCGAACACTGTTTTTAAATGCCTCTAGAGAGCTTTATATTTCTTGAAGACAGAAAAGTTAATTCTTCTGGACAGCAATATGGCAAAGCAGAACTAAACAGAAGATCAGTATCTTTATTTTAACAAAAGATTGGTGTTTTGGTTTTTGGGTTTGGCTTTTTTTTGTTTGTTTGTTTTGTTTTATAGTGTTAATTTAAATTCATAGAAGATTAGATTCCTATCAGAAGTTGAATGATCAGTTTAGGTTTCATTTCCTTAAAAAATTAATTATTTCTGATTTTACAGTGGTAATGGTTACAAGTGAAGAGAGACAGTGCAAGTATAGAAGATATGGTTGATGAGTCTCAGCTTGTAGACAGAGGTTTTTCTTCATGCCTGGGACACAAGTTTCAAGTGCTTCCAGAGATGCTTTTGCTCAGTCAAAGATGAATTCTGGAAAAAAAAAATAATTAGTTTATAATTTGAACATTTTTACACAGGGACTCTTTTCCTGTTAAATTTCCTTTTGACATATATTTATCCCAGAAGGCAGAGTTTCTTTTAACAGAGGCGCCAAACATTTGGACCTAAGGGGAAACTGAAGTATAAATTTATGATGAAAATGCGAGATAAAACTGGATCAACTGACGTAGTCTCCAGAAAGATTTGTAAAACAGTGGATTCTAGGATAAAGACAAGAGCAGAATTCAAATGAATAAATAACAATCATACTGCAATGCTTGTGATATTTTGAATATCCCACTGTACAACAGATTTCTTCAAAGGATGAGTATGTATCTTCCTACCTGTCTGAAAGAAATCTCTCTGAGGACATCAAAGTGGTTGGAGATATCTCAAGGCGTTGGAGAATACTTTGTCCATGCTCTTCCCACAAAGTTACATTCTTTATATCCTTCTGTTCTTATGTAGGCAGATAAGATTTTATTATGTATAGACAGGTTAGAGCTTGATGATTTCTACAATGCCTTTAAGGCTTTAGGGTACATTTCACTGATCTCTGAGTAGTTTCTGTAGCAAGTCTGATGATTAGCTTCATCATAAGGTCTATAGTATTCAGTTCATGCACTTCAAACAGGTTTCCTTTCTTGATGTGGCAGTCGGATGCGACACCAATTGTTACCGGCAGTCATCCCCATCCTTGTTTTTTCCCCTTAGCTCCTCTTGGTTTACAAGTTAATATTAGCAATCAGTAATTTGAGTATAAGGTTGTACTGGCAATGTTGAAAGCAGTTTTAAGCTTGAAGTATCCATGCAATTTGGCTCTTACTTTTCCTTTCATGTAGAACAGGTGAATTTGTTCTTTTCAGTAATTATGCACTGCCTGTTCAGGGCACAATAAGTGTGCTCATATGTCACGACTAGACTACTCTCTTTCACTTTGGAAAGTCATCCTTCATGGTTGCCATGCTGTGCTACACTGCAGTCACTACTATTGTGGCATCTTGGACAAAAGCTGACTCCGGTGCTTTAAGTGCAAAAATGACTTTTTTCCACTTAAATTCGAAGAGAAGAGCTTGACAAGCCATCTCTTACAAGTTATAGTTTCGGGAATAGAACAAAAGATGGTGAACTAATTGAGCAGACCACTAGGCAGCCAGCAGTATAGTCAGTGCTCAGGGGGGCAGTCAGGTTTCTGAAGGAGGAGGGTTTCTAATGCATTCAATCTGCTGAATCCCAATAAGGCAAAATACTTCATGGGAAAAAACTTTGGAAGTACATTGTCTTAGATACAGGTCAAATTGTATTTGGCACACTTGGTAAGAATGTAATATTCAGGAATTTATTATCTCCTGAAATTACTGTAATACTAACAATTCTAATTTGTTTAACCTATCTATTTATATAATTTATGTCCTTTTCTCCTTTATTGCACTTTGCTTTGACAAGATAGATGAAAAAGAAGCATGAATTTATTTACACACAGCAGAAATAACGTAGGAAGTCTTGGAAGAATATATAGAGATCATAAGAACAGTCTCCCCTCAAAATATGTTACATTAAAAGAGCAGCAATAGCAGGGATCAGGGATCTCTGCTCTTTCCAGAACATGTTGGCAGCAGCAGAGGCAGAATTCTATACTCACTGAAGAACCTCATGCTACAGACAAGATTCAGCACTTAAATGTTATAGGCAAATAATTTATATTCTGTGTTTTGATTTTTGTAGCTCAGCTTTGGTAATGCCAGGCATTTGGTCAGTTCAGCCTTCCAGCCTTCTCTCTGGCATCTTATCATATATCAAGTCCACCTTATTTTGTAGTGCCATCTTGACTTTTGATGGTCTTTGCATTTCCAGATCTACTGTGTTGTGTATTATCTAAACTGAAAGAGATTAAACCTCCTATTGTAAATCCTCCCATTTGGGAGCCTTCTGTCCTTGCCATGTTGTTCAGTATTTCTTTCTGGTATGGCATCCGTTTTTGGTTTTTTTCTCACTTTCAGTGCTTGTTTTGAAAATATCTTAAGAACGAAGATACCTTTAAAGGATAGAAATATTTTTTTTACATTAAGAGCTTGCTTGAAAGTTTTGCTTTAAATTTAGAATCAGTGAATGATACAGGAACCACGTTGTCCTGGACTAACAGTAGGTGGTAACAAAAAGTTCATTTTTATGTGTGTGCGTATCTGGGAGTGACACTTTCATCTTCAGGTTTATCTAATGAGAGCCAGATAAATTGGTACACAACGTCTCCTTTTTATTCTTTGTTGACAGAAACATTATGAGAAGTTGAGTCTTCATAGCCATGGTTCTGGGACATCCAGCTGCAAAAGTGCATTTTCAGAAAATTCAAATCTTCCAGCTGAATTGTGTCAATCTGCGTATGGAAATGATGAGGAAAGAACATATGAAGAAAACCTGGTAGAGGATGTCAGCACATTAGAGAACTCTGAGAAAGGTAGTCATTAGCAAAAGAAGCATCAGGAGTTCTATTATGCTGGAAGATGGTTAAAAGAAATGCATTAAAATATTCTTTGCTTTCATTTTCATGTTCAGATATGTTTTCTGAAGTAGAAGATGAGCTGGATGTATTGGACAACTCAAGCCGCTCCAGTTCAAGTCTTGTGAAAGAGTCTCCTTTTGGTAAGACTGAAATGTACACTACTTTCTAACAGCATGTTAATTGTTTTATCTACAATATTAGGGTATTTTGTGATTTTTGGCAAGTTTGCTGTCTGTTGTGAGTCCTAAGAAAAAGAAAACTAACATCACTGTTCCTTTAACTAAACTACAATAACTGTGGCAGCCCTTTCCAGTATAACGCATTTTTTATCCCAATTTCTTTCTGTAGCTTGTCCCTATATTTTGAAGTAATGCCTATGAGAACTAGAATTTTGTTGGGAAACTTGACAAAGATTTGAAGCATGAGATAACTACTGTTGAAAGGAAACAGATGGAAGACAGTGTGAAAACTTCCGTCTCAGTAACAGTAATGCAATGCAAATGAATAAATAGAGTGCTCTATTTAGAGAGTGAAAAAAAGAAAGTTGAAAGAGGCAATCTTTACCTGTCTAGATGAATTGAATAAATGGTATTGAAGCAATGCTTAATGATTAGGTTTGAATTAGGAAGGGATTATGTGACAAAACACAGCATTAATTCTGCCTGTAGTTATTTAAGGTAGTCAGTTAGGACAGTACCAGCTGAGTTATGTGTTATCTTCAATAATAGTTTTTTGGACTAAATAGTTTTTCTAAGTGGTTTGTTTTTTGTTTTTTTTTCTTCTTAAAAAGTGAAACATCTTTTACCACCATGAGCTAAATCCCAAGCTACCATGATCTACCTATTAAATGGGGTGGGATTCTTATTAGAGGAAAATCAAAGAACTTTTTATACTAGAAGAAAAAGATTGATATTGGAGCTGAGCAAAACTTGAGATTTTCATGCATCCCATGAAGTTCCAGCAGAAAATCTGTGGATTATTTAAACCATCCTTTTAAAAGATGAAGGGAATGTAGTTATTTTAAGATTAACAAATGTTGTTTCAGAGTGCCAGCCTTTAAAAAATATAGAATAACATTACTGTGTCTGTTTGTAGTACTATTTGATAGCTGGATTTTTATTCTTTCTAAATGCAGAAGGACTTGTGTCTAGTCAGCCCTGAGTTTATCATCAAAGTTTTCTTAAATAATTATAAAAAAAAAAAAGGTAGAAAGAAAAAAAGTTTTTCACTTTGCTGCTTTTTTTGTGCTAAAAGACCAACAAGAGAATGTTGCAGAATACAGGGAAGCCTTGTCTGACTGTGGGAGAGGGCTGTATAAAGAAACATCTTGAGGAAAAGTAGCCTGCAGAGTCAGTGTTCTATTTTGGTATTTAGTCTGAAGAATAACATATTGTTCATCTGCCAGAAATTGAATTCTTTGTGGAATAGTTCAGTATTGTACACAAACATTTGAAATATTTGTGTAGTTTGTAACTTGCCACGCACGAAGTTTTATTGGTAATTTATTTCCTTGCTAAATTTTCTTTTTTAAGATTAAGACATTAACAAAATATGAACTTGAAAAATATTTAGATATTTTTGTGCCAGATTTCCATTTAATTAATGAAATATCTTAACTCAAAAGATCCAGTTAGTTCCTATTAATCACAGTAACTTTAATCTGCATTTCTAGAAGTTATTGCTCATTTTCCACCCAACACAGAGTTTAATTGGTATATAGATACTTCAGGATTGCTTTTCCAGAAAAAGCATCTATATATTCTTAGATCACATGTGTTTTCTGATTAGTGTTGAAGTTAGCTTTATAAATCAATTGTAATTAATGCTGGCAAATTTTTCTTCCTTTCAAGGAAGAAGTAAGATGGCTTTAAAAAAAGGTATTGGTTATTCAGTATACTTGTATATGCTGAAATATACTTTAAGAAAGGATTATTATTCTTAGTCTGGACAATGTAATTTTACAAAATGAGTTCCTTTAATACCTCCTAAGATTGCCAAATGCATTTTTTTTTTTTTTTAAATTCAGACTACTTGAACTCTTTGGATTTGACGATTTGAGAAAGTGTTTCTTCTTTACATATGACATTTAGGTAGTTTGCTAAGTCTTAGGAGTAAAATCTCACATCTGTTACATATGGTTCTTAGGCTGTGAAGTGAAAGCATAGGAAATTTGTTGAGAATTAGTATTGCATCAGGAAACCCATAACTTGCACTATGTGCTCTATGAAGAATTTTGGAGATCTTCGTGTTTTTAGGCTTATTTCACCCCATTTGATTTAGATTAAGATTCAGGTTTCTTTTGAGGCCTCAGTGTAATGGGATTTTTTTGAAGACATCAGATAGAACAAGATCTGCCAAGACCTGTTTTTCCTATATGATCCTTGAGTTAAGCTTCAAGTATGTTTATGGCAACCACAATTGATGCACATGTAGTAACTGCTGGTGAGCAAACAACTTAATTCTGTTTGCTCTGCAAAGCAGTTTAATTAGCATAGTTTGGACTGTCCACTCCAGTGTACACTGCTTTTTAAAAGTTATTTTGACACCATGTCTGGGAAATAGAAAATATTAACATGTGTATGTAGATATATCTTCTGTCATTCAAAGGTAATAGTTATGCATCTGTTTCAGGTATAATTAAAGAAAGTTTTAGTGCTTCTGAAAGACAACCTCAGATTAGGTAGGTACAATTTATGATTTTAATATGGATTATGTAATTGATAATTTTTGTGGTCCATTTCAGAACAGTTGCAATTTTTTTTTTCAATAAACATTTCCATACTTATAGTTACATTTTCATTTTTATTTTTATTCAGCCTATAGAACTCAGTCTGCTTGAGGATGGTTTGAGGGTGTTCACACACAGAAGTTTTACATGAGTAATTTAAGGACTGTTATTAAAATGGTGAATAGTTTTAAGAGTGGACCTTGCTTCATCATCTTAAACTGACATTAGTTGATTAGCCAAATTCTAGTTTTGCATTTCAAGTTGTTTTTTCCCTATATTAAAATATGGTTTTGCATTTGATAGTACTGAGTAATAGCTTGTCTCCTGGAACTCCTCTAGATCTTCTATACAAATGTAGATAAGTATTTTTGGAGTCCTTCTCATTCCTTTCAAAAAAGAAACAAACCAAAAGAGAATGTGGCATGGCCATCCCCATTGTCCTTCTAAAGTTCTCTCTTTTTTTCTCTCTTTTTCTTCTATTTATTCAGAAATGCACCAAGCACTTCTTTTACAAACCTTTTTTTTTTTTTTTTTCTGCTCTGCTTGCAACAACTTGTACTCCTACACTGTTCCTTGTTTCTTCCTTTCCACTTTTCTTCCACATCTGGAAAAATCCCAGAATCACTCTTGACTCCATCTACCTCCTGAACAATTTTTTGCTCTTACCTGTAACTTACCCTGTTAAGCTTTAATAAGGGCACTGAATCCTCTCCCCTGTTTCTCCACAGACCCTCTTTGATCCAGCTTTTATCTAAAGAATATTACTGTAGCAAGTCTTACAAACCTGTTTTATGACCCCTTCCAAGTTTCATACAGTTCTACATAACTAAAAGGAATGGCATAATTGCCTGTACCTCAAGTCCTACCTATTAGCTTGGGTTTTGATCATTCTCAAAAATAACATCCACCAATACTTTGATTCTTGAGCGTTTGCTTTACCTTACACATCTCCCAGAGTTTGTGCAGTCAGAATATGCCTCATTCTACTGTCTGGCACCTTTAAAATAGAGCCTTTTGTATCAATACACACTGCTACATCTCTTGGTTGGGTTCATAAGGCTGTCATGCAAGCAACATGCTCCTTAGTTCTGATACGTACGTTCTAGTGACTCAAATCCCCATTTAGAGCATTGCTGAAAGGAACATTTCTACAGCCCAACTTTGGATCCTGGCTTCAACTTTGCAATCTTCTGTGTGTATCCTTTTACTAGTTCTGCTTTTCCTATAACTTTTTCTGTAACTTCAAATACAATGCTTAATTTTTGTTTTCAAAATTGTTCTTAGCATGTGAGCATCCAGTCTCACTTATCACTCATCAGCTTTCCAGCTTTAGTCCTGCTGTGGTCAGTAATGGAAGCCTCCTAATGCTTCAATATTGAAGCAAACGCACTTGATTTTTCTCCATCTCTTCCCCTCATGTAAATATTAGCAAAACTATCTCCTCCTTTTTTCTTTATAACTACTCCTTTCAACTCAATTTTTCCCTACTCCTTAAAATATATATATATATATATATATATATATGTATGCAAAGTCTCTCCAATTGAGGGTTGTTGTGGCTATCATCCACCATTCATCAGGACATCATATTTGTTCTTCTTGTTCCCTATCTGTCACTTTGCATTTGTTTTTTCTTACCTCAACTAGTGAAATTTGCAGGCTGGGACAGTGTTTATGTTGACTATGAAGCAGAAGCTAGCATTTCTGACACTGAGGTATTGCTGTGCTGGTGATTTAACATTCAATTTTTCCTCCCAATTTACTAGTACTGTATGCATTATAACTCTTGGTTTTATCCACTAGTATTTACTTTGTTCTTTACTCTTTACATGCAAAAAAAAGGGAAAACTGAAGTGTACTTTAACAGATGAAACATAATGCATAATGTAATGGATTTTTAAAAGTTTTAAAATCCTAAGTTTTAAAAGCTAAAAAAGGTTTTAAAAGTTTTAAAAGCTAAAAATCCTGTCTGCTTTTTTTTTGCTTTCCTGGTTAGAAATTGAGCAGGGAAGGCAGTGAGGCTTAACTTTTATTATGTAGAAGTCACGTGATTTTGGACTTGTAGAATAAGCCAACCTTTATATGACTTAAAAATGCACAGTTAAAAATGAGTAAATTTGGACAGTACTTTTTTAGGGGAAACATGAGGATGAGTCTGGGAACACTGGTATTTCCACTGCAGTCATTGGTGCCAAACACAATTAAAAAGTTCCATTTTGTTTTCGTTTTTTATCATAATAGAGATTATATTGAAAGCCTTGGAACAAGACTGCAAACAGGTAATTCTGTGCTAACAATTCTAACAGTTTCAAGGTTTTTAAACCTTTTTCTTGTGTAGCATACAGATTGTCTCCTCTTTTATTTCTTCAGTTCTTCTGCCTATTTATCTGCTCTTGGCAGTGCTTCTGCTCATGTGCAGTGCCCACAGTAAGAAAAGAGGGGATTCCTTAGTGACAAGGAGGAAGTCTTCCAGTTGTAGTTCTTGGCAATGTGAAAAAACATGGTATTATCTAATAATTATGTTAGAATTGCATATGATTTAAATTTCAGATGCAAGTGTGTTATCTGTTTTACTCTTAAGGAATTTTTAAAAATATGAATTCCTATAGTAAATCAGGAAGACCTAATTTGGATAGTCATTATCCTTGCCAAAGATTTGATGAATGCCATGGGAATTTTCCTGTTAAAGGAATGTTTCATAGAGCTCTTGTAAATTATGATGTATTTATCCATCATCATTGATGAGACACGTTTTGCTCTGAGATACTTTTCTCTCTTACTGAGAAGCTTCATGTGCTGTAAGCTGCTAAACTGACTTCTGAATGCATCTTGTCTAAATTAAATAATAATTTAAAGAAAATTATGTTGAGCAATTGGGATGCTGATCTTTAAAAAGTAATTTTGTCTCTTACTATATTGTTATCATGATCTGCAGACAAACACTTTACACTTTGTTAATAGTCCTCTTGGTAAATTGAATAAATCTGACATTTTTGATCGGTGATGTTTTCCTGTTTGGTATAACTCCTAAAAGTTTTAAGTAAGTTCTCAATAGCCTATTCACGTGCATATGCCCTCATTTCCCAAATAGTTCTATACTTCTGAATTAAAAAAAAAAAAAAAAAAAATGATTGTGTAGTCTGAAGCATACAGACTTTATGGGAACTTCTAATTTGCCTGTGTGGGCATTGGATCTCTAATTGTTTTCAAGACAGATAGACATTATAAGCAGACATTACATCTGGTCCTCCTAGACTGGTAAGTTGTTGTATTGTTGCTGTCATACTAGAAAAGAGAGAAAGCTCTATATACTGAATAATAGATAAATCCATATTATGTCTTACTCAGTTCTTTCTGTTTGCTGATACCATTCTAAGCATATTCTTCTTCAAAACATAAAGAAATCTGGGTAGACCTACAAAAGAAGGGGCACTCACTTACTGGCTTTTGTTTTTTAATACAAGGCATTGGCAGCAAAGAAGTCAAATACCACAGGACAGGGCCCAGTGAAAAAGGTAAAATGTCAAGGAAGTGAAGTTTTTTTCAGCGTCTTAACAAAAACTGAAATTTTCTAGGTTGTAATGGCAAGACCACGCTATTTATTTGGGATTAAATAAGGCAGTGTTCAAACAGTTTGTAGAGAGTTGAAAATGAGGAAAAAAAAGAGCTAAATCAAATTAGAATTATTCTGATATATGTATCCTATATATTTGTATATGCCATATGTTCTTAAGGCATACGACCTTTTAGATTATTACAGCATGTTTTCCACTGTCACCTTGAACAGAAAGACAAACCAAAAATCTTCCTTAAGAGACTTCTTTTCCTCTTATTGATTATTAAGAGGGGACTCAAGGGAAAAAAATTTGCACTGCATTTCACTTGCCTCTCTGAACCCATGCTAAAAGGCATTGCCACAAAAAAATTGGACAATAGCAATGATGTTACCTTCTGTATCCTGCTAAAATATGTCTCTGTGTAATAAAGAAGGAAATTTTATATATCTATTTACTGTGAGGAATCTGGTTGGTCTCTACTTCAATTTGTTAACATCTCTCTTCCACTTCTTGTTAAATAGGCAGCCCAGAAATCCAGAAGGAAAGCATCCTAATAGTTTGGTTATGGGCTAATTAATTTTGTTATTTGTCTTTCCTCTCCCCCTCAGTTAAGTTTTCACTCTTGATACTAGATTATTAAAAACAAAAAAAGGAATGTGGCTCTAAATTAGCTTCAGAAATGTAGTTTAGAGATGTAATTATGAGAAATGGAGAAATGTATTTATGAGAGATACAGAACCTGCTGACTGAAGTTCAATACTTAGGACCAAGGTCTTTGCTTCCAGGTCTAATGCTCAACTTAGAAAGATAAGTTTAGTTAACTAATGTTCTTTAGTGATACAATAAGTGTTTTATAGTGGCAATCTGCTGAGAAGCTTTTATTTAATCTCTGCGCCTAACGGTGTGTATGACATAAATAAACAAGATTAAAAATCATAAATAGTAATTGATTTGCCACATAAAGAATCTGATTTAGTTTTGGTACTGTCCTGTTTCTGAGCAGGCAATGCATGATAAAGGAGAACTAGGTAAATAAGAATAAAACTTTAATATGTTTTAATTTTTATATTAAAATCTGAATATTTACATCTATAGGTTTTAAACAGTGCTCACTATTAATACATTAAAGCAACAAAATGAGCTTTCCTCCTGATTTTACTGTTGTCATCTACAGCATTGGCAGGAATTGCTGTATCACAAAGGAAGGTGCGTCAGATCAGTGACCCTGTTCAGCAAATTCTTATTCAGCTGCACAAAATTATCTTCATCACTCAAGTATGCATTACTATTACTTCTGACATTCTATACTTTTAAGTTATTTGCTGTTGTCAAGATGATGGTACTGCAAAGTGCTGCCAATTTAGTCACCGTTCTTTAAAAACAAAAGAACTTGACATTTTTCCAGATGGCAGGATGTTTTAAAAATATATCATTTAAATAAAGACTAACCTTGAATATTAGTATGTGGAGGATGTCAGTAATTGAGTCATTTGAAAAAAATTCATTGCCTTACCTCAAAAATGGATTGTACGGTAAATTATTTTTACAACATTCTGTCATGCCAACAGTATGAATATTTAAAGTGACTTAATACCACATACTGACATGGAGAGTATATAAAACCCTTTCCTCTATAGTAGTAATTTTAAAATAATTTCTAAGTAATCATTTTTATTGTCAATAAGTAGTAATATTTTCTTGGGATTTGTAGTCCAATATTTCAAATCGTGAATGTGTTAAATATTTTGAAATGCCAGAACAGATCTTTTTTAAACTTAAGACTTGTCTTAAAGTTAAGTTCAAAAGTTTCATGATGAAAGATTGCTGAAATTATTTCATGATGATTCCAAAGGAAGAAGGGAGCTGGTATAAACCTGCATTGAGTTCTCAATTAAAAATATGACTGAATTTTTTTTTCCTCCAGTTACTTTTAAAAGTTGCTATCATTAAATAACCATCTTTTTATTTTCCAAAATGAAGGGTTTCTATTTAGAAAGTGATACTTACCTCCTCAGGTAATTTTAGATTCATGAATTACTTGGGTGTGTTTTACATTTCCTTTTTTTTATCTCTCAATCTTATTGAAACAGGTAGTACAGGAAATAAATTATCAGGGACAAAGAAAACAATTATTATTTTAAAAAATTGGAACCGACTGAGTTTATTGCAACACCTTCTTCACCTGCTAACAAAATGAGGCAGCCTAGTCTTTATGTGTTACATTAGGAGTATGTCCAAGGTGCTACACCCTCTGTTGCAGAAGAAGGTTTTCTCAAGTGCCCTAAAAATTAATGGAGGTTATAATAGCAGGGATGCCCAATAACTGGACATAGAAAACAACTCAAAGACTTGCTCAGAGATGACCATTGAAGCAATTACTTTGCTGGTTTTGAAATAGAAAGGCAGGGAAACCAGGATCCATGCCTGTATTTTTTTACTGTATGCTATGTGCTTCTCTTGTACTTATTTGTATTCTTACAAATCTAAGGTAGAATATTTTTTATAATAATTAGCTGTTTTCTAAACCCCTATTACATATTTCAGCTGACAGTTCTAAGCTGAAGTTTACAAGTGAGAGCTCTTGCCTGTAGTTGTTGGCTGCAAGCAGCCTTCCCAATCTGGTTTCCATGGGAACAAGAGTCAGAGTGATCTCTGGAAAACAATGTAAGGGAGAGCTTTTTAAAAAGCATTATGTAAATCCCTGGCCTTTTTTTTTTTGTTTTGTTGGTTTGTTTGGTTTTTTTTTGTGTGGGTTTTTGTTGGTTTGTTTTTTTTTGACATCTGATTTCATTAAAGCAAAAGCTACAGCTGTACACTATTGCCTGAGGCAACTCCAAGTTTCTCGTGTATTGGATTTATCTTTTACCACCTTTGCTTCTCACCATTCTGAGATGCCCATGGTACATGAGCTCATGACTGTTCATTACAGTCTAAGGAACATTGAACATCTGACTTAAAGCAATATATAAGACTTTACCTGCATGAAAAATTACTGGGATCTACCTGTATCAAAAAACTGCAGGCAACTGGCTGTCTGATAGATTTAAGATTAGGATGTAATCTTGACCTGTGGTTTACCACAGGACTCCTGTGAGGTCTATACAGCTGTTCCAGATTTATAGCTGTCTTAAGGCAGTAATTTGTCCTAAAAAGAAAAAAAAATCTTTATTATTGGTATGGTGGCAGTGTTAGAATGCAAATCACTAGAAGTCACTTTCCTCGAGTAGTCAGAAAGCTTCCTTAATTCATTGAATTTAGTTTGTGAATTTACATCTGTGATGTGATTATAAACTTTATAATAGGTGGTATAGTTTTATAAACATGGCAGGTATAAGCAACTGTACAGAAACTGCACAGGAGATCCCTCCAAAAGTGTAGTACATACCATAAAATTGTCATCAGTCTGAGTTGGTGTCATTGTGGTGACCAACAGCTGAAGCTTTATGTTTACTGCTGAAGCATAAAAGTGACTTTAAAATGTCAAAGAGCAAAGGAAGACACTTCCATTGAATTATCTATTGAAACTGTAAAACAAATTGAAAGATATGTGCTTTTTCAACCAGAAAATACAGGAAAAAAGTATATAAAACCAGTTTTCTGTTAGACAGGTGAAGTATATATTACCTCCCTCAGAAAGTTTCTAGTAAAGAGACATTATGAAATGTGTGAAGATTTACACCTTAAAAGAGCCTGTTAAAGCTGTGAAGAAGATTCACATTAATTTCTAGACACACTGAACAAAGGTCTGAGCTTCTTAAACGTCCATTGATTTCATCTGTCTCATCTCATTATAGCCAACATGAAATTTAGTCCAATGTCCTGTTAACTTGACCTGTAGAAAAATGTTCCAAATACTAGCACTTTGAGCAGGGAGGGAAATCTAACATTGCATGTATTAGGATCATGGTAATCTTGATCTTCAAGGCTAGAGGGATGGAGTTATATGGTACACCAAGCCTAACATAAGGGGCAAACTAAGGAGCATTATCATAATATGCCATTAAATCTGGTCTTGTACTGCTGTTTATTATCATGCTATTAAATGTAGATGCTCCTTTTTGCAGTGTAGCTACTTTTTTCAAAAATGCTACTGCTGCTGAGGTCATCTTTATGGGAGTTGTAACGGAGCAGTGAAAATACCTGTTTCTTTGTTTCATGTAGCTTCCTCCAGCTTTGCCATGCAACCTGAAAAGGAGAATCATTGAGAGATTCAAGAAGTCCCTCTTCAGTCAGCAGAGTAATCCTTGTAATCTGAAATTAGAAATGAAAAAGGTGCAGTACATCAATAATTACCTGAGGTCAACTTTGTCTCTTCTGTTTGAATTAAGATATTAATATCTTAAAAATCTAAGTGTAAGATTCCATTTTTAGAAGGAAATATTTAGAATGCTCACTAACGATCCTTTATTTGGAAAATATGGTTCTTAAATTAACAGTTTCTATAGATTGGTTTCAAGTTTGTGTCTGATCATTAGAACATTTTTGTAAATGGATAAAACCTGCTAGCTACCAATATGCAAAACTATACTTAATCTCATCAGATCTCAGAAAGAGAGGAGGAGGAAAAATGTAACTTTTTGTGGGAAACCCTGATAAAAATTATGTAAGGTCTTAATTTATGTAAACATTTCTTAACTTGGTATTGGTTTCCCAGAATTATTGATGGTTTGGAAAGTATTCCTACTAAAACTGTGAGTTCTAAGTAAGCACTGCCCCAGAATGCTTTGAATTTATAATACCTTGTCCTTGTAGCACGATATGTCAGAAAGAGTTCAGCGTCATCAATTTAAAGACATGGCAGATTTGCAAGGATGGCATGGCTAAAGAACTGTGCCTGCATGTTTTCTGATGACATGCTGGGTCCTCTCCAGCAGAGAAGGAGCTGGGAACTAGTATCAGAATTTCTAAATATTCCTTCAAAATCTCCTGAGAAGACTATATGCAGCAGAGGATCTGAAAATTACATGTACTGTGGGATCCTGTGAAGCTAAGATGTTTATTTTTTCAATTGATGACAAAGCAATTACTAGGTATGCTACTGTATCTAAAACTTGGTGATAAAGATAATTCTTTATCACTCACATAATTACATCCCTGTGCAATCTAATTTGATTGTCAACCACTTGCAATGAATTGTAGAATCTTCTAAGTCATTGTTCACTATAGAGTGGACTGACCCCAAATGATGAATCTTTCCTGTACTTTTGTAATAAATAATCCCAGATGCTTAAGTTCAAGGTAAGTTGGATACTTAGTATTTACACTGATAGTACATTTGGATGGTAGTTGAAGATACCTCTCTGAGCCATTGGTTTTGTGCTCATTTGTTGTCCCATAAATCAAGATGGGATTTACATAAAACAATTTCTGTATTTCAGCTGAGATATTAAATCTAAGGAAATGTTTACTGTGTATTAACTTGATGTTTTTAGGAAAGGATGCCCAAAAATACATAAGAGAAAGGAATTGTTTATTATAAAATAAATGTGATTTTCAGACATCCAGAAGTAAAGTAACCTATTTAAATGGTATTTGCTCTAAAATTGTTTTAGCTTCAAAACAATTTGATTTACACCTGCAGAAAAGGGGAGAAATACATTGTTTTAAAAGCAACCGGTGCTAAATCAAATGTTTGATATACTGAATGCAATCCTGTGCGTTTCTACCTTGAAGGAAAAAGTTATAGAAAATCTTACTAAAAAGCAACACCAAGAAGTACAGTTGGAAGGATGGAGAATTAATAAGCATCACAAAATAAATTGTACATATTGTACTCAAATCACAATCACAAATACATTGGGTAACATGGATATCATTTGGAGGTAAGAGGAAGAACCCAAATAGAGAAAAGAATTAGCTTGAGCTCCTCCAGAAAAAGTTGAGGTTGTGCAACTTATGCAAATTGAATTTAAAAACCATGGGCTTTTAACTATGCTGAATTAAAAAGCCTAATTCGAATAACAGACAAAAAGATTCCTCCAGTGATCACTGGTGCCACTATTTCTCCCAACAGCAGTTGTCCTGTTTCTGTAACTGGAATCAACTGGTAACATGCTGCAGAAATGCATAACTGGAATTTCTCTCCTGCCCACAAAAACATTTCCATGTTTCCACGTTAGTTATTACAAATAACTAACTAGCATTTTCGAAGCTAGATGTTCTTAAGTTTATTCTCAGTACCCTTGTCCACATTCTCAAGTAGCTAAACTGACTTTCAGATTTCAGAACTGTTGGCATCCCTCGAATGGTTATTAGACTTCTTGAAAATGGGCTAACAATTTAACTTGAAGGCCAAGTTCTGAAAACTGAGTCATTTTCTGTTTCTCTCCTAGGTTTGAGGGAATAAACTTCCCTGTTGATCTTACAGAAATGTGTAGTTTATGATATTTTATTCAGATAGTGAACAGGAAGAGTGGAGATTTCAGGAGTCCTTTTTTCCTTTTTTTCTCCAGCTTCTGCAAGGTTCTCCTGAACTGATTGAGCCCAACTTACTCACAGCAGATTGGCATGTGGTACTCCTCTCTTCAGGTGGAAATATGTCTCTTCCAGATGAGCGAAAAGGTAAAGAAAGCAAAAAAACCCAAAACCAAAACAACAACAAAAAACCCACTCTTCAGTGGTATATATATTTCTAGTAAAGTGTACGGTGTCAAAGCAGAAGGAGTTACTGCTCTAAGATCTGTCTTTAAAAGCAGTAAACTTATATTGACTGTGCTGATTTTCATTGTCAGGGTTTGTTTGGGTTTTTTTTTTTTTTTTTTTTTGTGTGTGTTATTCCTGGTAAAGTGTGGAGTTTAGCACTACTGGAAGATTCTACTGATTTGAGAAATTATACTTTGCATTTACAAAGAAATATCAAAGCTGCAAATAACACAAGGTTCATAGATGAAAATCAATAGAAATGTTTGTTACTGAAAATATCCTACTTGGGATTTTTGTGCCGTTGCATGGGATATTTAAAAAAACTCTATTTAAACCCTGTGTTGCTACCCTGTCATAACTGTTTGAAACAGTTATACTGGAATGATTTAATTGCCTTGCTACATCAAGCCCTACAAACTTGAGAAGGGAAATGCTACATGCTGTAACATATCTATATGGTATAAAGTATATATATATACTTAAGAAACTGAATAGTGTCAAATGTACTTTGGACTAGTGAAATTCAGCCTGAAAAATCAGGAGGTCCATCTTTAATCAAACCTCCCCATCATCTGGGATGGGGAACCACAGTTCCTAGTTCAGAGACTTCCATCGTATGTCTCTGTGCAATGGACAGAAGGGAAATGTGGAGCCTGTATTTTGGTCTTCATGCCACATCCATTCTTCTAGATACAGAAAAAGCTATGTCATAATCCATGCTAGCATTTGTGTTGAAACTGGCATATCAGTTCCACAAATTACTGCAAAAAGTAAATGTAATAGTAGGTATCAAATATTATATTTGAGTATGAAATGAGTCCCTACAATCACCTGAAATACGAGCTTTATTATTCTTCCCAGAGACCACAATGTGATTTGATCAGATACTCAGTATCTGCATTTTTTAAGTCTCTTAACCTGCAAAGAATACTCTGTCCTCACAAACTGCTGCTGGCTGTGGGTCCTTTCTACTATAAACTTTAAGTGGGGAAGAGTAAGAAAGTTGCATTGCTATGTTCAGTTACATTAAGTATTCAAAATGTTTGTCATCAGTTAGAAGTCTTCCATAATGTGATAGCATTGCATGCCTCAAATATTCACATCATGCCATAAGGTGCCTCCCAACTTTGCAGGGGGTCATTGTGGTAATTGTAATAAGCTGCTGATAATCAAACATCTCATGTTTGTATTGGAGTTGCTAAGAAACTGATAAGGGAGCATAAACCCTGCATTCAGTATTGTAACATTACTTGCCTTTCACTTGAAGGTATTGTTGGTGCTTCTGATATGGCAGAAGGGATGACGTATGAACAGTTGCAGGTAAGATATAAATATATCTGTATAAATGTATTGTTTTTAATAAAAATAATTTACTGAAAGTAATTTATTTTATCTTGCAGACTCTAATTGAGGAGGTTCTAGAGGAAAGTGGTTATTACAATTCCTCTTCTAACAGGTGAGTCTGTTCAATTTAAAAATAAAAGTTAGTTATGATGTGCTAAAACCAAATGTATCAGATGACTGTTTCCATGACCCTGATACATGGTGTGTCATGATAGATGGAAAGGAAGTAATCTATGTGGGACATATTAGCTAATCTAAGCAGGGGTTTTTTGGCCACATCTGTTTTCCTCACTTTGATGATAGAGTAATACAAGTTTGGTAGCATTTTCCTCACCTTTTTCCCATATAAAATGGTGGTTGAAT
This sequence comes from Heliangelus exortis, assembly GCF_036169615.1. Classification (NCBI taxonomy): domain Eukaryota; kingdom Metazoa; phylum Chordata; class Aves; order Apodiformes; family Trochilidae; genus Heliangelus; species Heliangelus exortis. The sequence continues at coordinate 33,150,077 of NC_092423.1, forward strand.
AAAGTCTTAATTTAAATAAAGTATATTTTATTATAATACTCTACTGTTACAAGGTTGAAAAGATGAAGCTGAAGTATTTTGTAAGATCTTTGAGTACAGCACAACAAGCAGAAAAAGTGGTTGTGAGCACAAAAGTTCGAAGGATAAAAAAAAAATTAATGGTGTTTGAAACTAGACAAATGCCTTGTCCTAGAGATGGTCTGTCTTTCTTGCAGGAAGTTTTTGGGGAACACAAGCAAGAAAATGCATGAAGAATAATATCCTTACAGTCCACAATATAAGCTTAGCATTTCTCGTTCTTTTTATCAGTGTATCCCAGAATATCATCTGGGATATTCTTTATTGCAAAATATTCATTACTTCCACCAAGTATATTTGTTCCTTGTCTTTGCAGTAATCAGCCTTTTAAAGCCTGGGATATTGCAGTTAGGTTTTCTAAAACAGATAAGCAAAAATGTGCTTCCTCCCTAACCAATATCAATATTAAGAGGTTTTAAGAATTTACAGTTCCTGATGGTTCAGTGATATTCTTCAATTCCATATTATCTCTCCAATCTTTTTTGTATGGATAGACTTCAGCTTGTTTCAAATATTGTTTCAAAGTTTCAAATATTGGTCTGAATATTTTTATAGGCTTCTCTTTAAACTGGAATTCCAGCCAACAAGAGTCTTGCAGCTGACAGCTGTAAATATTGAAAAACCATGATTCAGCAGTCCCAATATAAAATAATAATTCACTCTTTAAAATTTCAGGATATATTGGAATCATGTTTACAAATCACATTTGCAGACATGAGGACGAATAAACTTTTTATAAGTATTATCAGGCATTTTAAATTTTTTTACAATCTCCCAAGATCTGGAGTAGTAGAAAAAATATTGCACAACTTGTAGAAACAAACAAACAAACAAACAAACACGACCAACCTCCCCTTCAAAAAAACCAATACCAACAACAACAAACAAAAAACAAAAAACAAAACAAAACAAAACAAAACAAAAAAAAACAAAAAAAAAACGCAAAACCCCCAAAAAGCCTCATTTTCAACATCAGGATCTAGCAATTCTTATTATAAATGTATACATGTGTTGAAGTTGTAAAGGCATTTACCTCACAAATAGACTGGCAAAAAGCAACTTACAAAATTAACTATAATGATGCAGCTGTGTGCTCAATATAGACTTGAGTATTTTACACAAACTCCTATAAAAATAAGTTATTTATTAACGGAGACCATAGAATATCTCCAGTTGAAAGGACCCATAAAGATCATTGAGTCAACTCCCTATTTCTTGCAGAACTATTTAAACCTAAGCCATTTGACTCAGAGCATTATCCAGACACCTTCAACTTGCTTGTTGCTTGGACCACTTCCCTGGAAAGCCTCTTCAAGTGACAGACCACACTCTGAGAGAGGAACTTTTTCCCAATGACCAGTTTGAATTTTCCCTGACTCAGCTTCATTCCATTGCTTTGTGTCCTAGTGCCTTAATCACTGAATGTAAAGGATGCTTAAAGTATGTTTGTGTTTGCAATATGTAACAGGAATCCCACAAGGATGTACGTGAGAGTAACTGCTGTAAAATATTTAACATTCTGCTTTTCCTGATTTATTCAGGACTACTTATTTTTCTGCTGTGCTGGAATTGGCTAGGGAGTAGTTGTTCTGTAGAATCTCAAGTTAATTTTCTACATTTTAAAAAATTTTTAACTTAGAGGAGACATGAGTATATTCTTCATAGCTGCACAGGATGACAACACAGCATAAGGCATTATTCTCTATGCTGTTTGTCCTGCAGAAGGTAACAGGGTAAAGATAAAGAAGTTTCCACACATGCATAAATCCTGGAGATGGCCAGTGAATACTCAGTATCATTCTTCACACTGGGGGGGTGTGCTGTTTATTTGATTTTCCTAGGAGCACAGGAAAATTGGAAGACACATCGTGTTTCCCCTGAGTCATGCAACTTGAGCAGTGCTGATAATATGTTGACCACAACAAAGTGCTGATTTTTGCTTTGTTCAGGGGACTTGTAGCAAAGACAAAGTTCATTTTGGAGCAGATGAAAGGAATGAGATCTTGTAGGCATGAATCTCCTTAGAAGTTTAGAAGTATAATGTCTAGATTTGGTTTTTTTTCTTCTTGCTTAGAATTGTTAATGTGCAGGTGTAACAGCTATTGTTGTAGACTTTCACCAGCTGCACTGCATTTGTGTCACCCTAGCATGTCCTGAATTTAGCTGGCAAATGCAAAATAGCCATTCTGCAACCCAGATGATGATCTGTTGCCAGCAACAATATGGACCTTTGATTTTTCACTATGCTTTTGAATCCTATTACTGCAGTGATGCATAGTTATGTTTGGCTCCCCTGTCACTATTACATTACTTCTTTTCCAGATAGGTTCTATTCTCAAATAATTTACTATTTTTCTCTCTTCCAGCAAACTGACAGACCATACTTTACCCTTGGCTGTCAAAACCCTGTCACTATTTTCAGAGGACTTGCCATATTTTCTAAAGTATGCCTTGCTCAATGCCATTCAGAGCTTTCAAGCTTAAGCAAGTTTGTTCTCTTTTGGTTTTTTTTTTTTAATTCTCATACTCTCTCCAAATAGCCAAACAGTCCAGTTTTAGTAGCTGTCCAGCACTGAATGATTAATTTGGCTAAAAGACCTGCATCATTAGGTTTTGCCTCAAACTCTTCAAACAGCTTAAGCAAGCTAGAAAGACAAATCACTTTTCAAGCTGCACTGCAAGTCACTTCTCAGTGTTCACCATTATCTGGTTTTGTTCCACCAAGCAAAGTGATTTGCAGCCCTCAGAGGGACATACTGTCAGCTATTCTTTTAGCTAAAACTGTTTTGAGCCTTGCTCTGCTTCCTCTCTTTTATACACAGTGAACCATTTCAGAAGGAACTGCTCATTTTCCAGTGTAAGTTCCACACATCCTGGAATCCCCTCCTTAGAAAACTATTTGGAGAAAAGCTTTAGAAGAAGTGCTAGGACTAATGAATATCTTCATCTTGTTTGCTTTAGGGGATTGCACCTATTTTTCAACTTCCTTAGCTTCTTTTAAAAGCTTTTAGTTTAGATTGAGATTTTAATTTTCTTAGATGGGAAGGTAAAATGATGCAGCATTTGTGGGGCTTTCACAGTGGAAACAGAACGATGGTGTTTCTAGGAGGAAACAAATTGCCTCCCTTCTGTCTGTAACAAGTTTCCAGCCATTCTAATGGAGATGGGAAAAATGGGAAAAAAAAGTACTCCTACTGCTCAAAAGTCCTCAGAACACACAAACTTGATTTGTGAAGCTGTAAATTTTAAAAGATGTTTCTTCATTTTATGGCCAGATTTCTTCATCATTTCTGACCAAGTTAACTTGACAGTATCTCTTCCATATGTTGTAAGGCTAAGAGGTGAATTCTGGTTTGGAACAAAGAATTCCACAGTTGCTATGCAATGACATGAGACATGTACTATTGCTAAAAGAGCTATTAAATGCAGAATGAACAGCTAGATAGCATATATCATAATAAGGCAACCTCCTACCACATAATGGAGCACACTTTATAGAGAAAACATTGATTTTTTTTTTTTTTTTTCCCGTGTTTTCTACTTTTTTGGGATTTCTGTGCATTGTCTTTCTTTCCCATCACTGTTGCCACTTGCTGTGCTCCCAAATTCCAGGAAGATGTGACAGAAAACCAAACTTTAGGTGAGGTGATGTGAAAATTGCAGTAGGATGAACACACCGTCTAAAGGGTTAAAAATTATGCAGACAACTTGACTGGGTGATGGAAGAAACATGAATACTTCAGAAACTGAGACAGCTTCATGAGAAAAATGTCATGCTTCCCCCTCCCCTTTTCATTATAATAGTAATTACTATCTCAATACCAGTCATTTCATGGGGATTAATGACCAGCTGAGCATAATGACCCTCAGCTTTATCTTGAATAATCAACTTGTGCCCATTTATCACAAATCTCCTGAAATTACTCCGCAATCCAATTGTATTACTTATTTATACAGAAATTTGGTAAACATGCATTAAAAAAACCAGCCTGCAATGTTCCAAAATTACTCTATACATATCCATTGTGCCACACTCTCTTTTTTCTATTCAATTTACCATTATACTGCACAAGAGGCGAGCTCCTTGTTCTTTGTGAGCCTATGTATGAACAGGACAATGAATACTAGCTTCAAATTTCCATCATGCTTTTTTAATATTGAAGTAGACGTGTAATACTCAAAATTGGCTCAGAAATCTATTTTTGATAAATTGTGTTAACAGATGTAATCCAAGCAGAAACTCAGTTATATGAGAGAAGATTTGTTGTAAACAAAAATAGCAGTGATCAGAGACAGGAGCTATGCTCAGCTGAGTTCCATTCCTCCGTTGTGGTTTAGCCCCAGTAGTCAGCCCCACACAGCCACTCACTCACTGCTCTGCTGTGGGAGAGGGGGGAAATCAGAAGAGCAAAAGTGAAAAAGCTCCTGGCTTGTGATAAAGACAGTTTAATAGGTAAAGCAAAAGCTGCACCTGCACATACAAGCAAAGCAAAATTAGGAATTTGCCTTCTATTTCATGTCAGGAGGCAGATGCTTAACCATTTTCAGAAAAGCAAGGCTTCATCATGCCAACAGTTACTTGAGGAGAAGACGAGTGCCATAACTCCAAACATCATTCCCCTTCCTTCTTCTTCCCCCAGCCTTTGATGCTGACCATGACTTGTAAGGTGTGGAATATCAATCTGGTCAGCTGGGGTCAGCTCTGTCACCTCCCAGCTTCCTTCTGCACCCCCAGCTTACTTGCTGGTGGGCTGGAGTGAGGAGCAGAAAAGGCCTGAACTTTGCATAACAACCTTTCAGCAGTAATGAAAATATCCCTTTGTTATCAACACTGTTTTTTGCACAAATCCAAAGCATATCCCCGTGCCAGCTACTATGAAGAAAATTAACTCCATCCCATCCAAAACCTATATAAGCTCGTATGACCAGAGGTCTATTTATGAGAGAAATTTTGTTTCAGCATTAGTTTTGTAGGGAAAAAAAATGGTTGCAATGCAAATAAGAATAGAAGGAAACAGTCATCAAAATCAAGTGCATATATTGACTTGTTGTCACTTTTAATTTTCATAACTTTGTTCAATTCAGTCTCTTTGATTGTTACTGGATTTCTAGAATTAGAGAAGCAAAAATTCCTGTAGTCATCTATTTTATGAAGAGGAAAACTGTAAAGTCTGGCTCTAATAATAGCTACACATTTTAAAGTACTTAATTAATAGCTCAAGTTATTATTCACAGAGGGATAATATAGCTCAAGAATCTGAATTTTGCCTCTTAGAGGCAGCCCTCATTTGTATTGAGTCAATGTTACATGAGTACATTGTTTGAAAATACAAATGCATTAATGGAGCTTCTTGTAGCTGCATATTTATACCATATTTGTTCTTTTACATTAATGCACCTCTTTAATTGTATTGCATGACTAATGGATTCAAATTTGTCTTTAACTTAGTTATGTTATTTTTTTTAAAATGTTTTGGAGCAGTGCTTCTGGAATCTAAAGTGGATTTTTTGACTTAGTGATATCTAGGTGATTTAAGACACTATGCTACTTTTTATTCCATTCTGGCACCACTTCCTGATAATGTTGCCCAATGTTTTCTGATAATTGTTTTCTTCTTCCAAAAGGTTGTCCATGTTGATTCTTACTTCTTACATCTCAAACACACAAAAGAACATTGTTTTGGCCAAAAATGTTGTCATACCAGCAATCTGTTGATTTATACTTCTCCCCAAGGAAGTAAAAAAGTTTTCCAAAGCTCAGCAGGTTTTTTTTTTCCCCCCTAAATATCCATTGCTGCAAGAGTCTTTGATCTCCTCATCTGCAGTTCTGAAGGCTCTCAACTGAGGGTTTGTGTGGCCCTGTAATCATGCAGCCCTATTCCAACAGACCAACATTCATTACCTCTTTTGGGTTAGCTGTCTTTCCACTAAGAGGCAATATTGGGCTACCTTGCGTGAATCATAGATTCTACAGAAATTAGAAAAGCAGGAGTAACATGAAAATGCAGGGTAGCAATCATCCTGGCTTCAATTTCATCCACCTCCTAGGGCTGATCCTTGACTGATCCTTGTCACATTGATGAATGCAGTGTTCCAATGACACTGAAATGGGTGGCCAAATGACAGGTCAAAAGACAGCTGCTGGATGGAGTTCACCATTGCACATGGTAATAGCCACACTGCAACTTTTCGTGCTTACTAGAGGCATAATTTTTACTGAATTGTTATAGATAGACTCACCACGATTTGCTGTACTCAAAAGATACACGTGCAAAGATTCCCTGCTAATGGTAAAGTTAGGGCTCTGGAGAAATAATGATTTATGATCTAGAGAAAATGTATGTCTTAGATCCTAGGGTATTAGTAGCTTTTCATGCCAAAATCAGATGGCCAAGTCTGGAAAACTCACTGCTAACTGGATTTTTAGAGAATAGCTGGAATGTTTGGATTACTTCAGGGATGGCCAGTAATCTAATGACACACAAAAAGGATTTCCATTGTCTGATATTACAATACCATGAACAAACCCCCACTTTGGGTAGTAAATCAGTCTTGGTTTAGGCTTCTTTTTTTTTTCTGTGAATCAGAACAGTAGGAACTGCAGCAGAATAATTGTTTATAGAGCTAGCAGGCAGCATCAAGACTAATAGATTTGACTAGTATCAGGGCTGATGGGTATAAAAGACTTAGATGTAGAACCTGGGTGTAATTCATGAAACTGCATTGTGTAGAAGTGGTCCAGGGATCCATCTGGTGCAAGTACCAAAATAATCTGATCATGTGATAGAACTAGGATTGACAAAAAAACTTCTCACCTCACTCAACTGAAGATTCTCTTTAGCAATAACAAATAAGGAAAGGTGCATTTCAGCTCTTGTTGGAAAGCATCAAGGAGCACCTGGCCTCAGTCTTGGTGGATTGGTAGGTACCAAACTTTACTAAAGTTCAGCCATGAATAAGCAAACGTAAGTGGAAATTCCTGAAGTCCACACTGTCTGTAGCAAAAGTGCATGTTTATGAAGCTGTCTGTCAGCATGTGGACTGTGAGAATGAGTGTTTTCAACACTAGGCAGATGGCTCTGATCCCTTGCAGAGATCACATGTCCTCAGCTCTCAGACTTTTTTATATGAGCTTCCCATCTTTGAGTAGAAGCATCTGTCACCACAGACTTGTTTGGCTGAGATAAGGTGGGTTTGCTCTTGTAGTTCTGAAGCAAGTCTTCCAGTTTAGGGAAAAGATTTGAGACCAACTTCTGTGTGTCTGAGATGTCTGCTTGGCCAGAGTTCTTTTATAAAGCATGGATAAAGTCTGTCAAGTAATGTTAAATGCTTAAACTGCAAAGATTGATCCCACACATTGTAACTGTGAGTAGTGGGGAATTCTTACTTCCAGTATATACTAACTACTGATTTTTTTCCCTGACAGGTATCTCTACTACCCAAGGGGAACAAAGAACTGTCCAGCAAAAGAAGAGAACTTGTAATTATAAACAAAATGCTCAGAACTGTTACTGAGTCAACGTGCCCTTACTTCAGCTTAGGCTGTCAGCTTACCAAAGGGGCAAGCTTTGCTCATGAAATACCATCCAGATGGAATTCCTGTGTGGGACAGCTTGAAGACACCTTGTGTTATTTCAGGATGATACTGCTAACTTTATCTTTGTTTACAGCATGAGCACTTTACAGGAAAAAATGCTTCCATGAGAGATGCTTCCAGACTTTTACATTAGGAGTAAAACTCAAATCCCAACAGTACATATCTTCTATTTTTGTAATTTTTAAAAATTATTTGCTGCATTGTCACGCTTTCTGGAATGATAGTTGTAATATGACAAAACAGAAAATGTATGTAGGTTCACAGACCCAGGATTAGAAAGAGATTAAATATTATCAGTATGATTTTAATAGTTACATGGAACTTCTTCACTTACATTAGGATGGTAGAAAATTCTAATACTGGTCTGACATGTCTATAGGCATTATTTGCAACTGGTTTAGCTCCTGAAAGTATTGTTATTTTAAAAACAGATGGGTTTACTGCTATTTCAAAATTTGTGTGTATTATAGGTCTATCTTTAGTAAGACATTGTATAGATCTGTATATATAAATGTGGTACACTTATATACATTTTATCTACACAGTCATTTACTCTTTATCAGACTAAGTAAATAAATGCTTTGCTGCTAATCAAAATTATAGTACTTAAAAACACTCTGAATTTCAGTATTTTTTCACTGTGTATTATGTGGAAATAAAAATGTCTCACTGCAGTAGCAGAAAAGCTATTTTTTGCCTAGGGTTTAGTAAGGAGTACTTGTTAAGTACAAAGGGTTTTCTCTGCAGTTGATACAGTGACAATGATAACTGCTGAAAATAACCAGATTGCACTTGGAGCATATAGCTCTACTAACTGTTGAAAATTAGTAATATTATGGTAATCACATGTTTACTCATAGATAATTTGATGCAGATATATTTTGTATACAGTTCATAGGGTGCCAAATGTTTGTTTGGGTTTTTTTTAGCCAGAGCTTTGTTTGCAACTATCAATAGCTAAGTGGCATTTATTTCCTAACGATTCAAGTGTATTATTTCACTTATAACTTTTCACTTCAACATCCTGAATTGTGAAGTGGTGAAAAGGGGCCCAATGGGCAATGTAAATAACAGCAACAATAATAAAAATTAGCAATATATCTTCTTTTCTTATATATCTAATGCAGAAAGTTATCAGGAGCTATCTGGCCTTCTATACAGAGGAAGAGCAGTGATGTCAAAGATCTGCTAAGGGTCAAGACATAATACATAAGGTACCACCAGCAGGTAGCTACAGATTCCACCACAAATCACCATAGATTATGCATTTCCTGCAAGGTTCTCACTGAGAAACAATTCCTACTCTAGTTCAGAGTGTTAGTTTTGCTCTGCTAGAATGAAGAAAGGGAACACAGTATGGTTAGATCTGATGGATTATAAAGTAAATCCACACTACACATGGTGGCCAATGGAACTGATTACGCTGATATTTTACAAAAAAAAGACATCATTTAAGTAAATAATATTCTGGTCCTACTCAAATTGCATATGAATTTTCAATAATTTTCTATTAAAATCGTGTAAAGTCAATCTACTTAAGGTAAGCTATTTTAATATATTTTTAAGGAAATGTTTTGTAACTTTAAATTGTCAGAGTACAATGAGTGCCTTAGGAATAATTTGGATCTTATTTCAACCATGTTTTGAAGTGTTTTTGTCTATATTTTGTCTGGATTTGTGTGATAATATAGTGGTCATTCATACTCGATGAGTTTATTTTTGTTGGAAAATAGAGTGTAACTAGTTACTCATATTGTGTTTCTCTTAATACATTTTTCATGCTGTTACCTTTGAAGCAAATTTCATGCTTGTTTCTGTGACTATGAGAAGTGGAATACTAGCTGATGGCCAGCAGAGGAGAGCAGACTTCTGTCAAGTAGCTAAGATGAGAGGCAGATCGATGGCATGTACAGCTACAAAGTCAGTGGTCTTCTCTGTTTCTTTCCTATGTTCACTGGGATTTATTTCTTTTGCCCCTTCCTGGCAACTGAACGGACATGCTGGCTGTTGTAGGAAAGAGCTGATGCATTTTACATGCCGGGCAAATAACTACCACAGGATTTATAATCTAAGATGTTAAGTATTTTATGGCACTAGTACAGAGGTGCACTCCACTGAGATCGGAGTCCATCGTGTTTCCCACTGTATGAACACTAACAAGAGCCACTTCTGCCATGAATAATTTCTGTATGGTTAAAATCTGTATAGTTACTATAGATAAAGTGTATTTAGGGAAACACAGAAACCCAAAAATAAGTTGCCCAATGTAATACAGCAAGTTAGAGAATGGGACTTACACCTCCAGAGTTCCAGTCTAGTGCATAACTGTTATCCTTCAAGGTGTGTATCCTCTTTTCTCCCGTGCTTGTACTCTTTATTATAACCTGTGCAAATATCAGAAAAAAATATAGCTGTAATTATTAGCTAGCTGAAAAAGATTCCACAAAATTTGGTACTAACACTGTTACTAACACTATACTAAACTACAGCTGAGTTTTGATTATTTGTGTCAGTCTAAACTGTGACATGTTGGCCTCTTTGCTTGGCTGCAGTGAAGTACCTGTAGCGTGTAGTTTTGTCTTTTATTACTCATACTTACACCTACTTTTATGGTCATTTGATTACAAGTACTTCCTCAGGAGAATGCACTGTATTTTCTGTAGCCTGATTTATATAAGCTTTGCTCTATCTGAATAGTTTCCCAGTCTCCTGCCATATCCCCAAATAATCAAATATTGACATTGGGCCAAATCATTAGTTTTATTCCATAAGGGAATCTACAGTCACAGAATATTGTATTTAAAGACTACATTTCTTAGAGTTTCTGTAACTTAGAGAATTTTATTGCCTGATTATTGGTATTTCAAATAAAAAAAATTGACAGCTAGTTGATGAATTTATGGAATTATGTTAATTAAAGAAGAAAGGCCAAAAATATTCCTTGCTAAAAGCAAGAAAGCTTCTAGCATTTACTTCTGTTAACTGAATAATATATACAGCTTTAGCATCTATGAATTCTGTCTTGCTTTTGTGAAAAAGTGGTAGTTCTGAATGACTGCATTTCAGGAGACGTGAAATAGGAAACCATTTCAGAACGTTTGGTTTTGACTGCATGAATTTGCCATGCATTTGAATTTAAAAACTTCTCAACTGAAGGTTTCATCATTCAATTTGTCTAGGTAACCAACTGCAACTGGAAAAAAGGTCCTCTAATTAGTTTTGTTTCTTGACTTTGAAAGAAGATAAATGATATAAATACTCTCTGTTCAACTGTTCTCAACAGGAAGTGGTGAGAATTGTAATGACAAAACTACTAATTTTAAAATACTTGACTTTTATGTCCTCAGATTTCCTACCAGACCAAAACCTTGCATCTAATGTGTTTTTCCTTCCATATTGTCCAGTGTCATATTTTGACATATCCTCTTTCTTTGCCAGCATTTCTGTGTTTGTAATTTCACCATCAGAGCATGTTCCCTGACTTAAGATGTAACTAAATCAGTTTTGTTCAAATTTAAACTTACTGAATCTTCAGTACTGTCTTTTGTTTGCCTCCATCTCCGTTGGTGCAATGTAAACAAATATAGTGTCAGGAGTTGGCCTCAGCAGTAGTCAGGAATCAGTAATCCACTACACACAAAATCTTGCTTACAGACAAAGAGAAAAATTTTGTATATGTGTGTTTTATATATTTATATGATGTATTCCCCTTATTTTTTAAGGTAGTGTATATAAAATCTTACCAGTCTAATTCAAGAATAATTATTAGTCTAAATCTGTTGCAAAAAATGAAAAAATAATAATGCAGTCAAAATTGTTTTTCCAACACTTCTTAGCTTTTCCTCATCTGGGGGCTGTGCTCACCCTTTCAGTGTTCCAGGATCAGTGGTTTTGTTCTTGTGGAGGTGTTACCATGAGTTGTCAGCATTGAGTGTCCTGTGCTGTAAGGATTAGGATGTTCATATCGATGTTTCCTTCTTCCTCACTCCAGGATCCACTGCTTGGGATGATTTTTATGCATATAATAACACACTTTTACATCTTTGCAGCTCCATGATATATCTGCATTTTTAATATAGGGTACATTTTACATGTAGTGGATACTCTTTTTTTTTTTTTTTTTTTTTTTTTTTTTCTCTCTCTCAGCTACTTCTAAACACAGTTTTGTCCAGGTCTGCATTTCATTACTCACCAGAGTTGAAAAGTTCATAGTCACCAGTAACAAGTCTATGCATCATTTCTTATCATCCCATATTCTATACTGCATCCTATAACTCCACTTCTCAAGGCCTCTGCTATTGGACCAGGACTGTATCTCTTCACCATAATGTCTGAGTCATAAGTCTCTCATTCTGCAGAGTAACTTTTTACTGCTATTTATAGAAAACTATGGTTGTACTATACAAAGCCAAACAAAGGTAAAAGAAATGAAAGTTACACAACTGGTCAGTTACAGGAACTGCAAACACAGCCACAGCAAGTGAAACAAAGCTGCAGGAATGTCAAGATGCTCAGACAGAGCAAAGCTGACAAGCCCTTGCAAAGATTGCTTGTTACAGCTACCTGAAAGGAGGTTATAGGGAGGTGGGTGCTGGCCTCTCCTCTCAAGTAAAGCAGAGGAAATGGCCTGAACTTACACTAGGGGTGGTTTAAACCAGATTTGAGGAAAAATTTCTTTACTGAGAAAGGAGTTAGGGCTGCCCAGGGAGGTGGCGGAGTCACCATCCCTGGAAGCATTTAAAAACTGTGTAGATGAGATGCTTCAGGACATGCTTTAGTTGGTGATACAGATACTGAGATACATATAAATATTTATATTGTTTGTTTATTTTTTTTATTCGGGGTGGTGTTAACAGTTGGTCACAGTGACCTTAAAGGTTTTTTCCAGCTGTGACAATTCTGTGATTCTGTGAAATTCAGTACAAAGCTTATGGCTTGTTAGCATTGGTTCTGCTGCATCACAGAGCTATGTGATTACAGCTTTCAGAACTTCTCAGATTTTATTGACTTTTGCTCCTAAAGCCCGTGGGCTGCGCTTCATGCACTCAAAAGATGTCACACAGTGGCAATATTCCTATGTGTCTGAAAGGAGGCCTTGTTGCTAAAATGTGATCACTACTTGTCTAGCTGATGTGTGACCAGCAATAATAATTTAAGAGCAATAATGTCTCAGAGCTTGCCAAAATGATGAGTGGTAGTGCTGATTGTGTGGTCAGACGTGGTCAGGACTTGTTCATGGCTGAACAAGTGGTCAGATAGCTGTCTTTCAGAGCAGCAAACAGTGCCACAGTAGGGTATAAAGGAAAAGATAAAACCAGCAGATCCACCATACAAGACAGCAAACTTATCCTGTTTGCCAAAGATGTGGTCTGAAAACTTAGGACTCACTGCCTATGCATCTGGTGCAGCCTACGCTGCAGTGCTGAGGAGCGAGAAGGAGCACTGGCTTTGTGAACAGCACAGCATTTGCCTGTAAACTGTGGAGTTCCAGCAGCCTGTGGGTGTCTTGGATCCTTGATAGTGATGCTACATGAGGAATAGTTTGGCTGTTGCTACTTCTAGCTACAGAAAAGATCATATTGACTATGAGGACATATTATTGGATGCTGGTCAGATAATTTGCTCTGTTAGCCTAATTATGGTTTTGTCATCTTTTCTGCCCAGTCCTCAGGCAACACAGGGATGGACTTGTCCCATTGACTACTTTTGTTCTGTGGTATAATATGTATATGTTCTACCAATATATAAATACAATAATTAAAACAATAATGTAGTCAATGAAACAATGCAGCGGTAGTGGATCAAGGGTTGGACTTGATGATCTCTGAGGTCCCTTCCAACCCAGCCAGTTCTATGATTCTATGATTCTATGATTCTAATGTTTATTGATTTCATTTACAAGGAACAGATTGCCCAGGAAAATTGTGGAGACCCCCTCTCTGAAAGTGTTCAAGGCCAGGCTGGATGAGACTTTGAGGAACCTGGTCTAGTGGAAAGTGTCCCTGCCCATGCAGGAAGGGTGAAACTAGATGATTGTTCATGTTCCTTCCAACCTAAACCATTCTACGATTTTTAAAAATTTGTTTTCTTTAACAGTATGAGGAATCGAAGGTTTAAGTTTCTTTAGCTTGATCATGAGGATTAACTCTTTGCCTTTCCTCAGACAGGTCCTGATGATGCAGGTGGGCAGAACGTGTCAGTTTGATGCAGTGGGTCTGATGCACTGTCCCCCAGCTGATGACACAGCCTGTGCCTGAAGGGTTATGAATCTGTTGGGATTCATTTGCAGTCCAAACACAACTGGTGAAAGTAACCTGGGGGCAGCAGTATACCAAGCAGAAGCAGGACTGACCCATTTGTCACCTGTTAGCAGCATTGATATGAATGGTTTTCTTCTGAAGACCTGTAGGAGCCAGCAGCAGAGCAGTAAACCCTGAAGGTTTTTGTAAAGCTCTGCTAGTCTTAAATTATGTTGTGCTGAATGGATCATTTCTGCAATTAGGCTTATACTGCAGAGACAAGGGGAAATAAATAAATGAGAGAGGTGTAGCACTCTGTAACTGCAGACAGCTATTTTTTTAAGGTATCTTCAGTGAGCCTTCAATTAACATTGACCTATCCATCATCTTCCCTTCTTTGAGACACACAGTTCCTGTGCTCTTTTACATGCAGTCTGAATACCCTCTCTGAATAAGGAAGCCTGGCAGTTAATTAAAGCTTTGCCTTGAGTGACCTGCCCACTGTCTTTCAGAGAGTTTTTCCTGAATTCATTATTAAATTATGATGTACTGATAGTGTTGGTTTTTTTAGTTGAAAAAGAATTACACAATGGATGGAAATAGATGTTTGTGAAATGAAGCAGTGGTGGACAATGAAAAATACTGTGTTCCTGAACAGGTGAATCAACAGTGAACTTCTTTCTCATAGAAAGAAGTGACTGCTGAGACACATGCTGATGGAAATGAGTGGGTACAAACCATTTTTTACTAATAGGAAATTCACTTGGTATTGGTATTTCACCAGGTGGAACAGTCTAGTTGACAGAGCAGATTTAGAGAACCATCGAAAAAATCTGGTAAATGCAAAGCCCAATAGTAAGGATTCAGCACTGGTCTGCTGAAATTATTATACACAGTGGAGCTTTTTGAGTATCTGACCAGGATACTTCTCTACAGTTTCATTTGCTGAGACACAAGACTTCCCATAAATAATTTTTAAATGGAGGACAACCTTAGTCTTTCCAAGAATGAGATTTTATTAGTCTACTCCCTGCATTTTCTGAAACCTGTGAATTTGCTTTGGTGCATCTAGTGCTGAGGTCACACACAGAAGATCAGGATACGTTGCTCTAGAACCTGGAGATCAAGGAGTTCTTGCAGAGGAAGAACACTTGCAGCTTTTTCTTACCAATGTAACATAAAACCCCAATGCAATATGGCTGCAATATAGAGCTAAGGCAGTGAGTAAACGCCCATCATGCAGACCATCCTAGTGAGATTACAACTTATTTTGTTTTGTTTAGGCTGCCACTATAAAAGAATTTTGGAAGTTGGCTGTGCCCTCTTGGAAGATGTATATCTTTTATCAAATTGATTTTTTAAAAAGAGTTATTAGTAATGGGAAAAGGTAATCTCCCTATCAACCCAAACTATGCCAAAGCATTGTAGTATCCAAGTTTTAATTCTGGTTTTAAGTTAATTCTTAACCTATTCTTCTATCACCTTTTTTTCCAATTGCTTCATGTATTCAAGAAGCAATTCATTCTTTTTGTCAGCCTATGAAGATAAGATAGAATACTTATATGTGGGAGAGAAATGGATTTCCTCAGGCTGTTTTGCAAGATTTGTTTTTTGATTCTGTGTGTTTCTCTGTAGCTCCACTGTTCTTTTGTATACCTCAGAAAGATCTAAAAGATATTCTTAGTTCTTCTGCCAATCATCCTTGGCAACAAGATGAATCTTTTATTTCCTGAAGAGATGTTACCCATCTTTTTTGACTGTGCACTTGTTTGCCCTGTCTGGACTCATTCCTACTTATCAGACTTCATATTGCAAGCATTCACTGTTTGCTGTTTCTAAAGGAAAAGCCCAATGCATTGTATTCAAATAAACATCAAAAATATTGAAGGGCATCCTAAAACATGTTTCACCATAATCTCTACAAAAAAAACACTGAATTTTGGGCTGAATTTCCATAACCATCAGTGTAGCACTAATTTTTTTTCTTTTTTCCTCCTGAAGCAAATGGTATGTTTGCTCTTCACTAAAATGTGTTAATTGCTTGACAGTAATTATTCTACGTATTTGCTTCATTAGCAAGTAAAATATTAAGGTTTAAATACCCTACATGGTTGGGACTAACATCCTCTGGCTTTGACTCATTCTCATGCTTACACAAAGCCTTTAGATTTCTTGAATGTTTGAATACTAATCTTTCATATTTGAGGGAGGTTTTTGCATTTTTTTCCCATTCAGTTTTAGAGGGAGGTGAAGATTATTACTGTGTATCTCTCTAATGACATGGGATGGGATGAAGCAGATTGAGGAGGAGGAAAAGGCTAGGAATGGTGGTAAATGTTTTGGAAAGCTATTATTACATTTGGAAGCCTAACAATGCCAGCTCTATTTAGATGGGACAAGACAACTGTATGTTTGTGACATAGGGGAAAAGTTAATTTTCATTTGCATTCCTGTACAACTTTCTGTCTAAGTCTTTGAAGTCCTCTATAAACATTAATGAACTAAATAGCACCCAAATAAGGTGAAGTTCCTTATCATACAGATGCAGAAGCAATACAAAGAGCCCCAGAGGGTTTAGCAATTAGCTTTTACCTCAGACCAGAACTTCAGTGGAAGTTTTTGTTGAGTGAAATGTTTCATATCATAGATGAGAACAGCAACTTCTTGAGAATTTATTGTGTATCTATTTCATTCCAAGCTGTAGGATGAAAACCACTGGATTCTTTGACTTGCATTTTAACAATTACGTAACTTTTTTTCTCTCAAAATTGACACCTTACATCCAAGAACAGATGCATATATCTTATAACTATTTACTTGTTTGAAAAAAGCTTCTCTGTGTGCTACTAAAGAGGAGATAAAATCTAATTTCTATGAGCCTGATTCCCTTTTCAGTCCTGTTACTTGTGCCACAAGGAATTTATCTAAAAAATACAATCCAGAAGCAGGAACATGGTGATATAAAGCTGTGTTTTGCTGTCATTTGTAGCTGTTGTTTATGCAGCTGATTACAGGGATGTCCTGCTACTGGCACTAGCAAAGTAAAAAAAAAAAAAAAGGAATTGACAAAAATTGGAATGATGGATGAAGGAGTGCAGCTGCAGCTTTGCAGAAAAGGACCTGGTGGTCCTGAAGGACACCAAGCTGAACATAATCCAGCATGTGCCTTTGTCACAAAAAATTGACTGGTACACTGGGCTGCATTATGAGTTTTGCCAGAAAACTGAGGGAAGTGACCCTTCCCCTCTGCTCTGCGCTGGTGAGGCCACACTTGGAGTACTGTACCAGTACCAGTACCAGTACAAGAGGGAGGTGGGCATTTCAGAAGCAGTCCAACAAAAGACAGCAAAGATGGTAAACGGACTGGAGCATCTCTACTTTCTGGAAAGGCTGAGCCTGCTGGGACTGTTGAGCCCAGAATAGAGAAGGCTGAGGGGGTATCTCATCAATCTGTGAAAATAACTGAAGGGAGGGTGCGAAGAAGGATCCAGGCTGTTTTCAGTGGTGTGCAGTGGCAGGACAAAAGACAACAGGCACAGACAGAAACACAGGAGGTTCTTTTACTGTGAGGGTGATGGAGCACTGACACAGATTGTCTAAAGTGGTGGTGAAGTCTTCAGCCTTGGAGATGTTCAGAAGCTGTCTGGACATGTTTCATCCAGTGAGCAGTGGGGTTTGACCAGGTGACTCCAGAGCCTCATGATTACCTTCCAACCTCAACCATTCTGTGATTCTGTGAATTCTTGTTGTGTGCTTATAGCTTATTTGCAAAACCTAGAAGTATAGAACTAGTCTGCAAAACTTGTTTTTTAATCACTGCTGTGGATGTCAGCATCCCCAGTTATAATCACAAAGTTTCTATATACAATAACCATATAGGAATATGAGCCAGCCCTGCAGGCTGACATTATGGCAGCTTTTTTATTGTGAAAATTCTAATTGCTCCTGTGTGATAATCTTTCTAGGTGGTACTGTCTAGATACAGAATGACTTTCTTTTTTAGTTATTCAGTGTTAAAGGGGAAATGGCATAATGCACTGTTGAAGCAAAAAAAGGTAAAAATTGCATGAATCATAAAATGTACTGCTGAAATAGGACTTAACTTGCAATAGTCATTAAATCTGTCTTTTTTTTTTTTTTTCTTTCTTTCTTAGCTTGTTATATCCTAAAAGACTTTCTTCAAAGGATATTGAGATTGTGAGAAAAAAATCAGAAAAAGGTAAAATCAAGAATTCTGGCCCTATTTTGTTTTTTATTGCTGATACTCTATTTTTATGAACCTGAAAATAACCCACAAAGAGCCATGGAACTGGTAGTATTTCAGAGGGCTGAGAGAGAGAAATTACCCATAACTTGCTAAAGCAATGACCACAATATGAATGCTTTTCTCTTACTCATCTTTATTTATTAGATAAGGTAAGTGTGCCAAAGTAAGCTTTATCAAAGACAATATTTTCAATGCATTAATAACAGCTTTTGTATTTATACTGCTTCCTGACTTCATTGTTATTTTTTTCTTGTGTATTTCTTAGAATCAGAGGTGGCATTAAGGGCATTTGGAAACTAGGCATTCAGCTCTAGTGATCCTGTAGAGATGTGCTCTCTGCAGGGGGAGTGGTGGGATGCACATAGTGCAGGCTTGCTGATTTCCAGATGTGCTGCTTGGAAAGTGTGACACACCATTAGTACACACCACTCTGACTCTTTTTCTTGATGATCTGTGTGTTAATTGATCAGTCTACTGTATACTGTCAGTATCCTGTATCAGTATATTTGGGATCAGAAGTTCATGTCAGGTATTCTTTTGTTCTCATCATCCAGTGAAACAATGTGTTTTACATGATGTATGAAACAAGCAAGTGAAATCTCATCTCTGCTTAGCTTCAGTCTCATCTTTGAAATTCACAGCTACTGCAGTATAGGGCCTTCCTCACAGCGTCACAGAAAGTTAAGGGACCTTGAAAAATCATCAAGTCCAACCCCCATGCCAGGGCAGGGTCACCTACAGGGGGTCATGTAGGAACACGTCCAGGTGGGTTTTGAATGTCTGCAGAGAAAGTTCCAAAGCCTCCAAAATTTTTTCCTCATGTTTCTGTGGAACCTCCTATGCTCAAGTTTATATCCATTGCCTCTTGTCCTATCATTGGGCATAATTGAGAAGAGCCTGGCACCATCCTCCTGGCCCTTGCCCCTTACATATTTATAAATATTGATGAGGTCACCCCTCATTCTCCTCTTCTCCAAGCTGAAGAGACCCAGCTCCCTCAGCCTCTCCTCATAACAGAGATGTTCCACTTCCTTCATCATCCTGGTTGCTCTGTGCTGGACTCTTTCAAGCAGTTCCCTGTCCTTCAGGAACTGAGAGACCCAGAACTGGACACAATATTCCAGATGTGGCTTCACCAGGTTAGAGCAGAGGGTGAGGAGAACCCACTCATACCTTTCCCTCCCCGTTTGTCTGTACTCTGCCCACTCAAGCTCATTATAGCACCACTAATTCCAGATCTCTGTAGTAAAAAATTTTCTGTGTAATTTTTCATTAAGTGTTTGAGATGTCATTTATTTTTTCACTTCTTATAGTAGATATGTCATTGATTCAAAAAATACTTGGTTTTTTGTCTGTTATCTGGAAAGCTGACATGTTCCAAAGCACTATCACATGGACCTCAAGCCCCACAGAAAATGTCACATAATGTCTAACATTAATAACTAAGTTTCCTTAGCACTCAACAAGTCATGAAATTTTATTTATGCCTTCTATAAACATGTTAGATATACAAACACTAACCCTCCAACTGTTTTGGCTTTTATTTACTTGCTAGTGCTTACAGCAATGGTTTTTTAAGTGTTGTTTTTTTTACAAATTCCTGTTATCTTGGTAGCCTTTACCTCAGGTGCAAATGTAATAAGGCTTTAAACACATTCAGATTTTTCATTTTATTTTTGATCCCATACAGGGCCACTTGCTTTTTGACTGTTAGACTTTTTATTTAATATGCATTAGCCTGAAACATTCCATGAAAAATGTGTTGAACGTAAATTTTAATATATTACAGAGACTTAATAGGTATTAATAGAGCAATAATACCTAGAGTAGCAGGCACAAACTGGATTTGTAGCTTTACAGCTTGTAAATTACAGCCAATGTACTGAGGGCAAACACCATTAAGAGAACATAATTTGAACATTAAAGAGATTGTGTTTGCAATCAGGACATCTGCCAAAACCGTATTCAAAGACATAGAGGTCCTCTAGCACACTTCTTTTCCAGCCTGCATTCATACAGCCCCTGATGTCTTCATCTGTCTAATTGAATTAAGTATTTTAAAGTACATCCAGAAGGATAATTACTACAGGAATACCAGATACAAATACAACTTAAGTGAAGGTAATGTGTATAAAATGTGGTCTGCTGGCAACCTTGTATATAGAGCTCTCTGTCTTTGTGAGATGATGGAGCTGTTCCTGTACTGTGTGGGGCCTCACAAAATCAAGAGAATTGGCTATTTGCTGTGCTACTCTTTTTGTAGTCTCTCTGAATTTAGCTGAAGTCAATTGCCTAGAGAACAGGTTTAAACTCCAGCGTTGCTTTAATAAGAAAATAATCTTCCTTGCTGGAGCTTGAGTGTGGCTGGAAATCAGAAGGGAAAATCACTTGGAGTTTACTGTTTCCCAGTGTTGCTGACAGTTTGTTTTGAGATTTCTTTTGAGTGAAGTAACTTGGTCTTCTCCAAAGCCTGTATGACATGCTATTGTCTTCCTAACCCTGGTAACATCCCAGAATACTTAAGAAAAAAATCCCAAACTCAGGACCTAATATTCCATGCTGATAAAGATTTTTTAAAAATTATTCTTGTAGAAGCTTGAAAAGCAAGCTTATCTGTCTGCACTGGAAAATATACCTAAAATCTGATCAAAAAGAGGACATGATCAATGGACATTTAATCTTTTGCACAAGCAGAAGTTTATGTACATTTGGTCCACAAGAGGAGAAACCTGTCAGAATCAGAGGCTGGAACACCAGACCTGGATGAGAGGTGTTTTTCTGAGGCCTCTTCTGTCTTCAGTCGCAGTCAGACTCCACTCCTGGGCTTCAGTAGACCTTCCTTGTATGCTGGAAGGAACAGTATCCCTAGAAAAAAAAAAAATGTGCCTTGAATCACTTTAAGGTTTTGTAGGCCTTTCAGATTCCCCGGTGTTAATCTTTGTATGTGAAGGTAACTCATAAGGTAAATTAGGTAACTTGATTAAAGTAGAGTGGTCTGAGAGAACGAAAAAATTAGACACTTAAGAAACTTTGTTAAAGGAGGTGTTATAAATGGCTCAAAATTTTCAAACTGCTGCTGAGCATAACTGAAAAACTAATTTGGAGTTTCAGTTGTTCATTCTCAGAAATTATACAGATTTGGCAGTCACGCTGTAATGTTAATGATTTAATGGACTTAGACCTTGCTTTGTGAATGGAATTTAATTCAGGGCCCATAAGCAGTTACTGGAATAAATATTTGCATGACCATACACTTGTAATCTCCATATACCTTGTAAAAATGATTGGGGGAAGTTACAGGGAGACAGGAGACTCAAGAGGAATTCCTAATGGGGAACTTGATGACAATATTTATCTAAGCACTCTGATCATGAAGTGGAGGAGGAGATGTTAGTATTATTGGTCTTGTACTAAGAAGGCACCAGGTCAGGGAATGCAGGAGAATGGAATATTATTGAAGCAATCAGACTGAGTGTTGAAGTCCAGTAAAGAGGTAACTAAAATTAAGGCCATTTTCCAAAAGCAGTGCTAGCAAATGACCACGACTCTTATCAAGGTAAGGTCTTGAATATGGTAGTAAAAAAAGCAAACTCTTGGAAACCTGGAATGGAATAAAAGAGTTCAAACCTGAAGGTCTGAGCCATTCTTGATCTCAGCAGTTGGTGTTCTCCCAAAGGCAGAAAAGGTTAGCCAGTTCAGGTGTTATCCTAGTTCTGGTAATCTTGTTTGTATGTGCAAAGAACAGAAGAAACCTTAAGAAGACTGTTATCGATAAAGACTTTTTTTTTTTTTTTTAACTTATGTCAAATTTTGTTCTCACTGCCACCTAACAGGTTCCACTGCAGTTTTTCCTGTCTCTCAGTGTACATCTGCTCTTTACTTTTCATTCCTGTTTATTCCTGTTGGAATTGTTAGACATCTTCTTCATAACAGAAGTTCTGGATTGATATAAAACTATCTCTCTACATGGCCCTAAATTGATTTTCTATAGTTATACATTGTCTGAATTGTAGCTTGATGTTTTCATGTTTGATTAGTGAATAATTCTCTTCAAAACAAAGAAAAAGGTTTAGAGAAAAGCTTCAGCAGGAATCGTAAAATAGAAGCATCTTTAGTCTGTTGTCTGTTCTTAATTCCATAGTCATTTCTCAAGCCACTTTATGTGATGTTTAATCAGTGTTGAAGTTATTTTCAGACATTTGTACTGCTCATTTAAAGTAAGGACTTCTATGTAAGCAGAGCTATTTTAGAGCACTGCTGGATTGCTTATATGTGTGGACACCTTAATTTGGAATCAGAGTCCCTGATCTCTCTAGTTTAAAGTCTCTGCAAAGGAATTGCTTTTCTGCACATGGATATTGCTAGAGCTATGAAATAATCATATTTCCTTCAGTGCATTTGCTAGTGTAACTAGTGCAAGAAATATTTTTTTTTCCTCTAGGCCAATAGGATCATTAAAAATAAGTCTGGAAAGGAATATGGGATTGATTCTTTTGCCTCAAAGTAGGATCACTTAAACCTGCTTAAGTTCTCAGGTTTTGATTGTGTATGGTTTGGATGGTTGTGTATAACCACTTTTTTTTTTTTTTTTTTTTTTGCAAGTTTCAAAGGTGAACCTTTCACCAGTCTCTGACTGAGCAAAAGCTCAGTTGTTCTGGGATGGAGAAATGATAACTAGCTAGACCTGTAATAATTTGTATTCTCTCTTGCTCTATCTGAACTGATGGTAATTCACTGACTAATGCAGAAGCCTGACAGCATTTATGCTCCCTTGTCACCCAGAAATTAGGGAGACTCAGGCTGCTGCCACCTGGGGTTACTGACCCCCATGCTGACCATGGCTGAATAATATTTGCAATTATTCTGAACTCGGTCAAATCTCCTGAAGAGGTCATCTGACTGAGAAATGTTCATATTTTAGGACTTGAAATTCTTTTCAGGTATCCTAGTCCACTATTTCACAACTGTTAACATCAAGAAGTTTTTCTTGTTGTCTGAGTTTAAATTCCTTATTTATTATCCTTTTCTTGGTGAATATTGTTATTTTTCACTTTGCAAAAACTTCTTATATTCTTGAAACATGCTTCTGTGTTCTTTTTGGTGATCTTAAGGCTGAGAATTTTGACTCAAATTTTTATTAGAACTCACTGTTGGAAAATATGAATGCACTTAGATTCTCCCTTTCAGTGGGAGTGTTGTCACTGGTTTCTATCAAAAACAGTACAGAGCCACATTGCCAAATTGCAATATTTTGGATATTAATGACTAGATTTTAACACGAAACAGTTGTTTTTTTAAAAAAGTTCTCTCTTCCTACATGTTTGAGAGAGATAGTAATGCATAAGGTAGAGACCTAAGTGTCTGATATATATTTTAAAATCAACCAAAAGATCATGCCCAACATCTTCAAATTCTGAAATAATCTTAGCTTGTCTGTTTCCCTCACCTTACAGGCTGAATCTTCCTTACAGAGTTGCAATCTGCTGCAATGACATGGTAAGTCATCCATACACACTGTGTTGTACCTACCTGGGGACCTTGTATCTCACCCTTTGCAGACCATCTCTTTCTAGATAGTCTGACACGTCCACATTGTTTAGCTTCACAACCATAATTTCAGCATCTAAATTATAGGTTCATGACTTTAGATAATGGTGCTGTGTTGTAATCACAATAGCTACAGCAGCATATTAATGGGCCTTGCACTTGTTCTGGCATGGTTGAATTGCTCACAAACTGTAAGAGTGATGCTAGAAACTTATAAACAAAGGTCGAGTTTTCATTAAAGTAAAAAAAGTTTAACATTTTTTGTGTGAATTCTAACAGACCATAGTGTTTAACATCAAAACCATACTGAGGGCTGTTTTCTTTTTGTAGTAAATTGTCACATAGGTCTCAGGCAGCTCGTTAAAGTATAGAAGCTATTTAATTGATGGATTGTTGGGTACAAATCATCTTTAAATGGATTATATCATAATAATTGCAGAAAAACAGAGCTTGAAGATATGATCAGTGCTCACCAAAACCAAAAGGAATTTGGATGAAGGTCAAAGCTCAGGAAACTAAATGCGTGTGAAAAGCAAGATCATAGAATCATAGAATGCCAGGTTGAAATGCACCTCAAGGATCATCTTGTCCAGCCTTTCCAGGTAGGAACACAGTTTAGATGAGACAGCTCAGCACCCTGTCCAGCTGAGTCTTAAAAGTGTTCAGTGCTGGGGAATCCACCACTTCCCTGGGGAGATTATTCCGATGTCTGACTGCTCTCATAGTGAAAATTTTTCTTCTGATGCCCAGTCAGGATCTTACTCCCAGTCAGGAGTAACTTGCACCCATTACACCTTTTTTATGTGACTCCTTGTTAAAAAAAGAGGGAGTCTCCATCTACCTGGTAGACAACCTTTAATGCTGGTACATGGCAGCAAGGTCACCCCTAAGTCTTTTCCCAACGCTGAGCAAACCCAATTCTCTCAGCCTTTCCTCATACAACAGGCTTCCCAGTCCTTAAGTCACCTTCTCTGGACCCTCTTCATCCTGCCCACATCTTTTTGTACAGTGGGGACTAGAACTGAACACAATACTCCAGGTGTGGCGTGACAAGTGTTTAACAGAGTGGGATGATGACTTCTTTATCTTTGCTGGTGATGTCCCTGGTTGATACAACCCAGCATCCCTCTGCCTTCCTTTGCTGCTGCAGCACACTGGTCACTCATATTGAGCTCATTGTCCACCAGAACCCCCAGGTCCCTTTCTACAGAGCTGCTCTCCAGCCAGGTGGATCCCAGTCTGATGAAATGCAACATGTCATATTTTGGAAGGCTTATGCTAAATGATTATTGATTAAATAATAAGATCAGATCTAGAATTCAGCTGGTAAAACCAGTATGGAACAGTCATGGGAAAATATCTTGCTGTCACAAGATTAAGCTAGAGCTATGGTTAATGTAGAGAGAGTTCTACAAGTTTAAACACTGATGAGCTGAGAAGTTTAATAAAGGTATGACAAAAATGCATGAATATCTTTCTGTTTAGTTGAGAAAACACAATGAAAACAAGCTGAGCAACAAGAATGGGAAAATCATTAGATAATAATACAGAGAATGGCATAGGCCAAAGAACAGGTTGTCAGCACAATATCTTGAGATAAATGGTAGATGAGAAATGGGAAAATCAATCGGGGTAAGAAGAAGCCAAAGCAGAGTAAATAGGAATGGAGCAAAAAGTGATGGAATGAAACATGGGATGGGACTGTAAAGTGTAGAAGCTGATTGTTTATGAGCCATATAAGTGCCTTGGCATTACATAATCAACTGAAGTACATAGATTACCAGTTCTTTTTACTGTTTAATGTACTTCATCAATCAAGACTTTAAGAAGGATGGGTGGTTTTTTTGTTGGTTTGGTTGGTTGGCTTTCGTGATGTAGACCACACTGGCTAAGAAATTAAATTTTAAAATTTTATTTTGGATCTGAAAATCTTTCACATATGTTAGAATATGCTATGTATACTCTAGAATGTGAGGCAGTGTGGGTTCTGTCTCTGTAGATCTTCAACAGTGTTACAGCCCAAGCCTCAGAGAATTCTGCTTCTGTAATAGTTTTTGCTGATTCCCTGGGAGGAGATAAGATGTACTGAGCTTACTCCTGGGTATCTTTCAAGAAATTGTCCTCAGGTTTCCTGTCCTCCATTCTTCAGATGATACATGTGATTTCAGTGAGGATTTGCATGTCCCATTTAATAGCTCAGCAACTCTGTATTGGAATTCTATTAGAACTCTTCAGGACTGTGTTCTATCTGACTCTCAGCTTTCTTTAACATGTAAATACTTCTTCACAGGTGACACTGCTCTGTCATTCCTATATAATTAGCTCATCTTCACCACAGATTATACTTTTCACTGAATTTTTAAGATATCTTTATTATCATATACATTCAAGCTTTTGAGTCTACCACCTTATTTTTAAGTTCTTGCAAACTATTTGAAAGGGTGATGACACCTTATTATAGACTTATGTTAACATCAGTTCTATTTGTTGACACTCTAACTATTTCCTGTTAGAATTTTATCAACTTCTTTGTAAAACTTCATTTGAAAATATGATCTCTTGTCTAATGACTAACCCCTTAAATGTCTATTACATCATGTTGTTCTCCTTCACCTCTGTTGTCTTTTTTTTTTTAAGTTTTAACTTTGAAAATTGTTCTGTATTGCTTTTAATTGCAAATATGAATAGATTATTTCTCTTACAGAGAAATGTCTCATACAGAGACATTTCCTTCTTTGTAGGCTCCATCTATTTCAAGCTTTCTCAAGTCATATTAAATTAAACTCATTAATCTTTTCTGAACTATGCCTTCAGGTAACTCAATAGGACCTCTTCTCTTTGGTCCTAATCAGGGTATAAGAAGCATTTCAGAAAAATGCTAACACAGAGGTCTAAGTTCTGAGTTGCCACTTAGTACCCCTGGTTTTGTCTTGAATAATTCTTTCTTGTTGCCTTCCTCTTACTGCACTATGGTTCCTTCCCACAGGCCAAGGAGTTACAGTTTTATTGTCCCCTCCCCTGACCTGAGTTCCTGTTGCATCCAAGTTTCCCCCACTGGCATGTTTACTCTTAGCCTGTACCTGTATATCCTTAGCATAATATACAGAGGCAGAAAAGCTTGTAGTAAAGCTATGCCCCTGCTAATAAATTGACAGGGATGGTTTTTTTTGTTTTTCCCATCCCAACTTGGAACTGGAGACAACAATGGAGATAAAATTAATAGTATTTGTTGCTCACATAATTTCTTGATTCTATGTTTGTCCTCTTCTAGGTCAGTTGCCAGGTAGGTGTGTGTAGTTCACCAGGAGGAAACATATAGAAAGATCAAGAAATATTTGGGTGAGTGTGGGAAAGCACTAGAAGATGGTATCTGAGGTCTGACACCCAAGAGTCAGCTGGCAGTCCAGAGTCAAGCCAGACAAGCAAGCAAGGGATCAGGGTGCATCTTAGCACTAATGAAATAATATTTTATAGCTGCTTGAGTGAAGCTTCCATTAAAGCGTCAGCAATGGCCCGAAGTAAATCTGTGTTGAAGAGATCTAAATAAAATTGGTACAAATAATCCTTATGCAACAACTGAGTCAGTGCTTGAGGAAGGACTGAGTGTTTTTCCCTTCTGTCTACAAGAAAGAAGGCCTCTTGCACACCCAGGACAAACATTTCAGATGTCAGTGCCTTGTTGCTTGTATTGAATTTTATTTGCAGTGCTGCCTCAGAAAGCCTCTGTATAGTAAAAAAACACCACATAATCAGTTTAGGATTGCTTCCCTGAAAGCATAACCTCTGAACCTGCAAGTTGTTGTTTGCCAGGAGGCAATCAATGCCCTGTCAGTTGAAATCTCTCTGGCACATGGTTTGAGATTTTTTCCAGTCTGCTTTAGACAAGCATTTTGTTGTACTGTGAGGTCTATGCGATGGCGATAAGCCCAGCCTCATACTCTTAAGCAGGCCTGAAAAGGATTTTTTTCAGTAGGAAAAAAAGGATGATTCTAAACAAAAATCCGTATCTGCATCTCAGTCTTGAAACTTGAACCTATCTGTATTTTACATACACAGATCCCCACAATAACTGGAAAGATTGATGTTTCTTCAGTACATCAAGATTTTTCATTTCAAAGCCCCTGACCATACCAGACTTTTGCAGTTTGCCCACAACAAAACTTCACTTGCATGTGTGACCTTGTTGACCTCTGTCAGAACATCACTGCCATTTATCAATGCCTCCAACCCCTAACTTCCCAATGTTTTGTTGTGAACTGATTATTGAGCATCTTCTGCTGCTACCAGGAGTTCTGTGCTCATGAAACTGGTGACACAGACAGGTGTCTGTCACCTGTGCACTGGGAAAATGTCAAGCCTAGCAGGCCACAAATTTTCAGAGTGCTTAAATGAGCTGTGACAACCATGCAGTGTGATGCCTGTGGCTCTGTGCTCCAGCCTGACAGGGCTGAGGAACTCAGCAGCATGTATGAGGGTTTTGGGTTTTTTACCCCTCACAAGCAAAACCCTGAAATTGAGAAGCACTCTTTGTGCTGCTTTCGGAGTCAGGATACTTGAGTTTTGTCTCTTTCTCTGTTTTTTCATTAGTACTATAAACACAAAGTAGTATCATTAATATGATTAACATTTCATGTGTGCACATGGCAGCTACTTGCCAAGACCCACAAAAAACTTTTATAGCAACTGCTAATTGTTTTCCATTTAAAAAAAGTCATAAGAGCTACTAAAAAAATTACTGGTATAGCCATTTAAATTTGATGTAATTCTGTGTTAATTAGATTTAATAATCACAAGGATGGATTGAGATATTGTTAAGGGGATACAGAATCCTTGAGTCCCCATCTGAAAATCAGTGTTGCTTACAGATTACTGAGGTGGTTTCTGTGAATCTGAACCTGGCAATATCATGGTAGTGTCCCTGGCAATATCTGGAGTGGATACATTTTGCAGTGCAATTGACTAAGTCTTCATTATTTATACTCAGAAGCTGGCATAAAAACCTTGTGTGGAAATCAGGATGTAAGGTGGGATGCTGCACCCAGCTGTATGCTGGACCACCTGTAATTCTGAACCTGAGTTTGGAAGCATTTGGAGGATCTGTAGTGGTTGTAGACAAGCCACCTCCACATTATCTGTGCAGGGGAGAGTCTTGAGAGGACTAGAATGGCTGCAAAGACATGAAATCTTCACTGCTGATTTGTTTGTAGAGCCTTGAGGAGATGGGAACTTAATTTTTTGCAACTATTCTGTGGGTGAAAGGAGTTTCCCTCAGGTATTAGCTTCACAACTTCTGTAGGCAATCCATCAGTTTGAGAAATACCCAAGAATAGGATGTACAAAGAGAGAAAGTAGTGAAAAATAAGGTTCTTGTCAGTGAATATATTTGTTTTCCTATTTTGAATTCTACAGGTATTGTTACTTCAGCTGTCACCACAGTATCTAAATAACTTCCAGCAATATGTTAACATGTATGAATAGTCTCAGTCAGGAAAGGTTTTTTTGCTTCTTTCATACAATTTTCATCCTCAGAACTGAGTATATATTTCTGGAAGGGAAAAACGGATATTCACTTAATGCAAAAAGTGTAGATAATTTTTGTTTTTATTTTAATATTTTCTACACATTTATAGACATAAAATACTATCTGTTTATAATATATATTATATTTTTTCTATACATTTATATCATGCCTGGATATTTGTTGAAGGACAGCAGGAAAAATTATAAGGGATTTGGACTTGAAGAGTATGGAAGGAATACAACTTTGCATTAATCATGGAATCACAGAATGTTTTGGGTTGGAAAGGACCTTAAAGGTCATCTATCTCCACCCACCCTGCATAGGCAGGGACAACTTCCACTAGGTCAGGTTGCTCAAAGCCCCATCTGACCTGGCCTTAAACACTGCCAGGGAGGGGGCATCCACAGCTTCTCTGAGCAACCTGTGCCAGCATCTCACCACCCTCACAGTCAAGAATTTTTAATCTTGTACCTAAGCCAGTGAGAAGGAGGTGCTTTCTAAGTATGGTAGTGTAGACTGTTAATTCTTTAGCACAGGTTCCAAAAGAGGTTCCAAATAGCTGGTATCCATAGTTCAGCATTTCTTAGAGCTTATTGTTCTTAACAAGTTGATCTTTTTGTTGAGGATAATTTAGTATTTTCTTCCTAAACAACTGGAATTGTGTTATGTGGATATATAACTTCCTGCATGTATATGAATGACAAAAAAAAAAAAGAGGGACTTTCTTTGGGGTTTCAGTATGTGTATGTTTGTGTGTCTATGCACAACAGATGCAAAACTCGGAAAAATAACCTGCAAGGTCTGGAAAATTGCCAAGCTGGACAGGGGAAAACATCAACTGCTTGTCTACTGATGGGGAGAATCTCTGAAATCCTTCAGTTTCCTAAAAAGCCTGCTAGTCTTCTGTTTGCTATATTTCATAAAGCAAACTAGAAAATAAAATAGTGCCCAGTCTAACAGGAAAGCAAAACCACCTATTTCCAATTCTTCTGCTTCAAATTCCAGTTGTAGAAGGCTGCAAGCCATAGATCAGAAGGGCAGAGTCAAAACTCTGCTCTTATTTCTTCTTTCCTAAAATCTTCTTTCAAAGAAATCCAGTTTTATTTAAGATATGAAACAACATTTTTCTTACTTCTGCTTGCAAAAATATACCAGAAGTGCAGGCGTGTGGGTGAATTCACACAGCTAACACCTTTGGAAAGATGTTGGGGTAGATTCCCAATGTTTGTTCTCCTGCACACCTAAACTCTAGTGCTAAGAAACAAGTTTTTATCTCACCTCTCTTTTGGGTTCTTTAGGAAGTCTGAGAGGGTGGATTTTTGTATGACCTAAACCCCAGCAGTCTGATAGGCTCAGCTACCAAGGTCAGAGCTTAGTCACTGGCTCAAAGAAGTCAGCCACTGATGTAGAAGGAATATAGGATTTCTCAGTTTCTGTATACTGTAGGTCTTACCTTGCTTGTTTTCTTAGTCCCTCTAGATCTTGTTGGGGAACAAAGCCTGAAAATGTTCCAGGAAACAGAGGGTAAATTTAAAAATCTAGTCTTTACTTTTTAATTAAAAGGACTTAACAACAACAAAGGCAAAAGTTCTGAAGGACCCAGTTGCTTTGCTTTGCTTACTTCAGGAATACAGTGATGCTCTATCTGTTTCTTTTGTTGTACGTGGTCTTTGGTGTCAGGTTTGTATCATGCAAACAGAACACTAGGCTGGCATGGAGCTCTTGGAATAAAGTTGGGTTTGTGGATGTGAAAGCAGGGAAGGCAACAGTCTGTAAGTTTAATATTTCCAAGCTGTTTGAGAAAGCTGCCCTTGGGGTCTGAGATACTTGCATGCATCTTTTAGAGTGTGGGTTTTTTTTTGTTTTG
This sequence comes from Heliangelus exortis, assembly GCF_036169615.1. Classification (NCBI taxonomy): domain Eukaryota; kingdom Metazoa; phylum Chordata; class Aves; order Apodiformes; family Trochilidae; genus Heliangelus; species Heliangelus exortis. Next base: position 33,181,193 of record NC_092423.1, read on the forward strand.
GTTTGTTTTTTTTAACATATGGAATTTTAAACTCATACTCTTTGAGAGAATACAGGGAATCACTTTGTCAGAAAATTTGTTTTCCTCCTGTTGCTTAATTTCTCTTTTTGATGATGCACATTCTCACTGCTTGATTTGCATTTCACTAACGTGTCTGTCCCTGTATATATATCCACTCCTTAGGGTAAGCTGGAAGCTGCTTCTGTCAATAGTCTGCAAATTTGGGAAGATGCTAAAGGCAGTGGTGATTCTTCTGTGATAAGAGGCAATTTCCATGGAGCTGAGGAACTTCAGTCTCCAATAAATTAATGGCCCAATCTTTGAGGTTCTGTTCGGATGTCTTCTGCATTCGTTTACTTCCTGGAGAAGAGCAGGCAGGCAAAGTGGGCAAAGTCTTTTTTACCTTCACTAGAAAGAAAGGCAAGAAGGTGCAGAAAAATCTCAGCAGCTCTACTCTCCTATGCCTCTCCTGCCTCGTGCCACCCTGAGACATGAAGTCTGTTCTGTTCCTATTTACAATGATTGAGTCTTGAAAGGGAGGAAGCTGCAGCTCCACCAGGAACAGAATAAGGAACACAAGGCAGGAACTGAGGATATGAAAGTGACGAAAGAAAGGTTGTGCAGGATCTTTTTGCCTGGAAATTGTTTTGAATGTGAATAAGGCTCTCTAAAGAAGTCTGGAAGTAAGTAAATATTACTCCTATTTTCAAGAAGGAGAAGCTGGAGAACTGCAGGCTGGTCAGCATCTCCTTGATCCCTAGGAATGGGATGGAATAAGTAATCCTGGAAACCATTTCCAGACACTTAAAGAAAGAAAAATTGTGCCTGGCCAACCTGATAGTCTTCTGTAATGAGATTACTGGCTTAGTGGATAAGGGGAATGTAGCAATGTTCATCTTGATTTAACAAGCTTTTTGACATTGTCTCCAATAACATCCTTGAGACAAACTGATGAAGTATGGCCTAGTTAAATAGACATGGAGGTGGATTGAAAACTGGCTGAACAAATGGGCCCAGAGTGTTGTGACCTGTGACACAAAGTCCTGCTAGTGGCTGGTCACTCATGGAATATCCATGAGTCAATACTGGGTCCAGTACTGTTTAAAAGTTCATTAATGACCTTAAGGCACGACAAAGTACACACCCAGAAAATTTGCAGATGCTAGACCAGATGGACATGCTGCCACCCAGAAGACTTTCAGCAATCTGGAGAAATGGACTGACAGTAACCTCATGAAGTTTAACAGGATAAAGCAGAGACCTGCATATGGGGATGGATAACTCCATGCCCCAATAATGCAGGGGAGGGAACCAGCTGAAAAGCAACTTTTCAGGCAAGGACCTGGGGGTTCTGGTGGACACCAAGATGAACATGAGCCAGCAATGAGCCCTTACAGTAAAAAAGATCACCAATAACCTGAGCTGCTTTAGAAGAGTTTTGCTGGCAGGCTAAAGGAGGTGATTCTTCTCCTCAGAACTGGTGAGATGCTTCTACAGTCGTGGGTCTAGGCCTGAGCTCCCCAGTACAGGAGAGACACAGAAACACTGGGGAAAGTCCAACAAAGGGCCACAAAGACAATGAAAGTACTGGGGTACACCTACTATGCAAAAAGGCTGAGGAGCTGGGACTGTTCAGTCTGGAGAAAAGAAGGCTTTTCTCTTTCCATGTGCAGAAATTCTGGGCAGGGGGTGGGAGGAAGAAGATCAGGGCAGTAAGAAAGATGGACACAGACTTTTCTCAGTTGTAACAGGGAAAAGACACAAGAGACAATGGGCACAAATTAAAATGCAAGGAATTCCACCAAACCATAAGGAGAAAAAGAATACTTTCTCTGTTAACTGAAGACTGGAACAGGTTGCCCAAAGAGGGTATATAGTCTCCATCCTTAGAGATATTAAAAACTCAGGCAGTCAACATCCTGTGTAGGTGGTGCCTTGCAACCTCAACCATTCTGTGATCCTAACAATCAATATGTAGAGTCAGCTGTGCCAACTGTCAAAAAAAGTTTTGAAAATTCCATACACAATCATCTTGCAGTTTCAGTGTCAGTGATATCTTCTGTGTGAGGGCAACTTATTTTTTTAACCTTTAACCTTTTTTAACCTTTGGGGTTGTCACTGAAAACTAAGTATAGATGTGCTTTCTGGCAACTTCAAAACGCCTTATTCTTTTCTTCAAGGATAAAAAAAATACAACCTTACCAACTATTTAGCTGAATACTGACTCCTTAGCTACTGAGGATTTCTGTACTCATGCTAACTTTTCAACTGGCAGACCTACTGAATGCCCGAGTTCCTACAATGTGTAGACCCTGGTGAATATAGCTAAAGAAAAAATAGCCCTCACTATACCCATGCAAGATAAGGATATAAACAGGCTACTTCCCTGTTAGAAATAGATCTTGGTGTCAGTTGTTGGCAATTCATAGAAAATCTCAATTCTGTGTTCCTGGAATGCTTATAAAGAGTGTAGGGAATAGCACTGAAACTACCCTTAAATAGCTGTATCAGCCTCTTCAAATACGTGTCTGATGAGTTTATTTCAAAGAGAGTATAGCACATAGCATTGGAGTCTGGAGGACTGGAGAGGAAAAAGGGGGACACTAACACCATCCTCTCTATATTTCTTTTCAGGTCCTTTATTTCTAGCTCTGGGTCATTGCAAAGAAGCTAACAAAAAGCCTCCTAAACATGATGGAGCTGAGCACAGCAACAGCTTCTCCCTTCTTGTCTCCCAGTAGCCAGGCAGAGACACATCAGCAGTGATACCGCTCCCACGTGTTCCAGCCACTGTTGGACAAAAAAAGGTAAAAAATCAGTTGAGAACAGTTGTCTGAGTGAATAGCTTTCCTGCAAAGTGGAACTGAAGGGGATAGGACTTGCTAGCCTAGAAAAGTGATGGTGGAAAGGGGAATGTAAAGGTTAATTTCTCCTGTGGAGATGGTGGATTGAAAGCAATTATGGCTGCTCTAAGAATCCACTCCAGTCTGTTGTTTGAAGGAGGATACTGGGCTGGACAATCCTTTTGGCTTACACTCATCAGACTGTCCTCATGTACTCAAGCAGGGTGGCATAGCAGACCTCAGGACCTCTCCTCTTATGAGCTGTATTTCCCAGAAAATAGCTGAATTCCTGTTCTTAATGATGCATTTTGGCAGCATAAGCACCATTTCCGTTAAGTCCAGCACAGATCTGCACTTGCCCATGAGGGGATACTATAAAATCTCTTAATGCAATTAGAATTGTATTAAGGTTGTAAAACCCAGTGCCAGGACACAGGAACTAACGAAAGTGCAGGCAGCAGGAACAGGATGTGATAGTGGTGACATGTGACACCTTTTCTTCCCTCTGTCATCCTTGTGTATCAAAGTACTGAAATCTGTTATTAGTGTCACATGTCAAATACTGATGTGTTATACTGTAATTACTGTAAGAAACCACAAAGATAAAGTGTGGAATCTTCTATATAACAAAACCAATCAAGCATGCTATCTATATTTTTGTCTGCAGCATTATTTGCCTCAAACAGGGTCTTCTGTCTTTCCTTGTGGTCATGATGTCATTGTATCATTAGGCATTGAAACCCACTGATTAGAAGAAATATCGTGGAAAGTCTCCTAGATAGATGCCAGTCTCCATTTCACTATAAATAATGAGTAGTTAGGAAACTGGAATATGTCAGTTGGGTTTTTTTCTTCATGTTTTAGAGTCCATTTCATTGGTTTCTGATTAATGTTTCTAAGTTGGGTGCCATGAGTAAATCAGAAAGATCGTAAGGATACCAATCTGTCTGAAATCTGTCTAGTCTGTAAACAAATGTCATCATGGGTCACAACTAGTAATGGCATTCCTAGTGATGTTTTCCACTTCAACTTAATGAATTCATATGCAATATTCTGAATCCAAATAAGTGGTGGCTATCTCAGCTGAAAAATGTGCTTCCAATTTCTGAGGCATTGGCTTATGGCAGAGTATGATAGAGCCATGATCTGAGACACCGTCGCAGTTAGAGATGCATCAAGCTGCTCACAGTTATTCTGCTCTTCAGGGGGTCTCACCTAAACTTTAGGGTATACAGATCAATGGGGTTAAGAGTCTCTATCTGCTTTGATTCACCAGAGAAAAGATTTTGCCTCCCTACAGACCTCTAAATGTCTCTTGATCATACTTCCACCCTTTAAAACCTCCACTATTCCTCAAAGTCTTTCATAATATGTATTATGTATGTAAATGAAGTCAGGACTATGTATTAGTCCTTCATAATATGTATTATATTAATAGATAATATTAATATATTAATAGTCCTGACTTCATTTACATATTCCAGCTAAAGGCCTTCATGCTCTCCTTTCTAACCCCCGTCTTTAACCAACTGTCATTAAGTTAAAGTTGCATACACTCCATCATTTATAGCTCCTTAACTTGCAGCACATGTATTCAGCACCAGATGGAAGCAGGAAGAAAAATTGCCTGTGCTGCTGAGTTTCATTTCCCAAGGCAGACAGAGGCTATAGATCAGGACAGAAGAAGAAGGAAACTCAATGGGAAGATGCACACAAACTTTGTTGTACTGCAGAGGATGTTTGAACAGCTGTAAATAAGCAAAGAGTAGGGGGGTTATTGCATGATCAGAGAGGACAGAAGGCTTGTGTGAGACAAGTAAAGAGCCCTCAGGTTATGGCAGAAAGAGGTGAAAAGGAATTTCTGAGCATGGTGCTTTTGTGAAGCTCACACAGTCTCAGATCTGTCTCTAAATAATTTGGCCTGAATCTTTGATTTTTTTCAGTGAGCTGGCTGCAGATATTTTCCTCATTGGAAATTAACCAAAGTGCCTCTATTCCTTTTGTATGAAGAAAGCTACATTTGGTTTGTTTTTTTTTTTTAAGCTGAAGGAAAAAGCATTATATATAATTCAAAACTTTTCATTCCTGCTCTAACTATATGGACCCATCTTACTGCCCTCTGTCATTCCTTTGGTATGGCAGGAACTCAAAGCTTTTCTGACTGAGTGCCTTCTGGATTCCTGCTGGTGGATTGGTGCCACAGGTGCTTTGTGGTTGAAGAGGCTCCCCCTGAGACAGCCCAGTGCTCGCTGTCTGATGTGATGACAACTCAGTTGGTGGCTGGGCTACTTAAAGAGTTCTGCTCCCTGACATCCACTGACGGTCCTGTATCCTGCTGTTCCTCTTGCCATGTCAGCACAACTGATTGCATAGCTGGCTGAAAAGCAGTTTTAGGCTGGATCCTTTTCCTAACCTATTTCTTTGAGGGACCTGGCCAACAGGGTGTCAGTAGCACCATGATATGACAGGGCAGCCACAGTGGGGAAGGGCTGCTCAGCCAGTGGTGCTGCTGACAATGTAGGTTGGCCTGGCCCTTAATAAATAGTCATAGTGGAAAGGAAAGCAGTTGTTTAGTACACAGAACACTACAAGAGACAAAAGGTCTTTGAGCAGAAGGAAAATGACACTGGGAGTTTGAGCTGTGCCTGGAGAGTGTCCATACAGGTGGTAAGAAACAGGGTGTTTGGAAGTGTGGAAGGTGGAAGACCTAAACTGTCAATTGATTTGGTGGTTCCATTCAAGGCCACATATGGGATCAGTTAGTCCACATTTACTGTCCCCAAACTGGCTGACTACTTCAATGCCTGGCCTGAGGAAGAGCTATGTGGATGTCTGTGGTAACTGTGTTTATTATCTTCCAAAACGTGACAGTGTTCAATGAGTGAAGATCTGTCACACTAAAATATATGCATAATGTGAGATGAGACTGTGGGACAGAGAAAAGTGTTACAGCCACGTCAGTGTGTTCAAGTGTATAGGCAAGTACAGCAGACAGTTACTAGTTCCTTAAAATAGCAGTTTCTTTTCCTTCCTTAGTTTTAATCCTCCTCTTGTTATCTTCTGAGTAAGAGAGAAGTAAATAAATCTGATGGGCACCGATTGGCAGAAAAAAGCTGTTCAGGTTACTGTGCTTCAACAGGAGGCACAATGAGTCAGGAGTGCAAACAATCAGCTGAGTAGGGGAAGAGAGATCTTTCAGATGTGATCTGAGTAGCCAAAGTTTGTGCTGGTTTGCCTTTAATTTCTGCACCTTTGTTTTTAAGCATTTGAAACTAGTTTTGGGGTGAGGGTTTTTTTGTTTGTTTTTTGATTTGTTTTGTTTTTTGTTTATTTTTAAAATTAAGAATAAATACTTCTCCATGAATTTCACTTTAAATAACTGATTAACACAAGACATTTCTCACCCATGGATGTGGTGAAACTTAAAGGCAAAGTTCTGAGATGCCTGAAGAAAACACCCAGCTCCTTTACACATCACTCCAGGGTCAGGTCTCTGCTAGCAGTTAGGGGAGGTCATCACAGAACTAGGTGAGCCTGTTGAAGAGTTGGCATGGGAAATATCAGGTCTGGGATAAGTGTCACCCAGGAAGGGCTTACAGCTAAAACAAGTTCCCAGAATGCAGCAAGTTGGTAGAGTGCACATCTGAGTCCTTGAGACTTGGGTCTCTGAGAAATGTTAAACTGTTTTATCAGCACATCACAGACACCACCCTGCTGCTCCAGCAGTGGTGTGAGAAATGCCAGAAGATTTCTTCTCTCTAGTGGATGTCGGTGAAAAAGGAGACTGTGCTGTGTAACAGAGCAGAGCTAGCAGCTGAGCTGAATCACAGCAGCCAGTTTTGGCCTCCTAGGACAGGCAAGAGTGCTCAGTTCTGGCTTCCCTAATGCCTTTCCTTACTGCTTTAATTACTTCAGCATCTGATAAAGTATGGAGAGAATTAGATTATTTCTCACTTTTGCACACTGGGCCACTTTAAGAGGAAGCCATTATTGATGGCACATAATAACAGTTTGCAGTTTTTCCTCTTACCTGTGTCTTGAAGGTAGGGATAGATGTGTTTATCATCTACCAGTAGCATCTCCAGTAAGCAAGGAAGAAGACTGAGGTCTTGCTGAGAGAAAACTGAGAAGAAACCAAAAGTATCCCCAGGTGCTAGAAAAGAATTTTACAAAGTGTTAAAAACAGCATCCCAGGAAACGGGTTATGGAGGAGTCAGTAGTCTTTGCCACTGCAGTGGCTGGGAGAGTCCTTCTGTAGCTGAAGTTCTAGAAAGTTGCCTCAGAGTTTGATCTAATAATAGGAAATGCTCTCAGATGATGGTCATGGCAGAAACTTGATTTCCAGCTGCTCTGTCATATCTATAAATTATGCCATTATCCTGCTACTCACAATTTCATCCTACCATTTGTAAGTAGCACAGAATGACAGAGTAATATGTAATATGATATGGAAAGTTTTGAAGTAGATTTAAATTTAAAATGGAAAATGAAATGATGGTACTGTGTGTAAAGGCTGATGTAATAGAAAAAAGTATCCCTCTTGCCTAATGAATTTACTAGGAAATATATTGCCAATTATGCTGCTAAAAGTCACCAAATAACAACTGTGGTTATTTAAAGAGCTGCCAGTGGAGGGAAGATGGGCAGAAAGAAGTGGAAATGCAAAAGCACCCTGGAGACTGGAAGATGTCTTAAAAAGTGGAAATAAAGAGGAGTGTCTGTTACTGACAAAGATAGACAGACTGCTAGAGAAACCATGTTTCAAATATCATCTTTACATTGGTAATTCTCCAGAGGTTTCTGGCAGGTTGCTTCACACCCTAAGTTACCATTACACTGACACTGAAAAGGCAAAAGATCTTTAAGACTCTAATATTCAGTTGTCAAGATCTTCCACATCGAAACCTTAGAAAAACTGGGTTGGATTTTGCTTTGTTCCTTTTCAAACAGTGCTTCTGAATTGTGTGCATGTCTGCTGAAACAGTCTCTGCAAAACAAACCAGACTCTTTTCCCCAAAACAGCTTCAGCAGTCCTTCAACAGCACTGAAGTTTTCCTGGAAACTACTCTCCATATTATCATGGAAAGAAAAATTATCTCCAGTAGCTGGTGGTCTGCAACAAAATGAACAGAGCTTATATGAAGTATACAAACAGGGGGGAAAAAGGGAGTGCACATTCTGCTCTTTATTGCCCCTCCATTGCTCTATCTCTCCATTAGAACTGTGTCATTGAGCTCATGAGAATTCTGCTGATAAATGATGGGTCTCTGAACCAAGCCAATGCATATCTGGGCCCAAAACCATAGCCCATGTTCATCCCTTTTTTATTATATTACTTGGCTTTTTGGTGTAAGCACTACATTTCATGGGTTAGGCAGGTATGATTATTCTTAGCCAAGGGATTAAGCAAAATACAAAAGCCTGGCCATGAAAATGAATTTTAAGGAGAGAAGTGGGCATAGTTGATCTAATTTTAATTGCTGAGTGGCAGGTAAACAAAATGAGGCAAAACAAAAAGTCCCTATGGCTAAAAGGTCCTGTTATGAAGTTACAGTAGCTTGAAAATTAAGGAACCATTAATTTACTAAGTAGGCACTGTGGGATTCAATAAACTAAAGAATATTTTCCCTTTAACCTTACAGCTGAAATCAGCACTCTTGAATTACTGTATACAGCTTTTGTATACAAGCAGTGAAGGAGTTTGATTCAACTTTCTGAAAGTTTCAATTTTTCTTATTTCTGTAGAGAAGGCTATGATCTTTTAATGACTGTTACTTCTCTAGAAATGGCCTGAGATTTTTCTAAAATTCTTCTCCTGCATGTTTTTCCTAGACATATTCTCTGCATTTAACAGCTTATTCATCTGAATCCATTTCAGTCTTTTGGACCCAAATGTGTGGGTGCAGACCCATTGTAGGAGGCAGGCCTTTACCTTAATGGGTTTGGAATCCTTTTGTGTAATACTTGGGAAATAAAAACTTTGTTCTGTTACAGTGTGCTGATATGCAGAAAAAAGCATTCACCTGCTTCATTTTTGTGGCAGGTCTCAGGTTGAATAATCCAACTCAAAAGTAGCACTCAGATTCATTTTCAAAGGCTCGATTTTCAAACATTTCATGACTATGTGAGGCGTATATTTCTGCCTCATATATATGTGAGGCATATTGATTTCTGCTTTATTCATTCCAGCTCTGAGTGGCAGCCTCATCTGGATGAAACACACTAGCATTTGACCATAGCTGGGAGTCTGGTTTCTAACTCATGAATAACTTGGCAGCATTACCAATTTAGCTCTTTTCTTCTGCTTCTACATTTGTCTGTGGAGAATTGCTTTCCAAGGGAAGTGTCTGACAAAGCAAACACATGCAAACAATTGTGTAAGAGCCTGCAAGACCCTAGAAATACCACATTCTCACAGAAGAGCACTGTGCAGAAAATCCAGGTCAGGTGTTGGGAACCTAATGTAGTCAGTGTGTCGTGTCAGGATGTCACAGCAGTTGGGCCACCACATCTCTGAGCAGGTCTCTATAGCACAGGAGCTTTGGTCTTCTGCCTCCTTTCCTCATCGTGGAGGTGGAGCTCTCTCAAGGACCTCCACACAGAGTTCTGGTTGAATGGGTGGAACTGTCCCATGTGTCACAACACTGGAGGTAGGGCTGCTGCTGCTTCTCTGGAGGTGTGGGCTAAGTAGGAACCTGCATGCAGATGTGTCTGTCATGGTGTTATTGGGTTGTATCTCCTAGATGCTTCTGTGTCCAGCTGTTAAGAAGGAAAAATATCAGCAGATTGGCTTTCAGGAATCCTTGCAACAAATTGTTCCCATTGACTTCAGTGGAAATAATCCTGAAAAGAAGCTGGTGTTGACTGGTGCCTTCTAGCTGTCCCTGTATGTTCCTTACTGCAGAGACATGCCAGGTTTCATTAATTATGCTAGAAGAGTACAGAATTTAGTAAAAGGAGCATGTGTATACATGTCAAATTGCTAATGACAACCCTGCCTACACTTCATATTGAAATGGTTCCAAGGCACGTCAAAAAGAGGAGGTACAGAGTAACTGACAGTGAAGAAAGCAATGTGAAATTTAAGCAGTCATCATGAGAGCTTGCATATAAAAATCAAAATGAGATTACTGTGAGACTAGCTAATATCTGGCTTCCTCTCAGTCTGGAGATGAAAGAAGGGCAGTAGCTTACATTTCAGCATGGTGATACATACAGATGAGACATTGGTTAGAGACTTTTCAATTAAAAAAAAAAAAAAAAAAAAAAAACAAACGCAAAAAGATAGACCCAATGCATACAACTTCTCCTTAGCATTACCCCTGTGAGGTAGAAGTATTGAAAGATTTCCAGATGATTCAGTGTCTGAAATACCATGTTTTCATGTTCTCATTCTCTGGATCTCGGAGCTTTGTGTTTTCATATCTGAGTTCAACTTGGAAATTTTTTTTTGAAATTACTTAGTCAATTGTTCTAGCTAAGGAAACACTAATCAGAATACTGGTCTCTTTCTATGAACTGATGTTTCTCTGAAGATTTACAACAGCAAGAAAAATTATGCTTCAGCATTCTACTGAAGTGTCCATTCTAACACAGGCACCATACCACCTCCAGCAGCCCAGTGATTCAAAGTCCCTGCTCTGTCTTTGAAAGACTGAAAAACCCCCAACTCACAGGGAACAGGTGAAAGGAGATGGTAAGGGGCTGAAGTGTCTTATATATACACATTACAGTCTCTGTGGGGAAGCATTTGTTGTCCTTTGGAGGCAATTTGATCACCTCCATATGGACTGCTGAAAATGTCACAGCCTGCAATTTAGCTCACTGAGAAATACAAGATGTTTTCTTCCTTCTCTCCTGCAGATCTTTCTATCACCTGCCATCTTCCTCAGCCACTTCTAGAAACTGCAAAATTAGGAATGACAAAACATGCAAAAATGAATCATAGGTAGAAGTGACAGCTCAGAAATATAAATATGCACTGTAGGTGGGATTTGATTTAAAAAGAAACATGAAAAAGAGCAGGAATTCTTTGGAAAAAAATAAACGATATGCAGAAAGTGAAGGCTCCAAAAGTCCTGGTGAGAAAAGAACTGGCAAAGAATCAACACAGCCAAGCAAACATGGCAGAAACCTGTGTAATTAAATCAGATGTGTTAAATTTGCTGATCCAGCTTACTCAGAAATTGTTTTCTGTTTCAGTCAGACCTGTCCGGGTCTCTGGTTATTTCTGCCTTTTTAAATCTAGGATCATTTACTTTGATTCACATTTGCTTCCACTTTACAGGTTTATGTGCTTTTGATGACCTAGCATTTGCAATAAAAGACAGGAAGGTGTTTTATTTGTATTTTTGTAACAGCTAGAGCTGAGTCAGCAGCTTTAAATATAATTTTACACAGTTAACTTCTCATTCTTTATGACTAAAATGTTTTTTTTCCTTAACCATGCCTGCAAAATGCAATCACTTACGATGAAGTCTGTGAGTCAAAGAGATCTGATAAACTGAAAATTAAATCTATTATGAGTATTTAATTTCCTATAATACCAAGCCCTGCTGCATTTCTAACTGCATCTTTAAATGTAAACATGGAATTATAGGAACTACCTGTGTATGTCCCCAGTGCAGTTGGCATTCAAAGTATCTTTCTGGGACACGCAGTACAATTGCATTTATTTCTTTATTTTTGGGACATACTCTCAGACCTCCTTTTGCTGAAATGACAATTTGAATTCTCTCCTGTAAGGCTTCATTTGTATCTTACAGATGGACAGACTTCAGCATTTTGCAGGGATGTGACCTGAATCTAAACCGAAACCAACCTTTTTATTGCTTACTTCAAAAAAGAGATGCTTTATATGCAAGATGGCTCCTGCCCCAAGGAGCTTGCAGTTTGCATGTAGGCCCAGAGATTGCTGAAGGTAAGGAGGATGGACAAAGTGATCTAGCTATGGGGTTCCGGAGTAATGAAAACACAAAATTCTTTGGAGACAAAGATGCTTCTACAGCATACTACACACAGCTTTTTTAATTATCCTGGGATGATGATAAGCTGTGGCACACTGTACCTCTCATCTCTAGCTCTGTTATACCAGACAATGCACCCAAAGTACCTGTGATACCCAAGATCTCTGGGACTTAAACAAATGTTCTGCTTTTCACCCTTGTGGTGTTCAGCCAAAGTGTTGTGGAACAATGGGGAAGAAGGTTTTTAAGTCTGGAGAAACTGGGAAAAATATTCGTCTTGATTTCCAAGAGCTTCATGCTAGGGCAAGAGAACTGAAGTTAGTTCTGTTCTGCCGAGGTCAGACCCAGGGAGGCAAAGGTAAGCAAATATCCTGGAGGATTATCCTATCTTTATGGCTTTAGAAATCAACTTTCTCCTCTTCTTTTGATTTGAGAGACTGAGCACTTAGAAGGAAAGGGGAAGGGGAAAGAGAAGATCCTTGAGATCTTCCTTCCCTCTCTCTAAAATATCATAACTCACATTTTCTGCAAACTGTTTGCAGAAAAAAAATTGTTAGTATTTGTGAAAGTTTTTGTCATGGGAAACTTCTCTTTCCTTCCAGATTTCTTGCAGTACTTTCCTGTCTGAGGCTTGAGAGGGATTTTATGCTAAGATCAGACCCTCTACTGTAGTTGTGTTCTGGTGATTGGCATTTCTCCCCCATTCCCCATGGAGAGCTTGTGTGCGTGTGCCTTCTTCAGAAGCACTTACTGAGTGTGGGAAGGGAGGGCAGAGCCCACTCTCATCCCAGCACAACCTGAGCACAAAGTGCCTGGGTAAAAAATGGGATGGTAACAGAAGGAATCAGGGATCTCTGGGTAGGTTTTAAAGATTTTCTGATGAATTAATTGACGGAGTTTTTTGGCTGTCCTTCCATCCACCCAGACTGCCCTTTTTCTCTGTATTTTGGCTACTAAGAAAATTGTGATAGTTTATCAAAGAGGCTCAGCCCTTCTTCCTTTTCAGAAGCTGACATAGCATATCTCGTCTCTGAGAAGTGCTGCCTTCTGCAGGTAGCACAAGTGTATGTGCTTTCAGTTCTTTATCCAAACAAATCAGCTGTGCTGCTGTAGCATATTTTTGCAAACGATGTCTCAAATGCCCACATCTCCAAAAGCAGGAGAGGTAACAACTGTTGGTGTTTTCAGTCCTGCCTGTCTTTTCGAAAATGGTCTCTGAAGAATTTATTTTTTTTTTTAAAGTACACGGTTGTAATTAGGAGAGAAAAATGAGCTGTTAATCAGAAAGACACTATTTGCTCTAACATCTCAGGTACACCTGGGGCAGGGATTACCATGTGTGATACATCCATATTAAACAGCATATGGTTTCCTTTTCATGGTTGCCTTTATCATTAAAAATTGGTATTGTTCTTGCACAGATGGCTGAAGCTCAGGCAGAATCTGGATGCCTCTGTTGTCCACTGTATTCTCAGTTTTATTATGTTCTAAGGAGGAAAGCTACTTAAGTTTACTCTGCAAACAGGATATGCTGAGCACTTTTCATGCCCTTTCACTGGACCTGCTAATAAAAAACCAGAAATGCCAGTGATTAAATAACTGTTACTTAGTATATTAAAGGATACTAGATACTGAAGTTCAGTGGTTAATAGGATGAATGGCATCAGATTCACTTGGGATACACAGAGGTAATACAATTTATGAAGTTGCTATTAAATTCCTTCCTTCCTTTTCTGGATACTTGGGTGTCCATAGATTCATAGAGCAAATCCAAGAAAATGGGTCTGCATAAAATTTCTTCAAGGTAGGGCTACTGCTTGCAATTACAGTTGTAACTCTAGACAGTCACATATCCTGAGGTAGTTTGATGTGGTAGACCAGGCCTTTCAGTTATATAAGTCAGTGCAATGCTATTGCCTTCAGGGCCTTATCAGGTCACACAGCAACCTGTTTCCACAGCAACCTGTGCTTTATCTCACATAATGTTTAGGCCTCATCATGGATTAGCATCATCTGAGGACTTAGAAAGGCAAATGTTAAAAGGCAAACAGAAGTAGCATCACAGAAGCCTCAAAAAAACTTCAGCAAACACTGAGAAATATTGTTTCCTCGGGCATTTTATGCACTCATGCCCTTAACCTGACCTTCAGAAGCTACAGCCAACTCAGTCATAATGTGACACTGCCAAGTAGAAGGATTCTTATGGAAGACTTCAAGATGGTGTAGTCTTGTGGACAGGAAGTATTGTGTTTAAAATTCAGATTTATTCCAGCGCAGAACAGATGTAAATTAGCTAAAGTGATTAGCAGAGAATTATTTCAGTGCAAAGGAAACTAATAGTTGAAGAAAATATGAATGAAAGGAGAAGAAAGGGAGATAGTAGGTAAAGTTCCTCCAGTTTTATGTTAGGTGGCCTGAAAAGCATAGTGGTTCCAGAGTTGCTCCATGGACAAGGTTGCTGCTATAAAGTCAGCAACTTCCATGGGAGGAGCAGGACAGAAAACTGACAGTAGGACCAATATTAGATGCAGAGTTTTAAAGTACTGCTGCATGTCTCTCAGAGATCTTGGAAATGCACTGCATATTCTACGAATCCCAGTCCCATTTCCATTGAATTTGCCCTAGTGCTATGAGAATGTTTTCCTAAGGGAAAAAATTCCAGATACCTGTAGGGGAAAAGGATTGAAGTTCAGTAGCTGAGAGCTCTGTGCTCAGAAGCCTCAACACACCACTGCTACTGTGCTAGAAACACTAATATACAAGGTGGAGCTGACTGTAGAATGGCAGCAGGACTCCTTCAACACTTCCTTGCCATTGAAGTCATGGAAGTGCTGTAGATATAATCAAATTAATTTTCTCTGACATTCTCTATCATTTTCTCTATCATTCTAATGCATGTACACACAGAGTACATCCTCCTTAATATATTATCCTTAAAAAAAACAAACCCTGAAGGTCTTCCCTATTCTGAATTTGAAAAACTGTAAGATCTTTGAAGAAATGAAACATGATATTTAAACAAGGCATTTACCTAAAACCCCAATTTTATTTCAGAAGAATGAGTTCCTATAAATAGTTTGTGCTTCTCTTACAGACTGATTTGAACTCAGGAACTGTTTCTGGCCTGTGTTAATTTGGTGGGAGCTTTATCTTCAACTGAGGCTAACAGTATCTCTGCTTAAGTGGTTTCACTGAGTTTGAGGAGGTATCTTCCAAACAATATCTGACAGAATGAATTCTATAAAGTATGAGGAAGAGTATTGGAATCTGGGTGTGTATCAAGGTAAGAATCTTGATAGAAATGTCTTAAAATTAGATCATGCTTTCACAATCTTCTTCTGTGTTATCACAGATCATTTTATGCTAGCCACCATGCTGTGTATCTCTGTTGTCCATCACGTTTCACCTGCTGCCCTTACCTTGCAGATTTGTCATTCTCAGCCTTTGCCTCCTGGTCCTCACTCCTTTTCCTTTCCAAGGTAGTGAGGAGATGTTGAAGAGACTCCATTTATCTAGTTTCAAAATTGTCCTGCTTTGGGCCATGATAGAGGTAATATTCTGTCTTGTAATTTTTCTTTCAGCTAAGTCTCTTGTAAGTAGCTGCACTTGCTGAAATTAACAACAAGTTTCTCAGTCAGTGTCTGCTTCTAGGACTGATAACACTCGATGTTTATACTTACAGCTAGAGACTGGTGTGCAGAGCCGAGGCCACTATTCGGTTCTGAGGAACATTTTGGGCTCCAGAAAGAGAAAAGTAGTAAAGAGGTCACACCTGCAACACTCCTTTAGGGAGGAGTGTACAAGATAAATGACCAAAATTGACCAAAGAGAGTATTCAATCCCATACACATCATACTCAGTATAGATTTGAGGAATCACGAGGGTCAAACCTCTTCCTCCTCCTTTTCCTCTTCTCCTTTGCCCTTCTCCACCTGTCCCTGTTTGCTTTGGCATCCTGGGAGGATTCCATCCGTTCCTCTGCCTGTGCTTCTGATCCATGCCAGCCTGAATCTGTGTGTTCCTGCCTGAAGGTCCCAACTGCTGCTGACTCCAGGAGTCCAGCCTGGACTTTCCCAGGGCTGCCTTGCAGCCTCAGTGGTGATGTGAGCATTATTGGGGAAAAGGGGGAGGAACATGGTATCATTTACCTGTATATTTGTATATATTTAATATTTTTTTTCTTTTTTATCATTACTGTTTCATTAAAACTGTAGTTTAATTTCCAGCCCTTAAGTCCCTCTCCCTTATCAGGGGATGAGGATTAACAGAGAGTATCTGTCATTTGCTTAATTGCTGGCCCAGCGTTAAACCTTGACAAAGATATTCAGGGAGACCTGAATCATTCTGGACTAACTCAAAAGAAACTCCTCTCTACCTAAGCCATTTACTATAATTCTGTATTTGTGGTGCCCAGATCTCTACTGTGGCTGCCAGAAGTAAATTTCCTTGAGGTGAAAGCCAATGACATGTGTAGAGCTGATACAACATTGAGAGAACTCCAACTGATTTTCATAAGAAAACCTGATACCCCAGCACTGAATGTTCATGTTGAAAGATGTATAAAATCTTTGCTAACTGTACTTAGCTTAAAGGAAAGCTATTGATGTAATAGGCAACTTAGTCTTTGGAGATCCAGGCTGAAGAGCAAGTGCCCATTTGGGACTGTGCATTTCAAAGGTGCCTTATTTGCTGGAAGCTTAGTCAAGAAGGGGTATGAGTAGATTATGTCTAGTTCTGTCTGGGTCAGAACCATCCATCTAACCCAAGCATTCTGCTGCACTTCCTCAGGCCCAATTATTCCCTGGCTTGGATCTGTTTTCAGTGTATGTAGCACTGCATTTCTCTTCCATGCAGTTGTGCAGTATCACTTTGAACCCGTGTCAATTGTTAGCACCCTGAAGTAATTTAGCAAGAAGATCTGCAGCCTACTCTGTGAAAAATCAAAACTTTTCTTTTTTTTATTGGACCTGTTTCACATTATGTTTAGTTGATGCTCTTCAGTTCTGGTACAAAAAGACACTGAACAATCAATCCTCATCCATCTGGTGCACACACAGGTATCTCTTTGCCAGACTGCAGTGCTTAGCCTGCTCATTTATCTGTAAAACAGAAGACCTTTCATGCCTTTGATCATTCTTGTTGGCTTCCTCTCAACCTTCTCAAAGTCTGAAGTGTCTTCTGAGATGAGAAATACACACTGAATTGAAATAGTGAACAAGCCATGGATTTACAGAGTTATCAAATAATGCTCCTTTTTGTTCTGTATTCATTTTTCAATAATGTCAAATATTTGTGTTGCTCTGTTGACTGGTACTGGATATTGAACTGTTGTTACAGTGAAACCACCTACAAGCGACCCAGGACATCCTTAGTGGTGATGACCAATTTAAAGTCCCTCATTTTATGTGTGAAGTTAGGATTACTTTTTCCCATGCCCATCACTCTGCATCTAGCTGTACCAGATATAATTTTCATTTTATTACACGTTTTATTCTGATTTTTAGTCTTGCTCTAAGACTTCATAAAGTCATCCTGCATTCCTGCTAGACTGATAAATGTGGTGTCACCAACAAGCTTTCCCATTCCACTATTCAGCAATTTCCAAACTTTCTTATGAATATGTTGAACTATAGAAGTCCTATCACAGACTTCTGAAAAACTCCTCTCCATTGGAAGAACTGATTGGTTGCTGTTTCCTGCCTTATAATCATGCAAGACCTTTCCTCTAAGAACTGTTTTTGGTAAGGGTCTTTGGCAAAGCTTTCTGCAGTTACAAATAGGCTGTGCTGGACAGAAAACCCTGCCTCACATGCTTGTTGACACCTTCACAGAAAAAAACTCCAAACCAATAAAACAAAATCAAGACGCAGTATTATGGCCTTTTATTTAAAGTTTCTCTGACTCCATTGGTCTGGATTGTGTATGGTACAATGCTTGCACAGTTATTAGCTGAGTCTCTATACTTTCTATTAATTTCTCCAATATGGAAACCAATCTGATGTTCCTGTAATTCTCCACTGGGATGGCTGCATCATATATGTTATCCTCTAGTCCTAAGTACCTAGACTGTTTTAAATGAAAGGTTACACAAGTCTCTCAGCAATGCAGCCATCCTTGAATTGCTTCAGAACTCTTGAGGGATTACCATCTGTTCTTGGGTTTTAGACTTTATTTGTTCCTATCCCTCTTTTCCAAGTAGCTAGTTTTGAGATGATTTGGTGAATACCCAGATCAGATTCAGATCATGCTTAGACCCCACTGTAATTTGGCATCTCTTTCTCTTCAAGTCTTAACATTAAATGCTGTGTTAAAAACTTAAATGCTGCACTGTAAGCCCATTGAAAATATATGAGACCATGGACTGAAGAATAGATTTAGTTATAAACTGTGTTCCCAGTCTCTGTTCAAAGATAGCTGACTTGTCTGTGCTTGTAAATTACACCTAGAAGTTGCCAATGTCTGTGTCTCAAGCTGTAGTTTAAGTAGAGATCAGTTTAGAAAATTATTTGTAAACATATAATTGAAATCTGGTTTTAGCTTAAGCGTCTTTGTCCCATTTCAACACTGTCCATTAAAAACAGTTTTATTATTGGCTCATGTTTTATATTACTATCAAGTGCACTTCCAACTGTTAAGAATTCCTTTATTTCAGCCCAGTGCCCACTCTTTGGTAAAGAATATTGATCTGACTTTCTGAAATAACTCAGATGGAAAACAGTTTTGAGAAAAGGTGCTATTTAGTACCTGAAAAGGCTCACTCAGCAGACAAGAGAATAGTCTTAACTACTGAGACTAGAGAGATATATGCCTACAGTCACATAGGATTGCTTAGCCTGTACTACACATGCTATTGTGTAAAAATCCTCTTTGTTCTTCAGATGTACTCATCTTTTTTACAAAGTCAGTCCATAAAGCGATATGTTTTTTTGTATATATTAGCAAAAGAAGCCTGCACTTCTGCTTGAAAATCAGGAAGGTAATTTTGAAGTTGTAGTGTAGTAGTCTATTAGATGCCCTGATATTTACCTTGATCATTTTTGTCATGAAAAGTAGAGTTTAAGAGTACATGTATTCATTTCTCATAAGCACTCTGCGGTTTAAACGTAGCCATGTTATAAAATTAGTTAAGCAGTTTGGAAAGAATGTTCTTTCTTCCACTAGTTTACAGCTTTATCGCTACATTCAGTCTCTATATTACAACACAAGTCTTTCTTAGTGGTGTTAAAATTTGGTGGTTTCTTCCAGGCTTGGAGCTTGAGGTGTAAAAGGAGTAGCAATTAGCAAACACACAGACATTCCCTTGAAAGGAGAGTTGGGTCATTGAGCCTGAGACCTTCCAGGGCAGTCCTGTGGTTTCTGGACACTTTCCACTCCCTGGAGGTCAGTGAGAGCCCAGAGCTTGCTGGCTGGAGAGCCCAGGCACTGGGAGACCTCTCCTTGTCCTGGCAGTATGTGCAAGATGGGACATTGTTAATGAGGAGGTAATGGCTACCTTATTCCCCTTCCCATGTAACTTGTAAAGGAGGCTGTTTCTCCTCGTGAGATCAAGTCTAAAAAGCAGCATTTGGTTGTGTCTTTTGTATATATAAAGTCGTCCACAAAAATGGATTAAACAGCACAGACCAGCCTGTAGGAAATGAAAGGTGGAGGAACATGAACTTCTCTGTGGTAATGAAGAAAATTAAAATGGTTTTCTGGAAAGCAATGCTTTTTCTATGATAAATAAGTCCTTTGTTTTTCTTCACTTGTTGCCTTCCATTATGTAGGTATAAATTATAAAAAGACCTTTGAGGTTCTATGCATATTTTTAAGACCATAACAGTAAATTTCCTCCTTTTGTCTCTTAGGAAGAAGACTCTAACTAGACCATCATCTGATGCTTTCATATAAGAAGTAGTGATTAATGCTCCTTACGGTAACAGATAGAAACAGCTAGATGGCTGCTTATGCACTTCCTCCAGATTTGCATTTAGGAGGTAATAACCTGACAGTAAGAGAAAATTAAATGGGATTAATGGGAATATATTGTCATTGTGTCTTATATCTGCTTTGCTTCTGCTGTTTACTAGGTAATGAAGAACTGACTTCTAACATTTATAATAACACGGCTTTATAGTTATGACAGAGAAAACACTCATGCTAAAACCTCTCATGCTAAACAGCTGCATAAAGCCTTCCAGCAAAATTTCCCTTTGGGCTGAAATTACTTATGCTTGGTTTTCCTCCCAGAAGCAATTTGTTTTTCCAAAGCATTGCAATGATCTTTGGTGGTGGTGGGAAAAACATATTTTTAAAAAGGAAAAGGAATTACTTTGTTACAAAATATGATTCTTTGGTCACTAAGAAATGACTGAAAACTACAACTTTGGACTTGCTGGGTTTCAAACCTCAGGATCACAGGTGACTTCCATGTTTGAAAAGTTTAATTGGATAGAAATATCAGTACAATTGCCAGTTTAATTTATGTTTTTAAATCAACAGTGAGTCATTCTGCATAACTATGTTCAGGGTATATGTGAGTGATTGTGTTTGTGCAGGCAATGGTACATTTCATGTCCACAGAGGACTGTGTGTATAACAAGCTATTTTGCATATGCAAATTTATGTCTACTGTCATGTAAATGTAAACACTAGCACATGCTTCTTGGACCTCCATTGGGAAAACTGACCCTTTGTAATTATTCTCTTGCTTCCCTGTCCTGCCAATAGGTTGTAAAAAGAAGTAACCCAAATTCAGTAGTGAATAACAACAATTTACAGCTGATTGTGATGGATATTTCTTTCCCTGTCCAATATGAATTGTCTTACCTGTATAGAACTTTGAAAAAGAAAGCAACATGTCAATACATTTTCAGATGCACAGTTAAAGATGTAAGTAAAACAGTGGAATTGAGTAGACAAATTATTTATGAAATGAAGCTTTTTTTTTTTTCATCAATGTTTTTACATTGCAGCGAATGTTCAAATGTAACATTTGAGGAGGAGTAGATTATGTTCAGCCATTTATGCCTCTTGTTGAAGGCATGAAGAAATTAACTGGTTGTTCCATCCCTTGCCTTTGCAAAGTCACAGGTGTCAATTGAGTTGTGCTGAGAAACATCAGTAGCACCAGTGAAATGATTTCTAGAATGACAAGAAGAGGCACCTAATCTAATAGGGTGAACAAGTGAGAGAAGAGTGCTTGCAATACCTTTCTTGAATGCCTTTCTGACTGAGAGATTTTATATCAATCCATACAGTGTGTTTCTTGTTTATAAGGAGAGACTTTGGGAAATTTTTAGTCTTCCAGTAAAGCCTGCCAGGCATTTGTGTCTGTGCACATTTCTCCATTCTACTGCAGTTGTCAAAAGTGCAGCATAATAGCAGTCCCTCCAAAACCTGACACTCTGCTCTTGTAACTTTATACCAAGTTTCAGTGGGCAAACAATTATGTGACTTCTCCTCTATTCAATGCACACAGGGAACTCCAGTCTTCAGGCTGGGCCATACCCGGAGTAAAGGGAAACTGTGTTACCTTCAGCCCTATTCTGTCACTTTGAGGTGAAACTTAATCTAGAAACTGTAAAGAGAGACGATCCAAATATATGTGGCTCATGCCTTCAAAATCTGATGTAATATCTGATGTAACTATCAGAGCTCTGTTTGGTTCTATAAGTGAAAAGTGGGGAGGTCAGTTGTGGTTCCCCAGAATTTCCCTTCAGGTCAAGACTGACATGTTTTCAACTATGATCATGATACAGTCTACAATGAGAAAGAATTGTTCTAATAATTATATTGGAGACCAGGTAGATAAGGAAATTTATAGTAACTGGGAAAACTGATTTTAAAGAAGTTCCTGTGTTTTTGTGGGGGAAGAGTAATTACAGGATTCCATCAGAACATACTAACCCTTACCAGTGAGGTAAGGGCACCCATGGAAAGATAATAAAGATATAGGAAAGAAAAACGGGTGTAGGTATAAGAGACAGCATAGAATCAGGACTAGCAGCAGAATTCAAGGCACACACAGGAAAACCCACCTAAGGTGCAGCAAAACCTGAAGAAACAAATCTGAATTTTCCTTTGGCCAGTTTTCCCCAGCGGTGAGTGGTATTCATGTCCAACCTTTTTGGTCTTAATTTCATTATGCATCAGATATTTTGGTATGGTCTCTGCCACAATTTGACAGAGCCCTGGAAGGCACAATGGTGAATAAGGGGCAGTCACATGAATTTAATAAGGTATTTCATTGCAACACTGATCCTTATTGCTCTAAAAGATCTGGTTTTATATCTCCTGCATACCTTGATGTTTCTGATTTACCAACAGAACCGTAGAGTCAAATGTGAGTGTCCAGTTCCTAGGATTATAGGACCATTTTTCCTGCAAAGGCTGATCCTTTCAGTCTGTGCCTCGGTACTTGGAGGACATGGCTGTAATTCATCAAACCTTGACTTATCTCTAAGCTGTCTCCAGTCACCAGAAATAACCTCTGGTATCTTGAAAAAAGAAGCATTGGTGTGGTGGATAAAAATCTCCAATATTACTTTTCAGACTGAAATTCTCAAGAAAAATAACCCTTTGTAATTTTAATGAGCAATTTTTGAAATGTAGAGAGGTACACACAAACAGTACCCCGTGGCTCCCCGCATTCCATTCCCAGTGCAAAGCAGATCCTGATTAACAGCAGTATAGACAGCTATGAGATGCAGTGAAAATTAACAAAAGCTGAAAAATCCAGTTTTAAAAGCTATCAGTCTGGCCAGAGCTTGCACCTTTGTGCCTTGCTTTAATGAGAGCCTTGCTCAACAATGGCTCATCTTAAAGGAGACCAATGAAAATTTGTATTTCAATATTGGCTCTTACTCTGTTCTGAACTCCTTAGGAACTGTGTCTTGCTCCTTCTCTCTTGCTCCAACAGTGTAAAACATCCTGTCAGCCCTTCTTTTTTTTCTAGCTCTGAAATACCTAGGCTCACTAAGAATAGCTGATTTCCACTGAGCAGTGAAACACTGACAGGAGCTAACCAGTTTCAGCCAGTGCATCATTGAAGGCAGCAGGAGCAGCCCACTCTGAAGAAGCAGTAATGGGTACCAGATTAGATGTGACAGATTTGCAAGGTTTTTGGTTTTTTCCTAGCTTCTCCCAACATGCCCAGCTTTGTATGTTTCTCTGCCATATGGGGTAAAAAACACCCTGAAGTGTCTTCAGTGTTCTCTCAAATGCTCTTTGAACCTGAAGTATTATAGATAATAACACCAACAAGGTGAGTCTAGATGATTTTTCTTTCCAGGCCTGACCTCTACTTTGTGGCACTTGAAGAGCTGAAATAAGGTTTAATAGGAGTGGAAAAGAGTTCTCCTCGCAATTTGGAGTCTGCCAAGGAGAACTGAATAGTTCATCCAGCTTTGGGAATACTTCTCTTGAGCAGGGACAGGGAGGGCAGGGTTTCACTAAGCAATGATACAAGTGTGACCTGCTGCCAGATTTGCTGGAGTGACTCAGGATAGCAAAAAGGTCACTTCCAGGGGTGAAAGATTTTTAGTTTGTTCAAAGCAGTATCTGAAATTTACAGATATATATATATATATAAATTTAATAATTATCCAGCTTATGCAGGCACACAGTGTCCTCTAAAAATGTGCTTCTGTCAGTACTTTTTGAACCAAGTGTGTGACACTTTCCAACCTGAAAAAGAGACAAGGGTCTGGAATACAGTAAGGGAGGAAAGACCAGGAACCTCGTTTCAAGTACCTTGGTGGTGCAGTGGGTACCCCCAGAGCAGAGCCTCCTGGCCTTACACCTGTCCTAGCTCCAGGCACAATTTCAGCCACAACGTGCACCTTTCTGTAAAGTAATTATCAATCAGCCTCAAGACAACACCCTATAGAAACTAGGTTTCTTCAGTCCTAGGATTCAGTGAACTGCATCTTTTCTGCAGATACTCAAGCACGGAGTAACTCAAAGGAGGTAAAGGTGTTCCTCTCCTCTTTCCCCCTTTGCACTAGCACCCTTCAGCAAGGTGTTATCATTCCTGTCCTGTCCTGAGGGCTTGGGAGGGAGGGAGGATGTGCATGCTGTAGGCCATCACAATAACTGCTTAGGATTTACCCTCTGCAGCTCTGATTCTGATGTGAGAGGTCTATATGGGTACTGGTCCCCTGAAGAGCAGAGACTCACTGTGGGTTCTTCCTCTAGACCCCCAGCTTTCTGTGGGTCTGATGCCTATAAGTAATTCACAACAAGATCATTCCAGCACCAGTTAGGTGGAAACTCAGGAATACAAGGGGTTACTTTTCACCTCCTTTTCTCTTCCAGGTGAAATTCTGCTTGACACAATTCAGGCTACACTGCAGGCATGTAATGTGCAATAGGTTATTTTTGCCTTTGCAGTGCACTCCAGACATAGCAACAGTATTTGAAGACAAAAGGCGTTAAGGTGTAAAATGCACCAGAATTAAGTATTTGACCAAGATACTAATAAGGCTGGCAGTGCTGGTGGGAACACACACCATGTGAACTCACATAGCAAATGTATGCAGACGCCTTTTTTCATACTGAAATTACCTTTTTTTTTTTTTTTTTTTTTTTTTTTTTCAATGAAGAAGGGAGATGTCCTTTTCAAACTACTAACATTTGGCTTAATGCACATGCCACCCATATCATTAGTGTGTGGAGGACCACTATCCTTGCCCCTGCTAAGATTAACTGGCATCTCGGGCCACATAAGGTGCTTATTCCCAAATGCCAAGTCACTTGCAGCAATGAGAACACTAATGGGATGTTTCTGAGAATAGGCATTAATTATGGAAAGCCCCAGAGCAAAGAAGTGCATGTTGAAAGCTGTCTAAGTACCTTAGGTATCAGCCAGAGCCTTCTGCAATGAGAAGCTGGTGAGATACACAATTATGCAGAGAGGGTTGTGAAATTCAGTAAATTCTTTGTCCTCCACATTTAGTATTAACTTTCATTCCCAGAACAAGGAACACTCACTCCTTAGCGGATTCTACAAAAATGTTCTTGGCCCAGCTGTCTCATCAACTTACCTGTACATTAACACAGCCTTACAGCTATGGCAATCTCATTCAGATCCCAGAAAGA
The DNA here is from genome assembly GCF_036169615.1 of Heliangelus exortis. Taxonomy (NCBI): domain Eukaryota; kingdom Metazoa; phylum Chordata; class Aves; order Apodiformes; family Trochilidae; genus Heliangelus; species Heliangelus exortis. Next base: position 33,206,082 of record NC_092423.1, read on the forward strand.
AAATGTCTTTCTCCTACTCCAGTACCTCAAAGAATAATATAATAAGGGAAATATTGTATGATAAGAACTGGTTTGTGTTCCAGAAATGAAACCCTGGACTAAGCAGCCGCGAACTTGATTTTCTGAGATCAGAATCAGGTCAGAAAGAAGGGAAATGCAAACTGTGTTTATCATTGGTATTTTATATGCTTTTACACAACAGAATTACTATAAAAGCAAATCACCCAGGACACCCATCTGTCTGTGAAAAGAGGCCATTTACCTATGAATCCTTGCTGCTGTCCAGCAACTGTTTTAAAAGGTAAACTGAAGGGGGTTGTGGAAATATGGAATTTCACATGCCCACAAGCAAACCGCTGAACGAGATTTGCATGACAGCTTCTCTACTTTGCAAAAGGTATATAGGATTTCAGATCTGGCACCTCTTTGTTTCCTCTGAACTCCAAAATGCACCTGAGCAGTTAACCTCTCACCATTCTCACAATATTTACCCTGTCCTAAAAAAAATCTAACACAAAAAGCCCTGAAACCTCACTCTCTCACTCTCTTTGCGGCTGGTCAAAGAGATCACAAATCAGTTTCTTGTCCAGCCCCCTTGCCTAACTTCCCTGGTTATCTTAATCAAAGTTAACTCATTTAAAATAATATCTATGTTGATACAGGAATCACTTGATGTTTCTGAGGAGCACATGCACTAGGAGGTAACCTTTAGTGCAAAAACTCAGATGGGATCTGCAGAAATGAACGTGGATGTACTAATGAGGCAGTTGCCTTGGGGAAACCATGAAGATCTCTGGAACTGGGGTAGCTGGACAGAAATAGCAGCTGGACAAGTGCTATTGCAATTATTGGAATCACTTAGCTGCAGACCTCAGGGGACATGACCAGCTTTTCAGCAGCCAGTGATTTGGGGTAAGTAAGTAAGTAAGTTCTGGATAGTCAGCATTGCACACTGGGCCGCCATGCAGTTTGAAGTTTAAGATATTATTAGTGCAACTGAGTTTTTTTTCTCACAGGAATATAAAAATGTGCATTCATTTCAACTACATTGCTGCAGCCTTTGCCTTCTTCAGTCTAGAAGGCTGTCATTTGGAGGGGTGAATAAGGAAGAGTATGGTCTTACTGAATTTTCTGCCATGTCCCATGCAAAGCTGGCCTTTTTGAAGCCACATTTTTATATCTGAGATGGTGTGATTCTCCCCATTCATTTACAAAGCTATTAAGGAACTGTTCAGCACCTCTGATTTTATGATTTTTCTGCCTAAACATTGAACACTGTCGTGATGGTAGAACAGGGGCAGGAGCTTTAGACATGGCCCCAGAAACATGAAAACATGAAAAACCTTCAGGTGTCTCTCTCTCATAAAAGCCCTCTCTTGCTGCATCCCCCAGGAATCTTGGCAGAGTTTGGCGCCTTTATTTTCTGCCAAATGAGAGATCTCTGAAATATTTTATCTATTTACTCAGTTAAACAGCATGGGCTAAGAACCAGAAATGCAACAAAAAATTAAGAAATTGTCACTGATGAACCAACAAGTCCATGAGCTTGTGTGACTCATGATATCCAAAGCCTGGACCCAGGAACCTAGTTTGTGAAGTGTTTTTGTGGTTGTGTTCACAGAAGTAGCCCAACATTTGCTGTTTGCAGGAGGCAGTGATGTTCTGCCTGGTTCTAGAATAGCTTTCTGTGTTATATTCATTTAACTTTTACAGACACTACTTTAATTCATTTTTCTCCTGTGTCTCTTTCTCCTGGTGTGTATTTCCTGCCTAGATATCTTACCTAAGGCCCAACCTCTTCACTACTGAGTTTAGCATTACGTATGACATTATGACAGTTTTATCCATGCATGTTTTCACATGGTTTCCTTCCCTGTCTCGTCAGCAATTATGAACAGTAATTAAAATCATGGGAAATTGTTACCATGCTGGTAACAATTTTACACTGACAGGAAATCTAAAGGGAATAAGGGGGAGAAAAGAGCACAAAACTCTGAAAACCAGTGCAGAAGAGAATGTGCAGAAGAGAACTGGGAAAAGGATAAATTAGTGGAAGAATATAAAGATCAGGAAAAAGTAGTTCTCAGGTTCATAATTTCAGTGTGTGTGCTCTCTGGCAGAGGGAGCTATTGACAGCTTTCTAGTCACAGTTTAAGCAGCCATATGAATTGGTGCCAATCATTAATGTGACCCAAAATACAGTTGACTTTCTGAGCTGTGAGCACACATTGCCAGCTCATGTCCAGCTTTTCATCCAACAGTACTCATAAATCCTTCTCCATAGGGCTGCTCTCAATCCCTTCATCTTCCAGCCTCTATTGATACCAGGGTTTACTCCGAACTAGGAGCTTCCAAACTTGCTTCTCATGACGGGTTCACACAGTCCCACTTTTCAGGCTTGTCCAGGTCCCTCTGCATGAGACCCCATCCCCCAGATGTGTCAATCATGCCACTCAGCTTGGTGCTGTCTGTAAACTTGCTGAGGGTGTACTCCATCCCCTAACATCTATGTCATTGCTGAAGATGTTAAACAGTTCTGGCCCTAATCCTTAACCCTGAGGAACACCACTTGTCATCTATCTCTGTGTAGACACTGAGCCATTGACCATTATCTTCTGGATGGGAACATCCAATCAATTCCTTGTCCACCACACAAATCCATATCTCACCACTTAAGAGAGAAGGATACTGGGGAGGACCATGTCAAAGGCCTTATAGAAGTCCAGATATATGACATCCACACCTCTTTCCTTGGCCACTAATGTGGTCATTCCACCACAGAAGGCCACTAGGTTGGTCAGACAGGCCTTGCCTTTGGTAAAGCCATGCTGGTAGTCTCAACTTATATCCCTGTCCTCCACATTCCTTAGCATAGCTTCTAGGTGGGTCTGTGCCATCATCAATGAAGTCTGTAAAGAAAGCAGGCTTTCCATCCTGAAATAGGTGGAGAGCATTAGTGTTTTTGCAGAGACCTATTTCTCTTCATGGCATACATTGCCAACATATTTGATCAGTTTAACCTAACATGATTTTTAGGCAACCACTTTGCTGTAGGTAAGATCAGTGCTACCCACCAAAGACGTAAAAAAGAACGTGAGTCACTGAGCAAGCACCAGGAAAGAGGACTTGCCAGAACCCACTGGCAGGTTCAGGATGTTGCTAGGGTGTCCAAGCTCCTTTATTACCAATCAGTAATGTTGGCATATCAGAGAGAGATTTTGTTTATGTGTGACAGAGGGGCTGCTGAGAACCTTGTCCAGCAAAGAATGAATGGAGCTGAAATGGCTGATGGATATCATCAAAGCAATTGTATCTGCTGATTTATGGCAACAGCTCTAATTGTTTTTACTGAGGGAGAAATCTTCATGATCAGTAGGCCTGTGAATTGGCTGCTTGATTCTGGTTGTTATCAGAATTGATTTTTTTGCTATAGTAAGCAAACGCTGCATCCACATGTGCAAGACAGGTAAAAAGGGTCTCCACTTAAGATAATACAGTCAGGACAAATAAGGCATGTCATCACTGTCATATAGAAATGCATTCTGAAGCCTCTTTTTCTGCAAACGAGTTGGTTATTCTTTGCTATGGAAGGCTCGTTCATTGAGACCATTCCCTAGCCAGCACCGGGTTCTCACAGGATTTTATGGAGAACAGAAACAAACACATAGGTCTGTATTTATGGCATAGTATAAAATGTAATGAAAATGTCTGGTGCAATGTGAATCTAGATTCTAAGAGGGTGGTGGGCTTTCTTTACCTTCTTATAGTGCACAGCCCATTTCCATTCCGTCTGCTGGAGAAGATATCACAATCATCATTAAAAAAAGAAATAAGATTCCTGTAATTCAAATGAGTCCATGTATTTATCTTAAAACATTACACCCTAGGGCTGAATCTTGGCACAATTTTGCTTCTGCTGGGGAATACACATTGATCATCCTAACATCTGAGGATACCAAGTAGGCATTCAGCACTAGCTCTTCAGAGCTCTGTGTAAAGAGGGAGGTTAGTTTTGTGGAGGTTTAAAAGCAAATTTTGAAATATAATACACTGATGTGTCTTGGGAATACTTAAGCCAATTATAAGCATGTGCATGTCAAAGCAAATTCTTAAGCCTTCCCCCCCACCCTTCCCCAGGGACTGCACTGTAAAAGATGACGTTCATCTTGATATTTGTCTCCTATCTCTAGAAGTAAAGGTTGGAAAAGCTACAGGAGTAGTGGAAAAAACTGGTAATGCAGTTAGCCAAAAATGTACAAGGATATCCTGTAAAAGGAGTTAAAGGAGGTTTGCCTGAGCTCAAGATGTATAAGCAGATTTCTACCACAGGTAAGTCACAAATATCATTGGTAAGTAAGTGTGAAATAGAGTCATGGAATGTTACTAGCCTCTGCCATTCTTGGGTAAAGAATATGGGGAAATCAAAATAGGAAAATGAGAAAGGAGTCACAGAATTTTTTTTTTTTTTTTTTTTTTGCTTTCACATGCAGGTTGAATCAGCCTACCATGCCATTTTGTATCAGAAGGAAACTCTAGAAGCTACCAGCCCACTCATAACTGATCAAATAAGTGCTAATAGCAAAAAGATTGTAAGAAATGCTAATAACATGAGGTTGTTGGATCAGTAAAACACAAGAACAGGACAGACCTCTCCTTGCAGGATGCTCAGTTACTATTACATTATTGCTGACTCAAGGGAGGTTTATCTTTAACAAGCAAAAGCACAGAGCCAGATCCCAAGAGATATTGAGCATCTATGGCATGTCACCAGGCCAACCACTTCTTTTCATCTTTAATTTGTATGGGTTCTGTTCCTCAGGATTTTATCTTTTTTTTTCTAGAGGTCTCTTAATAGTGGCCTCTTAGCTTAGCAGTTTTCCATCACAAATTGGAAGAAATAATAACTGGCCCAGGAGACCAAAACAGAGGCACTACCTCACCAGATGAAGATGGATCTCAAGTCCGAGAGTGTCAATGTTTAGCACAGGCCTGGGTGCTTCCTTTAATAGCAATAAAAAGAGGTAGAATAAGTTCCTGTGTCTGCCACTGCCTTTCAGAACAAGCAGATGAAGATATTCAGGTGGTTTGTCCAGGCTGTTGCTAAGTGGGTTACAGTAACTCTGTCTAAAAAGCTAGTGATTATAAACTGAAGTCTGAAATAATTATGTAACATGAAATAGAGGAGATCTGTCTAGACTTTGATTGTGGTATGTGAAAAAGTAATCCATCTTGCAACCTGGCCAGCTGCTTGGCTATTTCTTAATCAAATGAGTCTGGATTGTGTAAATGAACATTTTCCTCATTCATATGCTTTGAACATAATATGCTTATTTTTTAATTTTCCATGTTAGGATTAAATGTGTGACTAGTTTTGAAACTTTTGGCCTCCTCTGGCAGCTATATATATTTTTATTTATTAGTTCAATGTGTTTTAGTGTCCAAGGGATAATCAAATGGAAAATCTATTCTGCACCTTTAAGTGAATGAGCAGATATCATTATATCAATGAGAAAACCAACTTCAGTTTCAGCTGAACCACAGGCTTTCAAAGAAGTTAAATGATTGGAGTGGGAAAGTTTATTATCACTGAAATCCCAGTGATTTGCAAATGAAGTCTAACAGGACCAAGATTTTGGCTAGAAGATATGAAAAAATAGTTCCATTTTTCCAAAGCTGGCCAAGTGTGACCTACAGCTGAATACTGGTTTATAGGAAGATTTTGGACTGAGGAGGTCATGGTTTCTACTTGAGCAGTGCCCTGTTTTATGACTTTGTGTGTTTTTACCAACACATATTGAGCCTGTTATATAAATCTCCATCCTTCAGCTGTTCTTCCTTCCATCTGTCTTTCTGTGTGGCCTCTCTTATCTCTATTTCTGTCATAGTCAAGCCAGTCCTGCAAACAGAGGAAGAAAAATATAAATGTCCCTTAACGGTGAGGTAAACACTAAAAAAATGTCAGACCAGATGCTGCTCAGCTCCATCCTCAGTTCTGCCCCTCCAGCCTCAGCTTGCTTTTCATAGTAAAAAGAAAAAGTGAAGTTGTCTGTGTTTGAAGGATAGACACCTCAAGTAACTTCGGCTGGGGAGAAACAATTTGTAATTAGGAGCCAACTGAGAATACATGACATATACTATGTTATTTAATATAACATATTCTATAGGAAAATTAATGTCTTTTAGTGTAAAGGGAGGCACAGATCTATGCAAAATATGACAAACACCAACCACAGGAAAAACTCTGCATCTTTTAACACATGCTTTTAAACAATGATAACTTAGGAATTCAAAATAGGATTGATATCAAAAGCCAAGTCCCACAAAGCCCATATTTTAAACAGTATCCTGTATGCTCTCTCACAATGTCAGTAGCTTAATTTTGTCTTTAAATTCTTCCAGACAAATAAATAAATAAAAATAACTGAGGGAATGGAACTAGCATGCCAGTGACTTAGAAGTAGTTTCTTCCCAGTCAAGGGCAAGGCTCTTATTGTTAAATTAAGTACCAAATAGTGTGTTTTACATTGTTTCAAAGCTCAAGAAAGACAGCAAAATATCCGGGGTTTTGGAAACTCTGTTCTATTATTTTGACCATCTTTCATATGGCCTCAAAGCACATCGAAATTTGTTCAGTGAGTTCGAATCACTTGCATGACCTGACTCAGAATTCCTATATAAAGCATGCCATTTTCCCCAAAATAAAGACTGAATCCTCAAAGGAATGTAAAATCTATTCCTCATAAAACACCAGGTTAAAAAGTGCCTCCAATGAAGCCAGGAGGGTAACGCCTGATCGCTCTAGTGCAACCAAGTTTTCATCCATGTGTGTTGGTATCAAGGGAGCCTTCCAGGGTATAGTGAAAATTAATATTTATTTGTGTGACAGAGAATTCTGTTCTTATACAAATTAATACTGTGTCTACGTCCAACTTTTGTGCTTGATCAAAAACACAGACTAAGGGTGTGATCTCATGTGTAGGATCAACAGGCCTTGACTTGACATCTCTGCAAAATATTGAAAAACAGTGTGACATTTACCATTTTTACAGTGTGCTAAACCCCAAACTGAATGTATTTGGATGCTTTGTAGCAGTAGATGTAATGGCTTATCTGAAACAGAAACATTGCTGGGACATTGCTCTTTTTATTGTCCTAATTTCTATTCACTAGAAACAAAATATAGGACAGAAAACAACTTATTGTGGCAAACAAACATCTCTAGATGCTGGTAAATATTGACTTCTGAAGATAAATTTCTCCCTATCTCTTCATGGATGCTTAATATGGGTGCCATGTCTCCAGAACTCAGAACTAATGAGATTCCACTATTTTCCTTACCTAAGTATGCCTTAATATCTTAATTGATCACTGAAGAGAAGATTCAAACCTTTACAGTGCTGAAAGGGGAATACAGGGACATCCAAATAACATGCTGGAAGATGGGGGGCTTAAAGAGGTTATAAGATACAGTGATGATCAGAAATCAGTGGGTCTTTACATGCACAGGATGCAGAATACCAAAATGTGCATTGCACAGGTGAGAGTGAATAGATTCTATTCCTCAGAGACTGTCAGACCAGTCCATGGGTGCTCTCTGCTTTGGCAAAACTCTACAATGAGAGATGCCTTCAGTTCTCTATCAGTCCAATTGCATTACAGAGCTATCTGTCACCAACTGTCTCTTCCTCTGCCATTTAAACCTCTAGAGGTTGCCTGACCATGCATTGATTTCTGCTTCTGTTCCCTTTTATTTCAAATATAAGTTTTCTTTTGTGGCTTTTCTATTTTACATATATATGTGTGAGCTTCTATTTTTAACATGAGCAGACCAGATTCTCTTTGTTGATAATTAGTAAACTTGTTGCATTTTCTGCCTGTTCTAGACATTAAATATTCAATGCTGCTTCCACAGCTAGCAGAACATATGTTCAGTCACTGCAGTTTTATTGTATTTCCTTAGATAATTTTATGGGAGAAGATTCTCTTAGATTTGGTCTTTTAGTTTAATTGTTAAAAGCTTGACTAGGTATTGCCATTTTGCTTTTACTTCTCTTTTTCTAAGTTAATTAACAGTATTCTCTTTGCTACAACCAGTGAAACCAGTAAGTATGCCAGCACCCCAGTGCAACTGAGAATATAAAGGAGCCTCTTGGTGTCTAATTATAGCAAGTAAGAAAGAGGGCTGAGGCCAGAGCTGATTTATGGACTAGAGCATCATGTACTCCACCTACTCGAAGTCACTAAATTTCTAAGTGATAGCCTATGGAGGTTAGAATCTACAGTATTTTTCCATAATTCTTTTTCCTTCCAACAAAACACTTCACCAGGAGGTAGAAGGTTATTTTGCATTAATATGCCTTTTCTCATTTTAGGGAAACAGAGAACCTTCTGAGTGCAGTATAAGGATAATCCTCATTAAGACATTATTAACAAGGTGTATTATTATAACTGTTAAAGCCATTGTGCTTGATTATGAATTAGTAAATTGGTTAATAAGAGCAAAAGTTAACTGGGAGTATTATTGCCAAACAGGGAAATAATATGAAAGTTAAATACATCACAGTGGTTCTTCTACACAATTAAAGATCTAGGAGGAAAGAAATTAAGGAGGAGAGTATGAGAAAGTAGCAGTCATAAAGTAGAAGAACACTTTTTAAAGTGTATTACGAGAGTCTATTAAGTAGAACTGAATTAAAGTCAATGGTGCATGTTTACTCCCTTGAAACTCATATGAAGTTACTTTCTGCAAAACCATAGGCAGAAAATCCCACACTCCAGCTCTGTGCTGAAGTGTTGTATAATTATAGAGCTATCTGGTAGGAATAAAATTTGCTCCCCTGCATTTGTATTAAGATCCAGGCCTCATATCTGTCCTTCTGCAAGCTTCTCCTTGCACATGTTGGTGAGTTTTATCCACTGTAATAACTCTGGTTGTTTTGGGCCACTCTTTGCTATAAGGATTAGATTTTGCCTGACTTTTGCAGGCTTAATTGTCCTTCTTTTCTGAGTTAGCTCTGCTGGAAATTACATGTCTTTCTGCCAAGAACTTATTGTGAGGGAAAACAATGCTTGGATCTAAATCTGGTCCCAGGTTGTATAGCCCCCAGGGACACTGCTGATTTGGTCTCAGGTTTAAAATGGCATTTAAGACCTTAATGAAAAACATCTTGTTTAGTTTAGGAAGCTTTTTACAAATTGAAGCCCAATCCAAGTGTGAAGTATACACTTATTTATGTTTCTGCAATTCATTTCAAGGATAATCCTCAAAGTTCATGCCCATGCTGTGCCCCTGAACAGGGCTCTACATAGTCTATGCTGCCTCTTGTTTCCAAATTTGGCAACCCAAATACTGGGCATTGTAGGTATTGGGTCCCCACTGCATCCCATTTATTGGAGTTGCATGTGCTGAAGGATGTCAAAGGTGAAAATAAGTGCATCTATAAATATATAAGTGGCAAAACGAAGATGAAGAAAAATGTGGCTCTGCTGCTGAATGAATCTGGAGCCCTTGCGACAGAGGTCTGGGAAAAAGGAAGGTGTACAGAATGCTATCTTCACTTATTCTTTGCAACCTCCAGAAATCTTAAACCATTGAAAACCATGGGGGAAGTCTGGAGCAAGGAATAGTTTTACCTATGGTGGAAGAGGATCAGGTTAGAGAATATTTAAGCAAACTGGACATACTTAAGTTCTCTCTTGAGAAATATAATCAATATTCCTTTGGGGTTTGCTTCGTCAGGTAAATAATGTGGACAAGATTGGAATGTGCCTAGGGTCCACTCTCTGTGGCTGGGTAGGTATTGTCCAGCAAATAATACAAGATAGCAAAAGCACAGAATTGGTGTTAACATCTGGAGTCGTGCTGTGTATTTCTAAGTTTGATCCACAAAGAAATCAGTCTAGCCTAGGGTCATGAAGAGCAGCACAACAGAATTTTTAACTTTGGAGTTCCTTGCAACTCCTTAGGTGCAATGAGATTATGTGCCCTGTGCCTTTGGCTTTAATGGGATACAGGCCATGTCCTGGAGCAGTTTGTTATCCAGTTGCCTCTAGCTTGTGTGTAGGCAAAGTTGACCCTGGAGGTTAAGGGATAAGAGGATACAGCACTGGCATCACACTTCTTGGCTTGTATTAGCCTTCATTTAAAGCAAAAAAAATGCGTAATTTGAGGCCTTCCTGAACTACATGTGCAAATGTGTTGTTAGTAGTGTGTGGAATATGTAAGGGTATGAGGTGTATGGCTGGAGTTTAGTAGAAGTGTTAGGTGTGGCTCAGAGTTGGCCACTTGAGAGCACTGGCACTGTTCACTGTAAATAATAATTTTCTATCGGGTGAAGAGCACAGACTGTCATTTACAGTGGCATGTGCAATGGACTGCTTAGTTTCCAAATGAAATTGTAGCAAAACCACAGATGAAGTGATGGCATCCCACCACGCCCTGATTCTTCTGAAATTCTTAATGAGTATTTTCCCTTCCAGCTTTACCCTTTACCAAGGAGCATTGCTGGGGAGAGGAGATGGGGCTGCATCTCCTCTAAAGCTAAGCTGAAGTATTTTGCTTTTGTTGTGCATTGGCAAACTTTATACTGAACCCTTAAAGGGCTGAGGTATTCTTCAATTTGAGAGCTCCTTTGGAAACCTGAAGGCATGGCAGGAGTGGGTGTAGAGTGAAGGGCAGGAGGTCTGTACAGAACAGTGTTTTCCGTTCAGTTGCAGAAAGCAAATCCACAGCATGCTGCCAATTTCCTGTCATTTGTCTGATGGTGGTGGCATACTGTGGAGCACCAAGCTGAGCATCCCATACATCTCTTGCATAAAAAATGTGTGGGAAGATGGTGATACATATCTTGTAACAAAACAACACATAAGGGATGTGCAGCAGTGAAGTCTTTCTCTTCATTTTTTAGTACTACCATGAAGAAGAGCTTGAGTTTGTCATCCTAAAGTTACAAACCAGTTTGGTTCTTATGCAAGATATTAAAAACAATCCTGCTAAAATCATGATGTGGTGGAAAAGGTGAATATTAGATCATAATGCTGTGAAAAGAGTAATGTGTATTATCCACAGACACTCATATTCCATGAATACCCTATAGGTGGGCCACCTCTTTTCTCTGGTCTTATCTACTGGAGATTGTCCTGGTGAGATGTGTTTCATTTCACATCTCACTTTAAAAAAGCTTTAAATGAATATTTGTTGTTCTGTTTTGTCAGCTGCCCTGAGTTGATATGATGTTCTTTATCTTGCTGGATGTAAGAGCAAAAGTTCTAGAGCTGTTGCTCTCCTCCTAACCTTTTTTACAAGGTCACTATGAGAGATAGCCAAGGTTTGCTCTGATAAGCTGAAGACCCAGAAGGGATGCTATCTTCCCTTATAACCCTTCATAACCATTTCCTTTTTAGCTTAAGCAGCCCTCAGCCTTTCAGAGATCTTTAGCCTTTTGTTCCTCAGTTGCTTTGGCTGCATCTGGCCTGTTTTAAGGAGAGGGAAGGGATTTATCTGTGAATAAAAGATGCCCTCTGGGCCTCTATCCTGCTGAAGGGAGATTATTATATTAACAGAAAGTAAAGAACTGACAGTTTTGGCCAGGCACTTCCATGGCCTCTTTCACTGTGAAGTCTGAATGACTCACAACTATCTGTGAATTTATTCTCACTGTGTTACAATCAGCACCATAAGCAACTATTGTTGACCTCACTCCCCTTTAAAGACACAGGAAAATGTTAATTAAATTTGTCCAAATCAGGCCTAAGAAGCTTACAATGAAACAGAAAAGCTGTCTCCAGTCTGAGCCACCAGCCAGTTTTTTAACATGAGCCATTTATGCAGCTGTGTTTGCCTTACAGGGCTCTGCTTTTTCCTAAGGAGGGTATCCACACTGGAAGGCAAGAGGTTGGCTCTTTTATGCTAGGTCCCTTATAAAGTTCATCTTGGAGTGAGATATACCTGAAAACATTTTCAAGGTATTTTAGACATCTTCAAACAACCAGCACCCAAGCTGTGCACACAGGGGAACCAATCACGGATTTCCTGAGATGTGAAAGAGGATCTTGACTTCAGAGCTGCTGGTATAAGCAATGTGTCAGCCAGAGAATCATAGAATCATAGAATTGGCTGGGTTGGAAGGGACCTCAGAGATCATCAAGTCCAACCCTTGATCCACTACCGCTGCGGTTACCAGACCATGGCACTGAGTGCCACATCCAGTCTCTTTTTAAGTATCTCCAGGGATGGAGAATCCACCACTTCCTGGGGCAGCCCATTCCAATGTCTGATCACCCTCTCCATAAAGAAATTCTTTCTAATGTCCAACCTAAACCTCCCCTGGCACAACTTGAGACCGTGCCCTCTTGTCTTGCTGAGGGTTGCCTGGGAAAAGAGACCAACCCCTACCTGGCTCCAACCTCCTTTCAGGGAGCTGTAGAGAGTGATGAGGTCTCCTCTGAGCCTCCTCTTCTCCAGGCTGAACACACCCAGTTCCCTCAGCCTCTCCTCATAGCACTTGTGCTGGAGTCCCTTCACCAGCCTAGTTGCCCTCCTTTGGACCCACTCCAGGACCTCAATCTCCTTCCTGAACTGAGGGGCCCAGAACTGGACACAGGACTCGAGGTGTGGCCTCACCAGCGCTGAGTACAGGGGCAGAATCACTCCCTTGGACCTGCTGGCCACGCTGTTCCTGATCCAGGCCAGGATGCCATTGGCCTTCTTGGCTACCTGGGCACACTGCTGGCTCATGTTCAGCTTCCTGTCAATCCAGACTCCCAGGTCCCTTTCTGCCTGGCTGCTCTCCAACCACTCTGTGCCCAGCCTGGAGCTCCCCATGGGGTTGTTGAGGCCAAAGTGCAGGACCCAGCACTTGGCCTTGTTGAACCTCATCCTGTTGGAATCAGCCCAACTCTCCAGTCTGTCCAGGTCCCTCTGCAGAGCCCTCCTGCCTTCCAGCTGATCCACACTTCCCCCCAGCTTAGTGTCATCTGCAAATTTGCTGATGATGGACTCATCTAAATCATCTATAAAGATGTTAAACAGAACTGGGCCCAACGCTGATCCCTGGGGGACACCACTGGTGACCGGCCGCCAACTGATGCAGCACCGTTCAGCACCACTCTCTGGGCCCGGCCCTCCAGCCAGTTCCTAACCCAGCACAGAGTGCCCCTGTCCAAGCTGTGGGCTGACAGCTTTTTCAGGAGAATGCTGTGGGAGACGGTGTCAAAGGCCTTGCTGAAGTCCAGGTAGACCACATCCACAGCCTTCCCCTCATCCACCAGGTGGGTCACCTGATCATAAAAGGAGATCAGGTTATTCTGCATAAAATTCACTCTAAATCAAGCTACATCAGGAAAAAGACATCCAAGATCAAACCACCTCTTCCTGAGATAAGTTACAGAGAAACTAAATAAAGGCTACCTTCAGGCTCACATAATTGGAGCTAATATGCTAATTGTAGCAAAGGCTGCAGACAGGATATAAAGCTGTGTTGCAGCACTGGTAGATGATGTCTTGTAATTAGTTGGTTCAGAGCAATCTCTCTCCCTACACACCTCTATTTGTATCTTATCTTTGTCACCACAAGATGCTGCTGTCCCACTCAGAGGTATGAAAACTTTCGGATATGAAAGATAGGGAAGCTGATGATCAGAGGGCTAGAGCACCTCTCCAGTGAAGACAGACTGAGAGAGTTGGGGTTATTCAGTCTAGAGACCTTGTTGTGGTCTTCCAGTATCTTAAAGTATCTTCTACAAGAAATCTGGTGAGGGACACTTTAGGATCTCAGGTAGTGGTAGGACAAGGGGGAATGAGTTAAAACTAGAGTTAGGTAGATTCATATTAGACATTAGGAAAAAGTTCTTCACCATGAGGATGGTGAGACACTGGAACAGATTGCCCTGGGAGGTGGTTGAAGCCCCATTCCTGGAAGCTTTTAAGGCCAGGCTGGACAGGGCTCTGAGCAACCTGATCTAGTGGGAGGTGTTGCTGCCTATGGCACAGGGGTTGGAACTGGATAATCTTTAAGGTCCCTTCCAACCCTAAAAATTCAAGGATTCTGTGAGGTGCTAGAATGTGCTATAGTCATGACATCTGTTATGGGTGGGAGCTACTCAATGAATTGCACCAGGAGATTACCCCTCCATCCTTAGAATTCTCTTAGAAGCTATTTCAATGATTTTCTTCAAAGCCGTCAATGGGCTACACTTCGAATTGGTGACATAATATAGAGCATGAGACTGTAATACACAGAGGTGGTGCAGTGTCATGGTGGTGTCCTAAAGCCTGAATAATTTGAGTCTGTGAAGAAGACCAAAGGACCCAAAATGACCTGTCCTAATCGGATAGTACCAGGATAAAAATTTCAGCCACACTGTCCTGAGCCCACCCAGGACCATCCCCCCCTGTGGGGCTGTGTCTGTGGCAGTGACAGTGGAGGCAAAGCTGTGCCTGTGTGGGGAGGAGAGGGTGACCCCAATGGATCAATCCCAGTGCTCCTGCCCATGGGGCTCAGCATAAAATGGTTCCTCAGGGAGCCCTCCTCTGGCCTCTCTGGCTGGGTTGAGGTTGGCTGGCTTGTAGGTCTGTTTGTCTTCTCTCCATGTGCTACTAGTGTTCCTGCATCCTATTTTCTCACTGAAGAAAACCACTATTCATCAAGAGAGGTTGCCTTCCCATGCATCCCTGGGTAGGACCAGCTTGGCCACTTCAAGGATGTTGATGACTGTCACTGGGATCCTAGACTCAGACATCCTCATCTGCTGCCAAGTCCAGTTTGGCACTTTTCTGGTCAGGAAGTAATTACCAAATGATGAATTTGGGTTCTTTATATATATATTTGTATGTGATTCATTATTATTATTATTAATTTCATTAAACCAATTTTTTCCAACCCTAGAATTTCTCTCCCTTATTCTCCTTTTTCATCTTTGTCTGGGACATTATTGGAGGAATAACAGAGAGCACCTCTCCTCTAGTTATTGGCTGAAACCATGACAGCACCCTGGAACAGACAGGGGTAATACTGGTGAGCACCTGCACTGAACTGGCCATCATTGCAGTCCCTTGTTGAGGGTGAGATCTCATATGGCACCACTTGTAAAATAGTGTTCTTTAACATCTGTATTTTCCTCGAAGTCCCCATCCTTTCTTGAGGAATGATGATCTAACTGTAGTTAATCACTTCTACAATGACAATATGACATCCTGGAGTGATGACCCTTTGGCAAGTAAATCCTAGTAATATAGACAACTGCTCAGCATATCCTCAGTGCTAAGGCTCCCATGACACATCAAGCCAATGCTTCACTTTCAGCAATGAACTCCAGATGAAATTCTGGATGTGGGTTCATGGCTATCTGAAGCTGCAAATCTACTTGAATTGGCTCCTCTGGTGACTGTCAAACTGAATATATTTCCTTTACTGGACCTGTAGATGCTGGTTCTTCTTCTCTCAACTGAAGTAGAAGTGTTAAGACATGAAGACTGTTTGAGATTCACAGATAATAAGAGGTACTTTTATGTGTATATCAAATATGCTTTCAGGAAACTCTGCAGATGGATTAAACTTGGCAGTGCTACAAATAACATGCTCACTTCTGGAAAATATACACACGCTGCTGTAGACAGAGAAGAAGACTGCTTGACAAGATCTGCAAGGAGCAGAAAACAGATATGAGGCAGGTATGTGTGTGTGTAGCATACCTGAATTTTCTATGTACCCTGATCCCCCAGGAAAATGGCATGAGCTGTTGGTGGTTCTCTTTCATATGAACTGCTGCCATGGTCAGCTCTCTTCTCACTGGGCTGTCCTGCTGGGGCAGTTGCAGAAACCCTTCTTTCAGTTGAGGGAAATACTTGAATTTCTGTTGCAGATGAAAATTCACAGATTTGGTCATGTTTTTGGTACCTTTAGTTATAAATAGGTCAGTTTTTCATTATTGCAGTTCTGGAATATGTATGGGACATTCTGACCATCTAAACTAAGGTCATGCCTAGCTGTATCTCTCATTGAGATGGCAAACTTTTCCCATTCAGAAGAAGTGTTGCAAACACTTGTTCTGTCCCAAATCAAGGTCACTTACATGACTACAGCTGGCACTATTTTTCAGTAAAGGATCACTGTCAGGAATGAAAAATCTTTCTAAAAGTCATCATGTTACAGAAAGCAACAAAGAAAAAAATAGCTGTGAAATCCATAAAATGGTCCCTCTTCTGAAGTGTGTAGGAGAAATACCTGACCACAGTTTGTGGTCACCGTATTTGTGTCACCGTATTCTGCTCGGTAACACAAAGCTGGTGGAAGAGATTATGGGATTTTTTAAATACCAACAATTACCATGTTTGTATATGAGTCTTATATGTACATGGAAGCAGGGAACACATACCCATTCTAAATTAGCTTTTGTGATTTAGCAGTCTCACTTTTTGTTTTCTTTGCTAATGAAGTAGATGCCAGAATGTCCTGAGGTAAATCAAAAGATGACATTAGTGCCCTGTCAGAAGTGTAATGTTAGTGAATTAACCCAGGGTTAGCCACATATCTGAGACTGGTTTCAATTCCTAATGATTTCTCTTTCTGGCACACGTAGCCAGATAATTCCCTGGTGACACCATCCTGTTCTAAAAACCATCCATATTCTGCAGGGGCATTTTTTTAGTAATGCAAAGTTGTTCTCTGTTTACTCCTTCAGCAAGCAGCAAAATTGCTTAGCCTGAGATTTAGCCATTTCCTCTCACAAGAGCTCTGTAACATTTCCCAATAACAACTGTCTGCTCATAGCAGCAAAGCAGCTATTTGATGCTGAGGCTTCTATGACAGGTACTTGAACATATAAATAGAATGAAGCTTCATTAATGTGGCAGCATCACATATTTGAATGTATGGAAGTGCTGAAGTGAGAAAATTTTTTCCTACCCTGTAATTATGTATCACATTCAGTATAGTGATGTCTTTTGGAAGGGGTAGGTCTGGATAAACCCAAAAATGAAGCACTCATAGCAAGCTTTAATTTAAGCTGTAATTATGATCTAATGATTAAAGCAAAATTTGTGATGTAGATGGGTATCAGCACTGTATTTGTGCAGATACCCAATGAATATTGTCATCAGCTCCCTATGTGATCCAGGAAATCCCTAGATAGCTTCTGTGTAAATGAGGCAATGGACTGACTTGAGAGATGATAGGCTGACCTTTTACCTGCTTCACAACAAATCAACTGGCTGATTGTTACAGCTTTCCAGGTGGGAATTCAGTACAGCTGGTTGTGGTGCATACCTCAGTTGATAGGCACCATTTGCATGCCTCAATGTATAGATGGATTCCCTGGGTGGAGGAATCCTGGGTGATCCCAGCCATAGCCCCCAGCAGTTCCTGCAGCAATTATGGAACTGACCAAACTGTACAGGGATGCTTTTAAATAGTCAGTGTTCAAGGTTTAACTAGGCAACTACCTAAGCAACCTGAAGTAATTGGTGGGGAAGGGGAGCAGGGGTTACAAGCAGAAGAAGCTTGGATTAGATGACCTTCAGATGTCCCTTCTAAATTATTCTCTAATTCTATGGTTATAGGAATTACACTCTTTTGTATATAGCATGAAAGTTAGGAGATGTTTTGTACATAGTTTAAGACAATCAGGAAAAAATTTTCATTTATGTGCAGTAGTCATCATGTAGGACCACAAACCAGCTGGATGCAACAGATTATCAGAACAACAGATTGTTGTATCCCACCTAAATCAGGCTGAAGATACTGTTCCAAGAATGCTTGTAATGGAGACTCCCATTTGGACAGCAACTGACCACCCTCTTTCAGAGATTTGATTCCCTGTATGAGTGAAAATGTTTATGCAAAAGATCCCACGATATTAGGTTTTTTTAACACTGTCCAAAACTGTCTGGGCAGCATAGTACTGCAAGCTTTCACTGACTGGCACCACCTGTGCTATTGGAAATTTTGTGGACCACCAGAATTTAGGTGGGCTTTTCTCAGCCTCCCACGTTGTGCTTCTGGTCCTGATTTGCATAGGAAAGGGGGAGAGGATGGGATCCTGTGGGTTCTGTGTGTTCCTCTCCTACTGATAACCAGAACCCATTCAAGTTTCTCATTGTGTCCTTAAGAGTGAAGGAGATAGGCAAGAACTGGTCAGTGCCAAGTGATTTTCTTGTGAGTTGTCTTCTTTGCCACCAATATGGCTTGCTTATTGTAATCTTGCAAAGATTCTTGCAAAGAAGAATATTGGTGGATTTTCTTTAAGAAAAAAAATTAGAAAAAATATTTTATTGCTCAAAACAAAAGAAAAACAAAAATTCACTGTGCTTTCTAAAATCTGAAGAATGCCTTTGAGTTAAAAAAACATTCTCCATATTTTTTGGGCCACAGCTTATGAGAACCAAAACTCATACCAGTGCTGTGGTATGGTGGTGGTGGATCTATAAGGCTCAAAACACTCCTGTGAGCTCCTGTCCTGTCCTGTCCTGTCCTGTCCATGTCCTCACCCTAACCTGCCTTTGCTCCTTCTCTCATCCAGTTCCACATCCCAGTTCTTCTACTCCTATTGCACTTCTCTTGCTTCATCTAGCTGACCTCAGCTCCATGCCATCTCTAATGGAGGATTCTTTACCTGATAGCACTTTTATCAGCAATATCATCTCCCCTTGCAGTTGGATCTGGTCAATAATAACAACATTTTTAGAAGGGGAGTGACTTGGCATAATGCTTTGGTAAATTGTATGAATTTCAGGCACTTGTTCTGTAGCAAAGGGAAAGATTTGAACAGAAACTTGTCAGAAGATCCTGGCTTCTTCTCTTCTTAGCAACTATTCAGATGACAGAAATAGATTTTTTCTTTTTCTTTCTGCTTTACTTTTCTTTGTCTTCTCTATAGTCCAGATACCACAGTAGGTTACGTCTCTGTGCTGTGATGAAGTCTGCTATTAGTGTTTCTGTGTGCAAGAAGATACATCTCAAGGGATCAGCAGCAGAATTATTTTCTATCATACACACAGACACATTTATGGCAATGATATCTTTCAATATGTTCCAACTATTTCCTGCTAAAAGAGACTGATTTCACATTCCTGCAACACAGTATCATATTCTGTAGTTGCAGACGGAATATACAGATGAAACTCTGGAAGCAAGAATATTTTTATATCATTCTTGCACAGTCTATCTCATCTGAGAGATAATACCAAGAACAATTTTTCTTAAAATCCTAATAAATGCTTATAATATTTAAACAATACGGTTGATTCCATGGTATCTTGAAAGAGTGCTTGACTTTGTTTTTTTAAAACCCTACATATGGTGTAAATAGTGCAAAGCAGTCTTTCCTGTTTATAAAATGTTGTTAGCCCTTCAAAATTTTTATTTACTTTTAATCTTCTGCCCCATGCCTCCACTGATACTGAAAATCATTATCAAGTGTCATTTTGATGTGTTACCTCATGCAGTGAATTGCTGAAGTCGACTGAAGAGCAAAGAAGAGAATGAAGAGCAGTCTGTTTACAGATCTGTAAACAGACTTCACTGATGTCAGTACCACTAAACTTACCCATATCCCATTTGAAATGAACCCAGATCTTTAGTTTGGTAGCAGGCTACAGATTTAAATTCTCAGAGTTTGTTGCAATGACAGTCTTACTGTAACTTCAACAGGTTTTATATGAGGCCCTAATTCTTGGATATGACATAAAAATAAGATTTTGGGGTCTTTTCAGTGAAAATGATGGAGAGTAAAGCACACTTCTATCTATTCAGTGACTGCTTCAGTGGAATGGGGTGTTCTGGCCATGAAGCTGGAGTAGTCATATGTGATATTCAGGAGAGGTAGAGGGTCAGTCTTCTTT